>NC_083429.1:43181393-43490393 GCF_020745735.1 Hemiscyllium ocellatum | reverse complement strand
TAAGTCGAGTATATTCCTAGCTCAATATGGGGATGAAACTATGCACAGTACATCTAGTATGGTTTAAGCAAAGCCTTATATAATTGTAACAAGACTCCCTTGCTTTCGTGCATCAGACCCCTTGCAATAAAGAACAGCATGCCATTTACCTTTCTCAATCTCTGCTGCACCAACATGGCAACTTTGTACATCCTGTATGAATACAGCCAATTCTCTCTGATCATCAATATTTGAAATTATTTCACATCTTGAGCGAGGGTTATGTGGCAAAGTCTAGATTGGGCTCAGCACTATAGCTGAACACTCAGTCAGCCCACCCTTGAGGTGTAGTTTACATCCCAAGGAGGAAAGACACTCCAACAAGCTGCTGTCCAGCCATTTCCCCTTCCTCAATCCCAGCAGCTATAATGAGACCTATTCCTGTAAGATGCTTGATTACTCAATGAAATGATGGATAAAACAATCTAAATTAGTGGGTTAGGAGTGAACAGGACCCCACAAGATCCCATCCACAAGCAGGTTGTAGTGTTTAACCTTTAAAGAATGTCAGTGTATTAGCATAAAATTTGTTAATTACTGGCAGGAAGCAGACAAACTCATTGAAGAAAACTGCCTACTCGGCCATATTCATGATCATGATCAAGAGTGGCAGAGTGGCTCAGTGGTCAGCACTGCTGCCTCACAGTGTCAGGGTCCCAGGTTTGATTCCAGCCTCAGGCGACTGTGTGGAGTCTGTATCTGTGTAGGTTTCTTCCGGGTGCTCTGGTTTCCTCCCACAATCCAAAAAAATGTGCAAGTTAGGTGCAGTGGCTATGCTAAATTGTCTATAGCATTAGTCAGAGGGAATGGGTCTGGGTGGGTTATTCTTCAGAGGGTCAGTGTGGACTTGTTGGGCTAAAGAGTCTGTTTCCACACTGTAGGGAATCTAATCTAATCAAAAAATTGGACCAGAACGAATTTAGGATTAGAAACCCTTCTTGGGGCTGAGCTGAAATTAGAAATAAAAAAAAGTATCCTTGCCTACAGAACACTGCAAGAATTATTGTTTTGATGTTCTCCACTGTGTGAAAAAAAATCACAAAACTGAACATTTCTATGAACTGTGAAAAACCTTTAAATCTAGAAAACAGATGCCCTTGAAATTCTGCTGCAGACCTACATATGTTATCCAGAGCCACATGGAAGAACTTGCCATTCAAGAAATAAACCGTTTGCTATTTCAACTCCAGTTTGTTAGAGATTAAATCTGTTGCACTGTATCAATTGTTAGCTTCAGGTTCTCCTGAATCTAATGCTCAACCTTACCTCTGGTCTAAACAATAATAGCATTACATGAAAGTAATATGCCTACAGAAAACTTCCTTCCCACAAAAACAAAAAAAAAAATTGCTCCCTCACACCAGAATTCATATTAAAATCATGGGCAGCACGGTGGCACATTGGTTAGCACTGTTGCCTCACAGCGCCAAAGACCTGGGTTCAATTCCTGCCTCAGGTGACTGACTGTTTGGAGTTTGTCTGCGTGGGTTACCTCCGGGTGCTCCAGTTTCCTCCCACAGTCCAAAAATGTGCAGGTTAGGTGAATTGGCCACGCTAAATTGCATGTACTGTTACGTGAAGGGGTAAATGTAGGGGTTGCGCTTCGGCGGGTCAGTGTGGACTTGTTGGGCCGAAGGGCCTGCTTCCACACTAAGTAATCTAATCTAATCATGTTCAAAGTGACAAAATCACGAAGCAGGTTTTGAAGTGAAACAGGCTTCTTTCTTTAAGAGGAAAGAGAAGTGCCACAGATTGGATTATGCCTCCAGTGCCATTATTTATTTGTTAGTTTATAAATCAATAGAAAAAAAATTCAATAAAGCTGCAGACTACAAAACTAAAAATGACATTTAATTTGTATTCCACGGATTCAATGCATTTATATAATGGGTTTACTAATTTCAATTTGGCAAACTTAGTGCAAGTAAATCACTCCACTCTGCGACAGCACAAATCAGGACTGTATTAATTTAATCTTTCATATACTCACTGTATGTAGAATTTTCATTTCAGTGAGAAGCCTGAAGATTAAGTCGGTAACTCAGACTTAATTACGGAGGTGTACATGCAAAAACAAATGCCATACTTTCGGGTTGATGCCACCAAAGGATAGCAGGCGGATGGGAAATAGCTGAGGACTAAGGATTGACCATTCTGAGATACCAGAGGTAAAAGCCAAGTAATTAATCTGGCTATGGGTTAGTTAGCTAAGAATGGCATCACATGAGAGCAGTTCTAGCAAGTGAGTGGCTGTGTAAAGGGGTTAGGATGAGGATGCTGTGAATACTTCATTAGGCTCAGAGTCAGAGCATGGGACGATGATTAGATTGGGCAAATTGTGAAGAGAGTGTCACTAGACAGACTATCTCAAGGCAAAAGTGAGGACTGCAGATGCTGGAAACTAGAGTTTAGATTAGAGTGTTGCTGGAAAAGCACAGCAGGTCAGGCAGCATCTGAGGAGCAGGAAAATCGACATTTTGGGCAAAGGCCCTTCATCAGGAATAGAGGCAGGAAGCCTCCAGGGTGGAGAGATAAATTGGGGGTGGGGGGGCGGGGAAGCTATCTTATGGATGACTGGAAGATTTGGAATGGGTCATGTGGTGGGGGTTGAGAGTGGAAGAGGATATTCTCTTCCATTAATGGTAGTGGATACAGGAGCAGTTGTTTAAAATTTAAATCAGAGATAGACCAATCTTTGTGAAGCAAAAATATAGAGGTTTATAAAATCACAAGGTGCATGGATAGGGTAAACAGGCAAGATTGAGGGCAAGAGGGGAAAGATTTAAAAAAGGAACATTGGGGCAATGTTTTCACACAAAGGGTCCATTTATGGAATGAGCTGCCAGAGGAAGTGGTGGAGATTGGTACAATTACAACTTTTAAAATGCACTTGGATGAGTACACGAATAGCTGAAAATGTGTTGCTGGTTAAAGCACAGCAGGTTAGGCAGCATCCAAGGAACAGGAAATTCGATGTTTCGGGCATAAGCCCTTCATCAGGAAGGGCTTAGGCCAGAAACGTCGAATTTCCTGTTCCTTGGATGCTGCCTGACCTGCTGTGCTTTAACCAGCAACACATTTTCAGCTCTGATCTCCAGCATCTGCAGACCTCATTTTTTTTACCCTGAGTACACGAATAGGAAGGGTTTAGAAGGGTATGGGCCAAGTGGGGGCAAATGGGACTAGATTAATTTAGGATATCTGGTCAGTATGGATGAGTTGGATGGAAGGGTCTGTTTCTATGCTGTACATTTCTATACTCAATTAAGAAAAGGCAGATAGATGTATGGAGTTAGGCCACAGAACAACCATGCTCTCACTGAATTGCAGAGCGGGCTCAACAGGCCTACTGTGTAACCTATGGTTTCATAATTTGCATATCCTATTTTACAGAGACATAGGCTTTCCTGGATAAAGCTTTCCCAGCTATTTTTCTTCACTTTCTCCATTCTATGTCCCATTTTCCTGGTGTTTTGCCTCAATGTCCTGCCACTAATCAGCTCTCTTCTTATTTCCAAGGAAATCTTTCTGTTTGCTCTCCTTTCCTTTGTGTTTCCTCCTAACTAGTGTGCATGTCTTTCTCATAAGCATGGTCTTACCCACAAGTAGACTTCAATACTGCTGTAGGCAACCTCAGTTGGTACGTTTACCTCCTAATCCTTCCAGATGTCTTGAGGATGGTGCTGTGATTAATTACTCCAGTCAAGTTTTGTTCATGCTATTAACAACCTTAGCTGTGCTGCAACATTCAAATAACTCCAGAAAATCCCCACCATGCTGTCGAGATCAGAATGCTGTAAACCATGACCACTCAAGTGCATATTTTTCTCTGACGATCTTAGTCTGTTTATAAATCTTAGCTAATATGAGGTCACCAAGGCCCTAGAAATAAGTATTTTTTTCACAAATACAGAAGACCCGCAAGTCATGCCAGTATTCCATGACAATAGTGCAAGCATTACATTCCTTCCCCTGTGAGGTCACGTTTTTCAATCTCAGTCTACGGTTACATTTAAAACAGTGTTCTTAATATAGAAAACTCAAAACTGGCCTAAACACCGGATTTGTCCAAAAACCAGACATCGTTGAAATGTGACATTTATCTTTCAGATCTTAGTCAATTAAAAATGAATACACATGGACAAAACTCGGTACTTGTCACCTGTTTTGCTGCTTATGCGCCAGTCTATTCCCACGGGGCAAGTGGCTTTTCATTTCACCCAATCCAGTTTTACCTGAATTGCCAATTTATTTGAAGGAATCTGGCTCATGAATAATTGGACTTCAATGTTAAGCGCGGTGGTGGTGGGTGGTTCAGGGTGCTTTCACACTAATGTTCTGCCTCAATCACAATCTGGATATGTACAGCCAGCTTTCTTGTTAAATCACTGACCTGATGCCAATTGTACTGCTTTGGAAGTTAAAATGGAGGGATGCAGTATTGTGCCAGTTATCCTGAATATACTGTTATGGTAACAGTCAACCACTGATTGAAGAAAGAAATTGGTGTTCAATCGCTCAAGGCTTCAGGTTAAACTAATATACCGTGGCCTTCTCTCTCATCAACACCTGCTCTTCTCAAATCCCCTAGACTCATCACCATCTCCTCATGCCAAGGAGGCTAACTTTGAGAAAAGGTTAAAGAATGGAAAGGGAAATAAAATCAAACACTTATGCCAAGCAGTGAGGTTGGCATCTCAGAGGTAACATCTCATTGCACCCCAGCAGATATTTTCTAAGATGGGGCAGAGGACTTGGTGAAGATAACTTTTTTTTGTCCTAAAATGGTGCAAAAACAACCAAGTGAAAGGACAACATATGAAAAACAAATCAGTCTTTTTCCTGTCCATGGAAATATGAAACTGTATAATGGCACTGCAATCATTCAAACCATTAAATTAAAACTCTGGACACCTCTCATGACATCTCTGAACAGGCATTCTATACACTCAAAGCTCTGAAATGTGATTACTTTTTTTTAAAAAAGGTAACATGGAATTGCACTTTGGTAAAACACAAATTATCTTTAATTTCAGCAATTTACACAATACTGTTGCTAATAAATACCATTGCAACTTGAGCAGAACATTTCCTGTCAGTATTAACTGCTATTTGTATTATTGATTTCTTCAGGGAACCTAACAAAATTAGGAAACTAACAATTCTCTTCCTTATAAGGTAGATTTATGCTTCACAACCCCTGCTTATGCTTGGTCTCCTGGCTCCTATTCTACTTTTATTGAAGACAAGAGATCTTGGCACCGAATATTGATGCATTCGCATAATACCAGAGAATAATTTAGCCTTTGCGCTGAGTGACTGGGCAAGGGGAGAAGTCTCAACTGCATTCTGTTAACTTAAAGACAAGTAGGTTTCATAGGGAGAAACTAGGAACTATGAAAGTCTTATTTATGCATTAATCACTTATTGCGGGTGACTGTCACCAGTGATGTATTTTACCATCTCCACATTCTCTTCTAAAGGCATTGACCTGTGCTAGGCAGGGTTCCAACTGTGGCCTCAGTCAAGTAGCTATGTTTAATGACTGTGACTGCAGTACTGGCAGCCAAATCAATGCTGGAAGGGAAGAGGAACTAAGGTGGTCTTTACTCTATGTCCAAAAGATCAGGGAGCACTGGATCAACACCAGGAGAAGGAAGCATAAGTGTTTCTCCTCTTCTAGAAATGGGCACAAACACAGTCCAAGACTCTTGTTCATAGAGTTGCATCTTTACACAGTAACCCATTGTGGAAGATGCAAATGTTTACTTTTCTGAAATTCTGTGACCCTTATGTTCAAATTAAAACTAAAAAATAAACCTGAAACCCAATTAAAAGCATAACATAGAAAGAATTTAGAATTTGAACATTCTGTTTATTTTTAAAAACGGAGACTCTGACATACTGTGTAAGAGGTTATATTAGTAATCAGTGCACACTAGAATTACTAATTTAAAGAAAATTTCAGCATTAAATAATCAAAAAAATGCAATGAAAAGTAAATCATGTTATTAAGGCACAAGTTAATACTTTGTGTTACTCCACATGCAATTTAACCAACAGGGAAATTAGCAAGCTGTTCAAAAAGAATATTTTCCTCAAGTTTGGTGGGAAGCTAATAAAATGTTATAAATTATGAAGATAATAAATTAACGCTGAAGTAGAGAAAGGTTAACAGGTGCACAAAAACTTCAACTGTCTGTGCTGAAAGCAGCCTAGATGAAGATGAAATTAAAATGAATGCCATTTCCATTAGGGTGAAAGGGTAGGCAGTGGAAAGGTCAAACAGGAGCCTTTCATTGTGGAGTAATTGGATGAAATATCAGACTAGTCACTTGCTGACCTGCAGTTTTTCTCCTCAGTGAGGACTGCACTCCTTGGCTGTCACTGATGGCAATGGCGAGAGCTTGACAGCACACTCCATTTAGCTGACAGTTCTCACTTTCAAATTAGTTTTTAAAATGGATTACAGCATTATTTTAAACAGTCCATTCAAGAATGCTCCTCTTCGACTGGGATTGGCAAACCCACCCATACATTGTTAAGCTGTTTTAGGTGTAAAACGAGGGGAGAATTTTGTTAGAACCTCATTTTGATTAGATTCCCTACAGTGTGGAATCAGGCCCTTCGGCCCACACCGACCCTCTGAAGAGTAACCCACCCAGATCCATTTCTCCTCTGACTAATGCACCTAACACTATGGGTAATTTACCATGGCCAATTCACCTGACCTGCACATCTTTGGACTGTGGGAGGAAACCGGAGCACCCAGAGGAAACTTATGCAGACACAGGGAGAATGTGCAAACTCCACACAGACAGTTGCCAGAGGCTGGAATCGAACCTGGGACCCTGGTGCTGTGAGGCATCAGTGCTAACCACTGAGCCACCATGCTGCCTGAGATTCAAACTCTGGCATTTAATGCAACTTTGTATCTCGACTAAATAACCCCAATTACTGCCATGTTCACAAGCTGATATTGTGCACCAACTCTTAAATGTAAATCCACAACATTAAAAAAAAATGCACAAGGATAAACATCTAATTCTCAAACAAAAACAGGAATAGTTGGAGAAACTCAGCAGGTCTGGCAACATCTGTGGAGAGAAAGCAGAGTCAAAGTTTCAGGTCCAGTGACCCTTCTTCAGAGATCTAATTCTGCTTCAGCTGCACAACAAGATCACGATGTGTGATGAAGGGTAGGTTGCAGCCAAGTGTTGATAATGGAACAAACCATCTCACAATTCGTCCCGAATTTTAAAATTGTTTTAGGTGACATGGCAATAATTTTAATCAATGCTGTAATATCCAGGAGGACAAAATTACTTCCTTTGGCTGGGGAAGGGAGAATGTGGGGTGGTGATGACGAACATAGCACTTGCTTTGTGCGGTTCGATGATGCCTGCAGTTATCGATACCGTGTAAGCTTTTCACAAGTTAACTGTACTGCATAACATCTCTCACATAGTGCGACGGTTTTGACACAAATGACATTAGGGACCAATCAGTTCAAAAATAAATTATGCTTTAAACTTCCTCACTACAGATAAATGCAGGGGAAAGAAAACATCCCAACTTCCATCTGGTAATTCACCTTTAAACTACTCACTTTCTTGGGCTGAAATTTGGCTATCTCGCTTGATGCATCAATTTGCAGTTGTCACGTACGATTATGCCTTTAATCATGCTCGGTTCTTGGCTGCGTCACAAATATCTGCAGCTGATCGAAAGAACCTCAGGACTCATTTGTGAAAAATTCTGGGTAGGCATTTTCAGTTTTTATCTAATATTTCACCAAGTTATCAAATGGTTTACAGTCCAAATATTTACTTTTTTTCTATCATGTGAAGTTTATACAAACCTAATACAAGATTTTCTTGACAAAATTCTTTGAGATGAGATTTCACCAAGAATGCATTGTCAATTTGCGCTTCTCCTGGGCAATCTTCACCCATTTATCAAAGGTACGGGTGGATAAATGACTTTAAGAGAGTGAATGAATTGGCTGTACTACTGAGATTGAGGATGGTGTATTCTAGTGGGTGTTGGATTGAAAATAAAAGAGGGGATGGATTTTACAGAAAAAAATATCAATGGGTTAAGTCTTCATAGGTTATTTGCTCACTATAAATATTTCCCTATTTGTGCCCACCTAGCTCTTATGATTACTGACTCAAGGTTGAGTCCAAGACATCAAGAATTCTGCTATCCCAATGCCAAGCCGTGTAATCTTTTAGTGTCAAACTATAGCGCCAAACACATTTGGAATACTGCGTTCAATTCTGGTCTCCCTGCTGTAGGAAAGATGTTGTTAAATTTGAAAGGGTGCAGAAAAGATTCACAAGGATGTTGCCAGAGTTGGAGGGTTTGAGCTACGGGGAGAGGCTGGATAGGGTGGGGCTGTTTTCCCTGCAGCATTGGAGGCTGAGCGGTGACCTAATAGAGGTTTATAAAGTCACGAGGGGCATGGATGGGGTGAATAGACAAGGTCTTTTTTCCAGGGTAGAGGAGTCCAAAACCAAAGAGGTCAGAGGTTTAAGGTGAGAGGGGAAAGATTTAAAAAGGGACCCAAGGAGCAACTTTTTCACACAGAGGGTGGTCTGTTTATGGAATGAGCTGCCAGAGGAAGTGGTGGAGGCTGGTACAATTACAACTTTTAAAAGGTACCTGGATGGGAATTTGAACAGGAAGGCTTTAGAGAAATATGGGCCAAATGTTGGCAATTGGGAGTAGATTAACTTAGCATAGCTGCTTGGTATGGACAAGTTGGACTGAAGGGTCTCTTCTCGTGCTGTATAACTCTTATGATTCTGTGGTTCACTACTGTCCTTTAGAAGAGGAAACTGCCATCTTCACCCAGTCTGGCTTACATGAAACCCCCTCCCACAGTAATATGGTTGACTTTCAACCAGCCTTTGGGCAATTAAGGATAGGCTATAAATGCTGACCTAGCCAATGACACTCCCTTCCTGCGAATGCGTTTAAAACCAAAATGGCAGATATGGAGCCAGCTCTTGGCCTTGTAGAGACTTTCTTGCAAGGGTCAAACTTGCCAGTGTCATCATACTTACAGCGAAACTAGACTGATTCAATGACTCAAATATGGGAACACAATAGGCAAATTCAATTCTGTTAACATCCAATGTTATTGTTCAAGGCGCCCACTTGACAACAAACACCGAAAATCCTGGCTGATCTTTACTGGCCTTGAGACAATAGAACTGAAGATAATTCAAATGCCCTTACCCGTGGGTTGGCAGAGACCATGTCTGCACTTTAACCAAGATTTTCAAAGGTTTTTGCCGTCTATAACTAATGGATGGGGAGCTGGATGTTCATAACTAAATATAGATAGAATCATTTTTTGAAGAAATTAATTGATTTTTTAAACATTTCTGTATCAACTGCTTCATAAACAAGTGATAATTTAGTATGGCCCCATAAAACACTCATTTGTGAAATTGTTTAGCTATTCTTAATAACTACACGGAATTTAAATTAAATGCAAAAGTCAGTTGCTCATGATGAATGGAATAAATGCCAGGCAAAATCTTTGCTCTTTGTATTAACTCCAAGGCATATACATGCATCTAAATGCTTTGATTTAAAAGGGAGGCAGTCATTATTTTTTCATTAACAATTCTGAGAAATTAGATTCTGGTGAGATTGAAGTAATCTCTGTTTACACGGTCGTCAATTCCAAGAATGTTTGATTTAACCATGTATTTCCTTCTTCAATAGACACAGTCATGAGATTATTGCTGATGCTTCAATTATTACACTTGGACTCAAATTTATTGTCAGTCAATTACTGCAAGTTTCAATACAGGGCTACAACACCCACTTGAGAGAGATTTTGGCAGCAATGGTCCTACATGTGGCATTTAGCCTGTCAGAAAAGTATAATTTAGAATCAATCAATCTTCAGCTTTAGGCAAGCTTCCTTCATTCAAGGCCACAAAATGCTGGGAGGAGGAGTAGGCCATTCAGCCCATCAAGGTCAGTGCTGAACTCATAATTCTCAACTCTAGATTAGATTAGATTACTTACAGTGTGGAAACAGGCCCTTCGGCCCAACAAGTCCACACCGACCCGCCGAAGCGCAACCCATTCATACCCCCACATTTACCTCCTACCTAACACTACGGACAATTTAGCATGGCCAATTCACCTGACCCCATACATCTTTGTGACTGTGGGAGGAAACTGGAGCACCCGGAGGAAACCCACGCAGACACGGGGAGAACGTGCAAACTTCACACAGTCAGTCACCTGAGGCGGGAATTGAACCCGGGTCACTGGCGCTGTGAGGCAGCAGTGCTAACCACTGTGCCGCCCACCTACTTTGTTATCAAATCCCTCTATGCTGCAACTATCTACCATTTTTCCCCATTTAAATAATAGTTAGCTCTGCTATTCTCCCTGCCAGTTACTCATGAGTCTAATCGGGAAATGAGGCGAAATATTTTCATTCAGAGAGGTTCAGAATTAGAATTCAATACCTGTTTCAGTACAATAGGTTAATAAACTTTAAATTACTATTATCTAGGTGAAGACATTCTTCCTTGTCCTAGACCTAAATAACTAATATTTAGGACTAGGATGAGGAAAAATGTCTTCACCTAGATAATAGTAATTTAAAGCTTATTAACCATTCAATGAGATTATTGCTGATCTAATAACCTGTCTTTTCCCCACAACTCTCTATTCCCTCACTGATTAAATATATCTCACCAAGAACAGACTTATTGGTCCTGCCACTGCAGCCCTCTGCAGTAAACAACGCAACAGATTCACCACCCTCAGAATATTTTCTCTCATTTAATGAGTGACCCCTGACTCCGAGATGATGCTCTGTGGACCCAGACTCTTCCACAAGGGGATACAGCCTCTCTGCTAACAAATCTTGTGTGTGTCAATAAGGTTTCATCGCAGTCTCCTGAATTCCAATGAGTACAAGTCCAACCTAATCAACCTCTTTTGGGGAGCAAAACCTGTTCAGTTTTTGGGCTTTCCGCCAAATCTCCCAAGCCCTTCCCCCTCCAATCTGCTTTCTGCTCTTTAGTAGCACTAAACACAATGTTACAGATGATTCTTCTATAACTATCACCAATGCAAATTGTGTCTGCTCATCTTTCCCAACCTGTCAGCAGCTCTTGACAGATCACAACACCATCCTCCTCCAAAATGGGACTGCCCTCACCTGGTTCAATTCCTTTCTACCCAATTATGCAATGGCTTTTCTTCCTGTTTCTGCACCGTTATCTCATTGGTGGGCTTTAGATCCAGCCTAGTCCTCCTCCCACCTCTGATCTACACTGTCCTTCCGTGAGTGTAAATTACACTCACATAGTCATTCATAAATCCAGTAGATTTCACATATATTCTGACTAAGACCCAGTCAGTACCTGCAATCCCTCCACTTGTCAGACAGCCAATGAATGAGAAGAGGATTCCATCAAGGATTCAACAGCAAGACCAAAGCTATTACCTTCAGTCCCCACCAACTCTTCTGTACTCACTTTCTCCATTCCCCTGCCTCTGCACTGTCTGATTCCAACACACACTGTTTGTAACCGTGACATCCTATTTCATGCTGAGGTGAGCTTTCAGCCACATATCCTCTCCACAGCCAAAACAACATGCTTCCACCTTAACAATATCGCTCATCTCTTTCCATGTTAAATTGATCATCTACACTTGGATCACCTGCAAACGTGAAATCCTCACTGGGCCAGCCTCAAATTTCAACCAAGCAACAACTCAAACTCATGTCCTCCCCCTCCCAAAACCCCTTTGAATCCCAACTAAACATTCAGCCAATGATTTGGAGATGATTTGAGCTAAGTTAGTGCATCCCAACTGAAATCATTTATGGCATCCTAGACAAAGACTTTGGAGGAGGATTACACTCCTCAAAGCTGTGTGGTTGGTGTCACTGAAGAGAGTGCACATTAATCTGGGTCACACTAAATCGTAGCAAAGAGAGGGACTATTGCCTATGAATACAGGTAGGTTACTCAAGAATGGCATCTGTGGATCACAGGTTAGTGCACACTGCTCCAGATGACTGTAGAGATGCAAGAGGTAAGGCTCACCCACACAAGATAGAGCCACTAGTGAGTGGGTGATGAAAAGAAGAGAAAAAGGGAGGGAGGAATGCAAGAGAGAGAGAGAGAGCGCGAGCGCGAGAGAGAGAGAATGAGCGCGAGAGAGAGAGAGAGAGAGCGCGCGCGAGCGGAAGGAAGGAGCTGCGCGAGACAGACAGACAGACAGAGAACACGCGAGATGGAGAGACTGGCAGAGACAGAGAGAGATACATACAGAGAGTGCGAGAGAGACAGAGAGCCCGGCAGAGCGCGGGCGCGAGACACACAGGCAGAGCGCGGGCGCGAGAGACACAGGCAGAGCGCGGGCGCGAGAGAGAGAGACAGACAGGCAGAGCGCGGGCGCGAGAGAGAGACAGACAGGCAGAGAGCGCGCGCGAGACAGAGACAGGCAGAGCGCGCGCGCGAGACAGAGACAGGCAGAGCGCGCGAGAGACAGACAGGCAGAGCGCGCGAGAGACAGAAAGCACGACAGAGAAAAACAGAGCGTGTGAGAGAGCGCGCGAGAGACAGGCAGAGCGCGCGAGAGAGACAGAGAGCATGACAGAGCGCGCGAGAGAAAAAGACAGAGCGTGTGAGAGAGCGCGAGAGCGAGAGACAGACAGAGCGCGCGAGAGACAGAGCGCGAGAGAGAGAGAGACAGAGCGCGAGAGAGAGAGAGACAGAGCGCGAGAGAGAGAGAGACAGAGCGCGAGAGAGAGAGAGACAGAGCGCGAGATAGAGACAGACAGAGAGCGCGTCAGAGAGAGCGAGAGCGAGAGGGCGCGCGAGAGCGAGAGGGCGCGCGAGAGAGCGAGAGGGCGCGCGAGAGCGCGCGAGGGCGCGCGAGAGAGCGAGGGCGCGCGAGAGAGCGAGGGCGCGCGAGAGAGCGAGGGCGCGCGAGAGAGCGAGGGCGCGCGAGAGAGAGCGAGGGCGCGCGAGAGAGAGCGAGGGCGCGCGAGAGAGAGCGAGGGCGCGCGAGAGAGAGCGAGGGCGCGCGAGAGAGAGCGAGGGCGCGCGAGAGAGAGCGAGGGCGCGCGAGAGAGAGCGAGGGCGCGCGAGAGAGAGCGAGGGCGCGCGAGAGAGCGAGGGCGCGCGAGAGAGCGAGGGCGCGCGAGAGAGCGAGGGCGCGCGAGAGAGAGCGAGGGCGCGCGAGAGAGAGCGAGGGCGCGCGAGAGAGAGCGAGGGCGCGCGAGAGAGAGCGAGGGCGCGCGAGAGAGAGCGCGGGCGCGCGAGAGAGAGCGCGGGCGCGCGAGAGAGAGCGCGCGAGAGAGAGAGAGAGAGAGAGAGAGAGAGCGCGAGAGCGAGAGCGCGCGAGCGGAAGGAACGAAGGAAGGAAGGAAGGAAGGAGCTGCGCGAGACAGACAGACAGACAGAGAACACACGAGATGGAGAGACTGGCAGAGAGAGAGAGACAGAGACAGATACACACAGAGTGCGAGAGAGACAGAGACACAGGCAGGGAGCGGGCGCGAGAGAGACAGGCAGGGAGCGGGCGCGAGAGAGACAGGCAGGGAGCGGGCGCGAGAGAGACAGGCAGGGAGCGGGCGCGAGAGAGACAGGCAGGGAGCGGGCGCGAGAGAGACAGGCAGGGAGCGGGCGCGAGAGAGACAGGCAGGGAGCGGGCGCGAGAGAGACAGGCAGGGAGCGGGCGCGAGAGAGACAGGCAGGGAGCGGGCGCGAGAGAGACAGGCAGGGAGCGGGCGCGAGAGAGACAGGCAGGGAGCGGGCGCGAGAGAGACAGGCAGGGAGCGGGCGCGAGAGAGACAGGCAGGGAGCGGGCGCGAGAGAGACAGGCAGGGAGCGGGCGCGAGAGAGACAGGCAGGGAGCGGGCGCGAGAGAGACAGGCAGGGAGCGGGCGCGAGAGAGACAGGCAGGGAGCGGGCGCGAGAGAGACAGGCAGGGAGCGGGCGCGAGAGAGACAGGCAGGGAGCGGGCGCGAGAGAGACAGGCAGGGAGCGGGCGCGAGAGAGACAGGCAGGGAGCGGGCGCGAGAGAGAGAGGCAGAGCGCGCGCGAGGCAGACAGAGGGCGGGCGCGCGAGGCAGACAGAGGGCGGGCGCGCGAGGCAGACAGAGGGCGGGCGCGCGAGGCAGACAGAGGGCGGGCGCGCGAGGCAGACAGAGGGCGGGCGCGCGAGGCAGACAGAGGGCGGGCGCGCGAGGCAGACAGAGGGCGGGCGCGCGAGGCAGACAGAGGGCGGGCGCGCGAGGCAGACAGAGGGCGGGCGCGCGAGGCAGACAGAGGGCGGGCGCGCGAGGCAGACAGAGGGCGGGCGCGCGAGGCAGACAGAGGGCGGGCGCGCGAGGCAGACAGAGGGCGGGCGCGCGAGGCAGACAGAGGGCGGGCGCGCGAGGCAGACAGAGGGCGGGCGCGCGAGGCAGACAGAGGGCGGGCGCGCGAGGCAGACAGAGGGCGGGCGCGCGAGGCAGACAGAGGGCGGGCGCGCGAGGCAGACAGAGGGCGGGCGCGCGAGGCAGACAGAGGGCGGGCGCGCGAGGCAGACAGAGGGCGGGCGCGCGAGGCAGACAGAGGGCGGGCGCGCGAGGCAGACAGAGGGCGGGCGCGCGAGGCAGACAGAGGGCGGGCGCGCGAGGCAGACAGAGGGCGGGCGCGCGAGGCAGACAGAGGGCGGGCGCGCGAGGCAGACAGAGGGCGGGCGCGCGAGGCAGACAGAGGGCGGGCGCGCGAGGCAGACAGAGGGCGGGCGCGCGAGGCAGACAGAGGGCGGGCGCGCGAGGCAGACAGAGGGCGGGCGCGCGAGGCAGACAGAGGGCGGGCGCGCGAGGCAGACAGAGGGCGGGCGCGCGAGGCAGACAGAGGGCGGGCGCGCGAGGCAGACAGAGGGCGGGCGCGCGAGGCAGACAGAGGGCGGGCGCGCGAGGCAGACAGAGGGCGGGCGCGCGAGGCAGACAGAGGGCGGGCGCGCGAGGCAGACAGAGGGCGGGCGCGCGAGGCAGACAGAGGGCGGGCGCGCGAGGCAGACAGAGGGCGGGCGCGCGAGGCAGACAGAGGGCGGGCGCGCGAGGCAGACAGAGGGCGGGCGCGCGAGAGAGAGTGCGAGAGAGACACACACGAGAGCACGAGAGAGACAGAGAGAGAGAGAGAGAGAGGGGGGACAGAGCGTGGGGAGAGAGACAGACAGAGCGCGCGCGCGAGAGACAGAGAGCGCGCGCGCGAGAGACAGAGAGAGCGCGCGCGAGAGACAGAGAGCGCGCGCGCGAGAGACAGAGAGCGCGCGCGCGAGAGACAGAGAGCGCGCGCGCGAGAGACAGAGAGCGCGCGCGCGAGAGACAGAGAGCGCGCGCGCGAGAGACAGAGAGCGCGCGCGCGAGAGACAGAGAGCGCGCGCGCGAGAGACAGAGAGCGCGCGCGCGAGAGACAGAGAGCGCGCGCGCGAGAGACAGAGAGCGCGCGCGCGAGAGACAGAGAGCGCGCGCGCGAGAGACAGAGAGCGCGCGCGCGAGAGACAGAGAGCGCGCGCGCGAGAGACAGAGAGCGCGCGCGAGAGACACAGAGAGCGCGCGCGCGAGAGACAGAGAGCGCGCGCGCGAGAGACAGAGAGCGCGCGCGCGAGAGACAGAGAGCGCGCGCGCGAGAGACAGAGAGCGCGCGCGCGAGAGACAGAGAGCGCGCGCGCGAGAGACAGAGAGCGCGCGCGCGAGAGACAGAGAGCGCGCGCGCGAGAGACAGAGAGCGCGCGCGCGAGGGACAGAGAGCGCGCGCGCGAGGGACAGAGAGCGCGCGCGAGAGGGACAGAGAGCGCGCGCGAGAGGGACAGAGAGCGCGCGCGAGAGGGACAGAGAGCGCGCGCGAGAGGGACAGAGAGCGCGCGCGAGAGGGACAGAGAGCGCGCGCGAGAGGGACAGAGAGCGCGCGCGAGAGGGACAGAGAGCGCGCGCGAGAGAGACAGAGAGCGCGCGCGAGAGAGACAGAGAGCGCGCGCGAGAGAGACAGAGAGCGCGCGCGAGAGAGACAGAGAGCGCGCGCGAGAGAGACAGAGAGCGCGCGCGAGAGAGACAGAGAGCGCGCGCGAGAGAGACAGAGCGCGCGCGAGAGAGACAGAGCGCGCGCGAGAGAGACAGAGAGAGCGCGCGCGAGAGAGACAGAGCGCGCGCGAGAGAGAGACAGAGCGCGCGAGAGAGAGACAGAGCGCGCGCGAGAGACAGAGAGCGCGCGCGCGAGAGACAGAGAGCGGGCGCGAGAGACACAGAGAGAGCGCGCGCGAGAGACAGAGCGCGCGCGCGCGAGAGACAGAGCGCGCGCGCGCGAGAGACAGAGCGCGCGCGCGCGAGAGACAGAGCGCGCGCGCGAGAGACAGAGCGCGCGCGCGAGAGACACAGAGAGAGCGCGCGCGAGAGACAGAGCGCGCGCGCGAGAGAGACAGAGCGCGCGCGCGAGAGAGACAGAGCGCGCGCGCGAGAGACAGAGCGTGGAGAGACAGAGCGCGCGAGAGAGAGACAGACAGAGCGCGCGCGAGAGAGACAGAGCGCGCGCGCGAGAGACAGAGCGCGCGCGCGAGAGAGACAGAGCGCGCGCGCGAGAGACAGAGCGCGCGCGCGAGAGAGACAGAGCGCGCGCGCGAGAGACAGAGCGTGGAGAGACAGAGCGCGCGAGAGAGAGACAGACAGAGCGCGCGCGAGAGAGACAGAGCGCGCGCGAGAGAGACAGAGCGCGCGAGAGAGACAGAGCGCGCGCGAGAGAGACAGAGCGCGCGCGAGAGAGACAGAGCGCGCGCGAGAGAGACAGAGCGCGCGCGAGAGAGACAGAGCGCGCGCGAGAGAGACAGAGCGCGCGCGAGAGAGACAGAGCGCGCGCGAGAGAGACAGAGCGCGCGCGAGAGAGACAGAGCGCGCGCGAGAGAGACAGAGCGCGCGCGAGAGAGACAGAGCGCGCGAGAGAGACAGAGCGCGCGAGAGAGAGACAGAGCGCGAGCGAGACAGAGAGCGCGCGAGCGAGACAGAGAGCGCGCGAGCGAGACAGAGAGCGCGCGAGCGAGACAGAGAGCGCGCGAGCGAGACAGAGAGCGCGCGAGCGAGACAGAGAGCGCGCGAGCGAGACAGAGAGACAAAGCACGAGAGAGACAGAGAGACAAAGCACGAGAGAGACAGAGAGACAAAGCACGAGTGAGACAGAGAGACAAAGCACGAGTGAGACAGAGAGACAAAGCACGAGTGAGAGACAGAGAGCACGAGAGAGAGACAGAGCGCGAGAGAGACAGAGAGCGCGCGAGCGAGACAGAGAGCGCGCGAGCGAGACAGAGAGCGCGCGAGCGAGACAGAGAGCGCGCGAGCGAGACAGAGAGCGCGCGAGCGAGACAGAGAGCGCGCGAGCGAGACAGAGAGCGCGCGAGCGAGACAGAGAGACAAAGCACGAGAGAGACAGAGAGACAAAGCACGAGTGAGACAGAGAGACAAAGCACGAGTGAGACAGAGAGACAAAGCACGAGTGAGAGACAGAGAGACAAAGCACGAGTGAGAGACAGAGAGCACGAGAGAGAGACAGAGAGCGCAAGAGAGAGAGACACAGACAGAGCACGAGAGAGAGACACAGACAGAGCACGAGAGAGAGACAGAGAGAGAGACAGACAGACAGAGAGTGCGCGAGAGAGCGAGCCAGAGAGCCAGAGTGAGACAGCACGCGCGTAAGATACAGAACACGCACGTGAGAGAGGGGTGAAAGAGAGTGAGAAAAAAGCACCATCACTCACCTTACCAAGAATAGCTCACGTGGTGTCCTAAGTGATTGCGCATTTCATTCCAGTGGCCTATGCTACAGTTCAAATAAAGCAAATCTCCTCTAACCACTCAGTGAAAAACCGTACAACCAAGGTATAAATAGTTCATTTCATTGCAAACACAGACAGAGCCTGTCACCTTACTTTATGCTAGTGTATTTTTGTCACACTTATGTTCAGGTATATTTTTACTGGATCCCTGATCATCCAAGTGTTTACTTTCCAAGTGTCCCCAGGTTCTGATTGTCTGAGCCCACAGGCCTCACAAAACTGTAAAATTAAAAAAAACAGGAACCCAGCCCCATACTCTGGCTGGCAGTGTTCAGTGACTGAACCTCCTCTGCCTTCCTGAACCTCAAACAAATAAAGCATTAAGCCGAAATCTGCACTCATTTGTGTTGGTTCTGGAGAAGTGACAAGTAAAGAATGCGCAGGAAATGGAGGGCAGCATTCTGTAAATGAATAGCAAGTCCTCTATTATCTCTCACAGGCAGGATGGCAGCAAATCCCAGCCGGGGGGAAAAAGATTTGCAGGCCAGAATGCAATGGAATCAGTGGCATTCCCTGCCAGACCATTAACATGTTAAATCCTGCCTTTATTAACAAGATGATGTAACTGAGAAAGCTCCCAGGCTTGAATAAATCAGCATTTTATTTTGCCAAGAATTTGGCTTGGAACATTGGCAAAATTGAACTTCAAACATGGATATTTATGCTTGCATTCCTTTAGCCTTCGCTATAATTAACAGTCATTTTTGTTTAGTTTAAAAGTAGACGTGCTTGTTCGCCCATCGCGTTGGGTCAACCAGCTGAAATATGGGGCAATTATGAAAGAAAATCATGAAACTGCAGGAGAGTCACAAAGTTTCATTTTAAAATGAAGATGATTTTTTAAAAAACATAGTGAAAGAAAGCAGCTCGTCCTGTTCATATGCCGACTAATTGAGATACAAGGGAGCAAACCTGTGAGGGGAGAAACAAATGTAATTTTTTTTAATAAAGCCTTCGTCATTTACAATTTTTGAACTCAGTGCCAGGAGTCTGATCACAAGCATGTTTATGCTAATTTCCCCTCCTTCTGTGTGCTGGGAGACTCATATTGGGATTGTAGTCCCATGGTTGCTGGCACTGATGTTGGCACTTCAGCCAAGTCACCAGTTTCCAGCCTTGGCACCAAACAATGTGCATTTAAGACGGCAGTTTGATCAGTGAGCGTCACAATATTCTCAAACGTGGAAGCCAATGAAAACATGGAGGATCCCAAGACTTGTCTGACCCAGTAGTCCGGGTGCCAGCATTGCCGGTCTATACCTCTCATGGTTGCACACCACAACTTGCTTTGTCATTGACTTTCTTGGTGACTAGCTTTTTATTTTAAGAAACAAAAAATGATGAAATGCTTCGTTTCAGGGATGATGGCGACAGGCTGCAAAGCTGGTTGAGCCTGCTTAGGATTTCATTCACACTGGGGAACCCCAGGCAGCTGAACCCCCACACTCGTTTCAGCCAGCCATGTACTGACTAAGGCTCAATACAGCATGTACACTTCCAGCTCAGGATTTCAACTGTCCAAGGTTCAAGTAACTGGCCTCCTAAACCAGACAATACAGACTATTACTGGCCACCTTTAAAGTGATTTCTTAATCTTATCAGCCCAGCGCTGATGGGGAGAATGCAGAATATTAAGCGCAGTAGAAGCAGGATTTTCCAAGCAATACTTTTTTAAAAAAAAAATGCAATTTTGATCAAGTCGGGCTAAATATCAAAACTCCTTGAAGGATCAATTATCCACAATAATTTAGGTGGTTATTTTTTTGGTCCAGTCATAAAATCCATAGAACCACAGAATCCGTACTGTATGGAAATATGCCATTGGGCCCAAAAATTTCTCACAGCCACAGCAAACAGTATCCCACCCAGACCCATTCACTGACTCTATCCCTCTCACCTGCATTACCCATGCTAACCCACACATCCCTGAACACCATGGGTAATTTAGCATGGCTAATCCACCTAACTTGCTCATTTTTGGACTGTGTGAGGAAACCAGAACACCCAGAGGAAACTCACGCAGACATGGGGAGAACGTGCACACTCCACACAGACAGACAGACAGACTGGAATCAAACCTGGATCCCTGGCACTGAGAGGGCAGCAGTGCTAACCACTGAACCACCATGTCACCCTTATGTCTTTTGAGTATCAGGCGTCATTAGCTATAGGACATTGTGAATAAATAACTCAACACTAAGTCTCTGTCAATGCAGCATTAGAGCTCCCTGAAAACTGACAGGTATTTCACACCTCTGGTGCTCAGGTGTTCACCACATGGGGAGGTGTAGTGCCACCCCATGGTGTGGATTAAACATTGCGCCAATTTGCAGGGTTATCTTTTTCCCAGCACAGAGAAAGATAAACACATTTCCCTTAGCCAGGCATTGTTGCACATTAACACAAATCCCACAATCTCAACTTTATTGAGATGACATCTGGTTAGTAGGACAGTGATATAAAAATAGAGCAAATTAATAAGTCATTTCTGTTTCCTCAGTCCAAGCACAATCGACTTAAAATTAGAACCTCACCTGATCTGGAACTATAAGGGATTCACAGTTAAAACTTCATTCTGAGCAGCTGAATGGCACAATTAGTAAGCAGCAAAATTATGCACAGATTAGTAGGAGTTAAAAACACAGGCCTACCTCCTACAGACACACCAATATTAGACTACACAGCTGTGGACTAATAACACAAGCAGAGTGTGCATCAAAACATTGTGCTGTTTCTGAAAATAATAAATGTCATCCAAAGTGGCAAAACAAGCCTTAGAGTGAGACAGTCAGGTGCTGTCCCTGGTTTAGTATCATTTTGGGAAAAGCCAACAGAACAATTGGTGTCATGCACTCAAAGTAAATAGGGACTAATGCAGTAACACTGCAAGTCAACAGCCCTCTCTCCCTGTCCTAGCTAAAATGCAACAACAAGATGGTATCAGTGTGGTGTGGTTAAATCTGTGTCAACTGATGCAATAACTGTAATCCTCAATCAAAAAGATTACCAGCAACTCCACCTAACGCTGTTTTATTTCAAAGAAAAGAATACACTGCACAAAAACAGCTGGCTTTAAATCTAACTATAATGAATGGATTTATTCAAATACTAAGACGTTGCTATTGACTACCAACCATCTTATAATTCCCTTGCCAGATGTTTGCCCATTCAACGAATGGCATGATGAATGGCAAGATTGTTTAATCTTGACACTGGCTCACTGTATCACTGACAAATGTGCATATTAATAATGTTATTAATAGCTAATTTCAGAAAATTCCAGAAAGAAATGCTGATCCTCAAGTCCTGATGAAATTTTGACTTTCCATGCTGTCAGTTTTAGAACATTCAAAGCTTGTTTTTGTTTCCTGACAAGATGGGGGATGAGGCAGTAAAGAGTTAGCTTGGCTGGTTAATATTTCTACTTAGCTGCACTTTAGAATAATTCCCAAAAATCCAATATAAAGAGTCATTTTATCTTTTTAACAAGGAGACCACGAATTTGTAAATGGTTACTCTTCCCCATTTTATTTCAATTAACAAGCTGTAGCTACACACTGAACTGTGAAACAAAACTAAGCTTGGTGCAATCACTATTAAGGTATCACTATGACTCTATCAACAAACATTTTATCATGACAAATAGATCCACAAGCCAGTAACTTAGCTCAATGCTTCTGACATTAATAAAGGAATAAAAGCAATATGCAAAGTCTGGAAGATCATTTTCCAAGAAAAGGAGTCTTATTGTATAAAGATATTTGGTTTAGCCTGACTAAATATTAGAAATTTTTTCACCAGAAATCAGCAGCGTACTTTTACAGCCACACCAGTTTGCATCTTGGGTAACATTGCACATTTTTATTGTCCCTTTTGGGGCTCAATGGGACTATTGTTGTCAAATTTAATAGGCATTTATCACCCTGTTGAACACTTTGTTCATGGTTATGTTCTGAAGAGGGGCTTGAATGCTGAACTGCTAGCTCAGAGGCAGAGGTACTACCAACTGAAACACAAGATCCCCAAATTAGGCCAGTGATCCATTTGCTGTGCACATTGTGGAATGAATCTTGGTGACATCTCTTGGAGCTGAAAATGCGTTGCTGGAAAAGCACAGCAGGTCAGGCAGCATCCAAGGAACAGGAAATTTCCTGATGAAGAGCTTTTGCCCAAAACGTCAAATTTCCTGTTCCTTGGATGCTGCCTGACCTGCTGTGCTTTTCCAGCAACACATTTTCAGCTCTGATCTCCAGCATCTGCAGACCTCACTTTCTCCTCAAAGACATCTCTTGGAGGCAGCTTTCGGCCTTCGTAATGGGTGCCATGTCATTGTAATCCAGTACGAAGACAAATTTTAAGAGTTTCTAACTAACACTGGGTGAGCGCAAGAGTCCTGGTCAGATACTTAGTAACAACAAATGTAGCTAGCTATCTGTAGATGGCAAGCCTGTCCTTTTGTGTTTAGATGGAGAGCAAAGCAAAAGCTGGTGGTGCAACTTAGAACAGTCAGCCAATACAAATACAGTATTTATACTGTAATGATAATTTGAGAAACCTTGAGTACAAAATAGAAAGATTAATTTTATTTAAAATTAATTTCCATTAACTTTTTAAGGGCCAAAGCAAAGTTTTACAATCAATAATTCCAGATAAACAATAAATAAAAATTAGACATAATGCTAAAATACTGCACTGATCATGAGATTATGTCTTTACATAATCAAGATTCAGAGTTTATTAATTGGACAGATGAGAGACAGATATGGGGTTATTCTTAAATCCTGTTATCTTGCATTTTAATTCAATTAGTTGCTTTGAGTTCTTTAGCTGACAGCCACTGTAAGATTTGTCTGTTTGAAACAAGTAACAAAGGGTTCATTAGTGATCTCCAGCAAGAAAGCAGAGCCGATCACATCTATTCTTGAGTAACTCCAGCTCACAGCCATGCAAAGTATTTAAGCAACTATGGTCATTAGGGCCAAGAATGACTTTGCACATCCTTTTCTGAATCTTCAATGGCTCGATCTTGCTACTTTGTGATTTAATTAAATATGAACAATTTGAGAGACAGGTTAAAACTGAAAGTCTGAGAAATCAAGATGAAGAGGAGGAACTCTGCACTTATGAACCAGATTCTTAAGAAAAAGAGACATTCCTGGTATTTGGGTGCATCTGAGCCAACCTCCCCCTCCAAGGCTTGTCTTACCACAAAACAAAGTAACGAAATAAACATCAAGTTTTACCAACCGTGAGCTGATGGTTCTGTCGTCGGCGATGTAGCTACACACAGGGAACAGATGATTTGAGGAAGGGAAGAAACAGTAGGAGCATCATGCACAGGGATGGGAAAAATGGAATAGAAACGTAAACAAGCATTCAAGATATTCCATGACAACAAGCAACAATTAGATTGTTAAAAAATTTCTGAACAAGTAGGGTGGGGTCAAGGGGGGAGGGGGACCTTAAAGCTGTAAATAAAAAGAAGCCAGTGAATGATCATCTCATCTTAAAAAGACCCAGTCACATGGTACACTAAACTGCAGTTGTCAAGGCAACAATGATTAATAATGGTTGCAATGATTACATTAAAACCAGCTGAACAGCACAAACATTGGATCAAATCACTTCTCATTCAACAGCTAAAATGCAGCCCTTTCATTTAATGGAGGAGAGCACAAGAATGTACATCGATGGGCATTTCCTCAACTTCTTTGGTCTCTTCACATGGCGTTTCAATAGAAGATAATGGTTGGAATTAAATTGACTGGTAGATTACAAATCCAGCACATTACAGACCAGAGTGGGGAGGAGGTGGAATAATACATTTTCTAGTTATAAAAGTTTAAAAACTTTAAAGCAGATGTTCCTAAACGGTTAAGTGAATTGTTTAAAAATGCTTGTCTCCTGAATGCATTAGATTTTAAAAATAAGCAGCATTTTAAAAAATAGTTTGATGGACTTTCAACTTCAGTGCTGTCTCCCTCGAATTAGGAGGAAGTGGAATAGTTTGGGTCACACCATTGTTCCAAAGCACATTTTGGATTTTATCCCTTCTAATTTGATGCTATCCTGAAGATTTTATCCATCAATTCCTCCCGAGTGACTTGGCCTACTTGCGGAAATGGCCGAAACGTGACACTTGCTATCTTAAACCTGTTCTCCCTTCCAATCACATTGCTTCATTTAAAAAGTATAAACTTTTACATTAGGGAAAAAGAAATCCATTTAAACACTACTTTGAACAATAACAAATTGCAGCTTTAATTCAATGAGGCAGATGCTGACTCAGATCAATTTTAGACTGGCTGGTCAGATAAAGTTTCTTCAGCTATGGGATTACAAATTGATGGAACAGTTATTCAATGCTGGGTTGGCACTATGATCTATATAGATTTCAAGTATACACATAAATCGTTCTTTAAAAACTAGGTTATAGATAACTTTTTACAGTTACAGCTACAAATTCTAAGTGTCAATTAACTTTACTGGGGAAATTTAACAAATTTGGAACAGGTCCAAGGTGAATATAGTCTAAAGAGACATCCTAGAAAATAAATAACGAACCAATCTTTCAGTTTCTTACAACTGGAATGCTTTCTCTATCACTCTGGTCTACGAGAGGTTGAAGAAAGGGGAGGCAGGAGCTAAATTCCAGTAGGACATTGGGTGCTGGCACCCAGGACAGTATAAAGTGTTGAGACAGAATGAAGATGGGATTTGTGTTTGAGTGTGCACCTTTGGTGGGAAAGATGACAACTTAAGTTTTCTGCCTGGATGAAGACTACAAAAGGAGGAGATGGTGGTTACTGTCTGCCCAGTTAACCTACGAAGGAACAGCATTTAACACGTTAAACCTATCCCACTATTCAATAACGTCTTGGCTAGTGAACTGCTTCCACATGCCTGCCTTTGCTCCCTTCCCTTAGTTTCAATTTTTAGAGAATTAACAATTGATTCAGCATCATATGTCATTTGCAGATGGAAATTTTCAACCTAGACTTTCTGTATTGTAGCATTTTCTTATTTCATTTCTGGAAGGTTCTGATCCCAATTTCTAGATAGCGTTCTCTTGTCCAGATTTTCCAACAGCAGAAATACCTACCCTCTGTTACCATTAATGTATTGAAATTTTCAATCAAATCACATCATTATCTTCTAAATTCCAGGGAATACAAATCTATTTTACATAGTTCCACCTGTTTTATATCTCTTACCGAGTCCAGGCATCAATCTAGCTAATCAAGACAATGCACTACCTCCAAGATTTGTTTTATTCTCAAGCCATACAGACAATGGTCCACCCTCTGCTGATTCAGTGTAGACTGTAGCATGTCCAGTTAGGTCAAGAACTCTCTGACCCCATTCTTATACCTTGCTGAAAAATAGCCCTTTCTCCCAACCAACCACTAATACCAGCTGGGTAGAAAAGACCTGACATTAGTTACACCAACTGGCCTGAAGGTATTTCTTCCATATATTTATCACTGGAGTTTACATTTAGTAGAATGATGTTATCTAAATAATACCTCAGGTTATAGGCATAGGTCAAATTATCTAACAGATCTAGCAAGAGAAAGGGAAACATTAGTAGGGCATCTGTCCTAGTTAAATAGCAGTCCTTTGACTGTGAGGTAGCAATGTGATAATGCTAAACACATTAATTCACCTGAAGTAGTACCGCTTGTTGGTTAAGTGGAACTGTTAAGAGTACTTTTCTTGGGAAAAAAAAATTCGATGTGACGACCATGGAATGTGTTCAGGCGGGCCATATTAATATTCGTATGGCATAGTCCTAGTGAGCAGTTCCAAAGTATAGGAAAATGGTCAAGGAATTTGTAAAAGGTAATGGGGTGATAATAAGCAAGAAGGTCAATTGCTCAACTGTAATAAACACAGAAAATGCTCGTAATCTGCTCAATAGCGATTAATAAGAATAATAGCTCTGTGCAAACTAGGAAAATCTCTGAAGTTTAGTGGTTAAGGAATAATTCAGAAAACACCTACCCAACGTTTAGTGAAAAAGGAGTGAAATAGCTAATGGTTTTCAACAGTCAGAATCCAAGTAGAAAATAAGTTGTGCCAGGGAGAGCTGGTTTGGATATATAATGTCAAGGAGGGCAAGAATAAAACTTGCATTCCCCAAAACAGTGAGACTTTACAAAGTAGTGACAAATACCAATTTAATTTACAATCTTCACAGGTACTTAGTTTGGTTTCAAGAAACTCAATTGCCAAAAGTGTGAAGGCATGAAATCAATCAGATAAGGTGAAAACTGGAATTACTTTTGGATAACTAACATGATAAATCAGGACCAATTGTTAATTGCTCAGTGATGCTATTACCAACTGATATTTACCTTGGAAGCAGGAAATAAAATGCAGTGAGAAGCAAGAGGAAGATACGGAATGGACTGATCTGTTAGTATCCTGTTTATTTTTTTTAAAAAAGGTTGAAATGCACAAAAACTGCAAATTTTACCGAACATTTATCTGGTTTGATAAAGTCTCTGGAAAGCTATTCTTAAATCATATGTAATATTATGACATGCTGCACACTGCAAAAGCTTTGCGTGGTAATGCATCTTAAAACAATGCTTTTAATAGTACTGTCTTTCCTAATAGATTGTAGCAACATTTATTGAGAATGCAATATATTGGTTCTCATTTTGAATGCATACCCAAGACAAAAGATTTTTTTAAAAAGGAGTATAGCATTAAAGTGAAAGCTAATTTGTGCCTGTGTGCATATCTATTACAGTGCTTGCATTTTCAACATCAGTTCATTAAGTAGCAGTAATACTGATTATATTGGATTGATTGCAGAAAACCTTCTTAATCATCAGACACAGCTGATTCAAACATTTTAAATGAGAAGTGAATATATGTGAATTGAGGGACAGAATATTGTGAATGTAAGTTGCTCTCAACTAAATTTAAAACCTATGCAAAATAGTACCTTGCTTGAGGTATAGTTAATGGAATCGTCCTTAGTGGTTAGCCAATGACTGATTGGTGAGTCACATGGCAATGAAGACAACAACGTGCATTCAGAAGGAGACACATACAGCCATTTTCTTTCTGATACAGAATAACAATCGGTAGTGTGCTGATACTATGGCTCTAAGAGGTATAGTTTGCATTTTTAAAAAAAATATAGAATGTTTGAGACAGAGGTGCTAAGCAGTCTGCTCAAAGGCCAATAAGGTAAACACCTTGAGAGGTCTTACGGTTTTAAAAAACATTAAGTTGAAACAATAGAAGCAGCCTGAGTGGGTGGGGTCAAGCTCCCACAGAACCAGGATTTTTTTCTCATGTTTTAATCCTCTGTCGTAGTCATTAGGGTCTTAAAGCTGAATGTGGAAGTTTTATTCCTCTCCCTGTTATAGCTAAAACAGTCTTCCTGCTGCTAAAAATGCTTGAGACAATCTATTTTACTGAATTTGCATTTGCCAAGAATGTATTGATGGCACATTACTATATTGGAACAGTTAATTATTTATAGTTTACATATATTATGTTGTTAAGCATTTCAATAGTTACATTTCTTTCATGTTTATCTGTATTTTAATTGCAGTGTATGAATAAAATGCATTTTGTTTGAAGCCTGGTAACTTGGCCAATCGAATTGAATCCAATACAATGCTTTACACTTATCATTTCAATTAAGAAAAAGTTAAGGCCTATTCTATCAAAATATATTTTGTCTGAGTTCAGTCTGGGCCATAATAATAGGTGGCAGAGTAAGAACACTTCAGAAACACTGGGTATCTGTGTATTGGGCCAAATTGGACTAGATTCATTTAGGATATCTGGTTGCCGTGGTTGAGTTGGACCGAAGGGTCTATTTTTGTGCTGTACATCTGTGTCTCTCTACGAAAGACTAAAAGAAACAAAAATGCCTGAAAAAAGAGTAAGTTTCAGGCCTGACCTCTTCAACAGACAGTATAAAATAGCTGGAGATTATGTGGGTGGTATCAGCCACAATTCCTACTCCTGATGGGCATCTTTTAACCTCACTTCACTGGGGCCACCTCGAGAATATCAATTTGCTTGTTCACTCAGTATGTGGCTGAGCGTTTCTGGCATTTTCTGTACTTGTTTCACACTTTCATATCTGCAGTATCCTGCTTTTCACCATTCTTGGAATTTTCCACCTGGAAGGGACACTTGCTTTGTATCATTGTCATGTGGCTTTGGCTGACTGGCAGTGAAGCAATTCTGTAGAGTAATCATGTACAATTCCATATGGTAGCAACTTTTGCAATTAATTCAAGGCATTATCTACTGTAGAACTAGACTATAGAGAAAAGGTACATTGGAATCCTAGACTTTACAGGGTTAAAGCCAGAATGCTGCTTGAGGACAACAGTTACCCTTTGTATGCACTGATTTTAGTTTGGGAAGAGAGCTTAAGAGTGGAGATGGTTTGTGGGGTTCCATCTCCCATTCTGCATCACCATCATTTGATACCCACAGTAAAGCATCCAGGGCTTGAGTAAGGATGGGATGACGCCTCCCATGTGCAAACAGCTTGCTAATTCTTGTAGCAATGGTGATGCAGGGAGAATGGTTGTTGAGGGAGATGGGTATTTTTTTTCTGGTGCCAAAACAAGTTAGTGTCAAAGTTAGGAGTTGTAGCCAGCGATGGGCATAAGATTCCATGATTCCTGCAAGATTTGGTTTTGTGTCAGATTTTCTTTAAACTTAGATGGATGAAGTGAATACACCTGTACTTGGAAGGTAAAACACGTCTCTCTGCTGTCATTCACTCAAGTTATTAATATCATCAGTGCTATATATTGCCACTTACTAGCTGTGACAGATTTCTCATTAGCTATCTACAGATGAGCTCTAACTTACCTAAATTTTGTGTTAAAAATGTCTTTTTACTTTGACAGTCTAAAGAGTGTCAGTAAAGTTGCATCTTTCTGTAAGATTGAACTGATTAAGCTATGCCTTGGACAAGTTAATGCATTATTCAGATTTGCCTATTTTTTTCCCCTCCAGAAGCTTAGAAATTTCAAATATATCTGATTAGCTAGTTCCCAAAATCCTTATTATTTCAATGTAATTTGAAGCTAGCTTAGAATGTTAATTTGAAGAACATGGTTAACATGCAAGATAGTCCATCTGGATTTGATGAAAGATTGTTCGCTTTTCTTAAGAAAAAAAAATCAGCTGGGAGAGGGAAACAGCAACAGTAAAAACAGACTTATGTTGTGGGGACCAAGCACACTTACTGGAGAAAATACCATGCGTGACCTGATCAGATTGATAATACAATCTAAAGTATGCTCCTCGAAGATCACTGAAGTGTACAGATAGGAATAAGATTTTTAAAAGATGGTCACTTAACAGATTTCCAATGAAGCAAACAACCTGCCAGGCAGTTTAAATTGCATTAAAACATGAAAAAACAATTCTAGGTCTGAAGGATAATGGTTGGGCCAATTTATTTGGGGAAGCTGCAAAATATTCAGTGAGCATATTAGAAATTCTGCTTAAAGAAACATTTATTAAATAGAAATTACTTTCCATGCATCATTTGCTAAATTAGAACAAGTAGTTTTCACAACCGGATGACATTTTATAAAACATTCTTCTGCTCTGTTCAATGTAATGGGTGAGGTAATATTTGCATTCCCAAGAAAGATTTAATTAAAAAAGACTTTGGAATAATTTAGCATGCTGTATTTGGTTATTTCAAAACCACCAAAATAATGGGATAAATTGCTAACTTATACAATTCTAGGCATGAAAATCTATCCTAAATATTAATTCTCGCTCCTTCAAAATTATTTTTTTTTTTGAAACAGCCTAGATTTAAAAGAACATAATTTGCTTGGCTTAATTTATTAATGAAATAAATTTCAAACAAATGAAATCTGAACTACAATTACTAACCAGGTGTGAACAGAATTTGTACCAATTGCATTGTCTATACAATTCATGCCTCGTTAGAAAGTATTTCATGCAGCATTACAGAGTTAGACCCAGAAATAGTCATGCAACAATACTGCAAGAATCCGTAAACTTAATCAACTAGAGCAGCAGGCTCTCTGTACTGATCATAGGTATGGGGAATAGGATTGTTGTATTGGCATTTGAGTTTTAAATAGGAATTCCATTAATAACCCAACCATACAGCATTATTAATTACAAAACCATTAATGAGGATGCCTTTAAGCATTGAATAATGAGCTGCATTTAGATTTTCTTTTTTAAAAAAAAGAATACATCACATCTGTCCTCAATGCGTCAATAAAATGGAAATCTTGCTCTTTAAGCAACTCTTTCAAGAAAAATGAATAGCATCTTCATCATCGGCTCTTGAAAACACACCATGCACTTGAAACAGTGTTTTTTTTATTTCCTTACTTTTTTTGACTTGTTCATAGGAACTGTTCTTTGTATTATAATCTGAGAACATTTTACCAGTATCTGGATTTGAGATCAAAGTTATTGTTTTGAACAAAGCTGGGAGAATTCACTATTTGACTGAATTGAGAACTTCTAGTTTGACAAAGGACCATCAACTATACGATACCTATTATTACAAACAATCTACTGGATTGAATGCTTCAATAGTCAAACCAATGACAATCGTCAAAAACTGTGCTCCCACATTGTTTTAGTCACCCAAGAACCTTTTTGAAGAGGGAATATTATGGGTTGCTTCTTCAGCATAATGGAGAATTAATGAAAAATAATTCTTCCAACTTTGTTTCCGAGTTGCGGTAAGTACATTCTTCAGATGTATGAAATTTTTAAAAAGTTTTATCCATTTCATTTCATGCCCTTGAACTTAAGTAAGGAAACAGGAGGCAACCTGGTTCCAGGAATCTGCCAATGCCACTGGAGGTGGCTAGAAAGCAAGCTGTTCATGGCACATCAAGTGCAGTCTTCCTCAGACTCCTTCTCGTCTGACGTACCTACCTTACACTTGGTACCTGCCCATCGCAGCACTGGGACCTGCAGGAGTGAATTGATGTTCTCTTGCTATGACACAATGCACCAGTTCATGACCATGCTCTGCTGCACCCACACATCAATCTGCAGCACAGTTAAGGCACTATTTTGTCAGCACCACTGCTTGCATAAGTAGTGGTTTCAACAGATCCTGATTAATGGAACATTATATGAGAGGCAGCCCATGTTGAACTTGTAGGTTTTCAACCAAAAGACTCACAATTCTGAATCCTATTATTCTCAACACAAGGACACTGAATGAATGTGCCATAAATCAAAAGCAATTTATTATGACAAAAGTATTTTTTAAAAAAAAAAGAAAAAGGTATGTTTTACAACCCCATCCAATCTCGGACCAACAAAATTGTGTAGTGTTTTGTGACTGCAAAAATAACCACTCCTCGCTGAAGAGTGCTTTGACAGTTTGATTTTCATAGACACGAGTAAGTCGCTGGCAATCTTAAAAAGCACAAAATTATCCTGTCATAACATTCTTGATTATAATGAAGTGGGTGACAAGGACAAATAAGTCAATGCATATCCTGTAGGATCTTGTAAGTGATAATCAGATGAGAAACAGAAAAGCTGGTCAGAATTTGAAAGGTGAGGCAGGATTTTCTATAGGAGAAGAGAAAATGGAAGCAACACAATGCTGCAGCACTGTGCCTGCCCAGAATAAACACCGAGAATTTATGCTGGTTCAAGAATTGGACAAGTACAGCAGTTTGTGTTGAAACAGCAAGGAAATCAATTTCAGAAATTGCCCTCACTGATTATCATGAATATCTATTGGTTGAGAAAGCAAATCAGGAAGTTAATTCAAATTGATCTTCTGGTTGTAACTGGTCGTTGAAACATTGAAGAAAATGCCAAATAACTGGTGAATTTTTTTCCCCTGGAAAAATGTAGTCATTTTCAAATGTAGTACTTCAGTCCAATGGCAATAAGAATTTATTGCAAGATCTCACAGACCATCAGAGCTTCAGGAGGTAATAATGATCGCCGTGCAAACAGTGTACTCTTTCCATGAAACAGGAAATCACTTCACAAAAAAAAGTTTCATTCGCTGTGCAGTGATGAGAATATAACTTTTTTAAAAAAAAATCATTAATGATCCCAGGATGTTTGCCATGATCTCGTATTAGACTGCATTATCGCTTCTGGTTTACCCATGTTGATTCAAGGGGAAAATGCAGCACAAATACCTTAACCAAAAAGACAGGTCACAAAATAGTTCTAAGTTTTTCTTAATACTACAAAAATACTGTCATTCAACCTAATAGCCTCATATTTCCATGCACTTGTTACAATCCCCACAGTGACAGATAACATCTAAAAACCAATCTGAATTTTCAGTGACCTCTGCATTTTCTTTCAAGCTTTAAGACTTGCTTAAATATTCAAACTAAAAGCGACAGTGGGTAATTTAAACTCTAATCTACAATAAAGATCCTCTCGTTAACTGATGAAATAATCAAAAATCTTCCTCCACAGATGTACTGTGCCCTGTCCCGCAAATGGACACATCATTTTCCATGAACAATATCCAAAGTTATTTTCTGTTCTCAAAACCTTCTTTCCTTATTCATTCATCAGCAGGATTATATCTGATCCACAAATGGACTTCCATAGCAAAGGCTACACCACTCCCTCCAGCCAAAGATAGGCAAATCTTCCAACTTCAGTTAAAATCTCATTAACTTTGATCCATTCATTGAAGTGAAAACTCCCATTTGTATCTTGTGGTTGAGGACAATAGAGACTAGCTGCTTTTATTTCTATGCTACCCCACTTTTTCTCCCAAATGCCACCCAGTTATAGGAAAGATATTATTAAGCTGGACAGGGTTCAGAAGAGAATTATCAGGATGTTGCAGGTATAGAAGCTTTGAGTTATAAGGAGAGGCTGGATTGGCTGGGACCCCTTTCACTGAAGTGTAGGAGATCGAGAGGCGACGTTAAAGTTTGTAAAATCATGATAGATTGGGTTAATGGACGTTTTCCTGAGGTGAATGGGGGTACAGTTACAATATTTAAAAGACACTTGGATAAGTACATGAATAGGAAAAATTTAGAGGGTTATAGGCCAGGAGTGGGCAGGTGGAACTAGTTTAGTTTGAGATTAGATTAGATTACTTACCGTGTGGAAACAGGCCCTTCGGCCCCCAAAGTGCAACCCAACCAGACCCATTCACCTACATTTACCCAACACTACAGGCAATTTAGCATGGCCAATTCACCTAACCTGCACATTTTTGATTGTGGGAGGAAACCCACGCAGTCACGGGAGAATGTGCAAACTCCACATAGAGAGTCGCCTGAGGTGGGAATTGAACCCGGGTCTCTGGCACTGTGAGGCAGCAGTGCTAACCACCGTGCCACCCACTTATATTCAGCATGGACTGGTTTCACCAAAATGTCCATTTCCCTGCTGTCTGACTGTCTCCAGATTAACCAATTTGTGAAATTCATTGATTTCTTAAGGGTAATCCTGTAACCTGTTCCCTCAAAACTCTCAACATTGTATCCAAGTATGAATGTGAATCAGCTATCCTTTAGGCACCCATGATCGCACTTGAATTTATGTGGACCTTTCAGAGTAAAAGGTTTACAAAACCTGATATCTGTAACACCTCCATGGACCTGGAGGTTAACTATCTAGCCAGGTACACCATAGATGCCTTTGTCACAATGGCAGTATTCAGAGAGGGTCATTCAATCTCCTTCACTACCTAATACATCTTAAATTAAACAAATTCATAATCTTTAGATGAAATGTGGGATAAAGGTTAAACAGGAAGAAGCGACCATACAGTGATTCGGGCAAAGGGATCTTCAATTCTACAAAGGCTGCATCAACAGTAAAGCTTATTGAAGCAGGACAAATTCGGCAGATACAGAAACTCGCACCAGGTCACTAATAATGTGCGCTAACCAATCAAGGGCCTGTAAGACCACTTTGACATTTCAGTGCCTTACAAAGTAACATTAGAAGTAATACTTCTAGAGAAATCTAGTCTCCAAAAAGAGAGGATAAAATAAAAATATTGAGATATTGAAGATTTAAACTCCCCTCTACATACCCACTGCACATCGCCTCCTCCCCCAACCTCAAAGCCTGGTTGTTCTACCCTTTTGCAGATAACCACCATGTTGATCCTCTGACAGTGATCAGCGATGGTATGGGATGTTCTTAGACAATAATAAAGCATTCATAAAAGATGTTGTATAACAGCTGATCTGTGTCCGGCATATAAGAACCCTGAATTCCTGAATTGAGACACAGAAATTGTCTTTATCTTCCACATTTGTTGACAAAGGAGGGGGACTGAAGGTTCCGGGGGGGGGGGGGGGGGGAGAAGAGTGGGGTAGAGAGACAGATGAGTAGTTGTTGCATCAAGAGCAACTTAAACTCAAGCTTGATTTCACTTATTTCCAAACTCTTGATTTATCTTGGCCTCCTTGTTACTCTATCAACCCTTGGTGTTGGCCAACTGTGCAAAGATGAGATTTTTACCTACCCTTCATTTTCTTTTATTCATTTGTGGGATGTGTGCATCACTGGCTAGCCCAGCATTTATTGCCAGTCTCTAATTGCCCTTGAGGTGGTTGAGGGTTAGCTGCCTTCTTGAACTACTACAGTCAATTTCGTGGAGATAGACCCATAACACCACTGGAAACAGTTCCAGAATTTTGTCTCACAAAGTGTGGATTAAGTTTTTACTTTGTAGATACTTTGTGACTAAACTGTGATAGAGATTGATTCACAATGACAACTTGTAATAGGAAATTGGATAAACACTTGAAGGGAGACACAGACTAGGTAATGAGGAAAGCACAAAGAAGTGGATCTGGTTAGATCTCTCTTTCAAAGAGCCAGCACAAGCAGGATGGACCAAATGGCTACCTTTTGTGCTGCAAGATCCTTTGAAGGTGGATGCTATATTGGCTACTTTAGAAGTAATTACTGTATACACAAGCTTAAATAAGTATACCAATTGCAAGTGAATGGCAACAATTATGATAGCTTAGACAAGCAACCCTTCAAAGATTAAATAATTGACAAAGATCAATTTTAACGTATACAGTTAATAGCTTTCCATAATTGTTCTCTATTCAGATATAGAGCACAGTTCCCTTTTCAATGGTTTCCTAATGTGAACTCATCAAGGGCATCAGATAGCAACTGTGTTAAAGGCTTTCAGCCTAGATTATATATAAGTACACAGGCTGAACATGCATGAACTGGCTAAATTCTCCCCAAATGGAAGAAACTGTTTTGTAGATTTTGCACTGAAGGGGAACACTAAAAACATTTCACCAATCTGATGTGAATTTTCGAAAGCATCACAAGAGACTTGATAACATTTATAGGTCACGGCATAAAAAGGACAGAAGCAACATGGATACAGCATTAGCGAAGTTACAGGAAACAGAGAGTAATAATCAATGGATCGTTTCGGACTGGAGGAAAGTTCGTTGTGGAGTTTTCTAAGGATGGCCCTGGGTGCCTTGCTTTTTCTGATATATATTAATGATCTGGATCTTGGCATACTGAGGACAATTTCAACACTTGCATGTGAGGGGTACAGTGTGGCACCCGAAAAGGACATTGGCAAGTCGGTGGAATGGGAAGATAGGCGACAGATGCAGTTCAACATAGAGAAGAGTCAGGTGACACACTTTGGTAGGGGTAAATGTAGAGGAATGGGTCTGAGTGGGTTGCTCTTTGGAGGGTCAGTGTGGACTTGTTGGGTGGAAGGGCCTGTTTCCACACTGTAAGTAATCTAATCTACCCCGGAAGAACATTGTGAGACAACATAAAATAGACGGTACAATTCTAAAAGGGATGCAGGATCAGAAGGACATATATATGTGCGGAAATAATTGAAGACGGCCAGACAAGTGGAGAGAGCAGTTAATAAAGCATGCAGTGTCCTTGTTTTTATTAATAAGTGCATTGAGTAGTAGAGCAAAGAAGCTACTTGAACTTATGTAAGACTCTTGTTAGACCTCAGCTGGAGTACTGCATACAGTTTTAGGTGCCACATTATAGGAAAGACGTAAATGCATTGGAGATAATGCAGAAGTGATTTACAAGAATGGTTCCAGAATGAGCCAATTCAGTGAAGTAAATAGAGTGAAGTAGTTGGGGCTGTTTTCCTTGGATAGAAGCAACTGGCAGGAGATTTGATGTTAGCTTTCTAGAGTGAGCTGGATAGTGTGGATAAGGAGAAGCACTCATAAAAGGAATATGAATGAGAAGGCACAGACTTATTATGCACAAATGAAGTGATGTTGCACAAGGAAAACCTTTCACAGTGAGTAGTTAGGGTATGGAATGCACTGCCAAGAAGTGTGGAGGAGACTGCCATTTGAGGAATTCAAGAGGGCATTAGATCATTATTTGGATTGAAATTGTGTGCAAGGGTTTGGGGAGAAAGCAAGAGATTGGCACTAGGTCATGATGCTCCATTAAGAGCCGACGCAGGCACAATGGACCGAATGGCCTCCTTCTGTGCCATGACAACTCTTGTGATTCTGTGATCATACTTTAATTCTACGTATCACATAACTAAGAATCCTTGCTTTCAATTTCTGAACTTAATAGTAAAACTCTATTAGAATGGTTTGTTGTAATGTATGTACACTTATACCATTCAGCTTTCTTGGTTCTCAAATGAGGTTAACGTGTTCTGATGGTCAAAAATGAGTTTTCTTAATAATGTGATCCATTGAAACATGGTTTCATTTTTGCGTACCCCACTTTGTATTATAACTAACCGCCACTATATTTGAAAAGGATATCAAGCTATTCTAAAAGTAAAAAGAAAATGCTGATTTGTCTCTCTATTCTCCTTCCTCAATCAATTGCAGCATCTCCTGGTGTATACATGAACCACAAATGTGAGATTCCCCCCATTTAAGGGAGGTCACCACTCACGGGGAGTTTGCCCTCAAGTTCTGTATCTGATGTCTCATTGTTATCAGGAACCTACTGAGCAACAAGAATGCAATGGAAAGTAACATGTTTAGCCATAACCAAATGGACTGCAGCAGTTCAAGAAGGCAGCCTACTGCCACCTTCATGAGGGCAACTAGGGATGAGCAATAAATGCTGGGCCCAGTCAATGACATTCACATCCCATGAATGAATAGAAGAAAAAACAAAGGTAAGTGAAAATCTAACCTTTGCGCAGTTGGAAATCCCCATGGGTTAATCAAGTAATAGGGAAACCAAGCTAGTTCAAGAGATTAGAAAGACTTGGGTTTTGACTTGTAACATTATCTGCCAAATCTGAGCAAGCTGCGGATTGCTAGAGTTGGAATTTAGATGGTAATTGGTCTGCACTAGAATGGAAGTAAGTTTATATCACATTTTTAAAACGTGGGACAATTTATTCGATAATATTTTGCACGCAAGAGAGTTTGATTCCCTTTAAGATGTTTATGAAGTCATATGACTGCAGACACACAATGCAATCAACCCTGCTTTGAGCAGTTCAATTATGGAAGTCTGCCTCACTTCTCATTTTAGACAAAATATCATGCTTTGCTGAAAACAGTCCTATGAACCACTTGTGTACGAGAACTAGAGGGTGGCACGGTAACTTAGTGGTTAGTACTGTTGCCTCTCAAGAGCCAGAGACCTGAATTTGATTCTAGCCTCAGGTGACTGTCGGTGTGGAGTTTGCACATTCTCCCACAATACAAATATGTGCAGGTTAGGTGCATTAGTTAAGGGTAAACGTAGAGTAATAGATTAGGGGAACGGGTGGGTTACTCTTTGGAGGGTCAGTATGGACTTGTTAGGCTTAATGGCCTGTTTCCATACTGTAGAGAAATCAATGATTCTATGAAATTTATATCGAGGCAGCAACACAGCATGGGGTTATTATATTTTTTAGACTCCCTGTCACTGATTCATAGGTAGATTGCAAGGACCTTTTACAGAACAGAGTTAAATTGTCTTTTTTTGCCCCAAGGGATGGTTTAATACTGTTCAATGAACAAAAATTCTGCATCTTAGGATCAGGCCCATATAAAAAGGTCAGAACTATTTGTGGCGTCAATTTAAAATGCAACATAATTGTCACATTGATATTCTTGGCTCTGACAACTATATCTCATATTTTAAAACATGGAATTGAACCCTCCCCTTTCCCTCAGTTATTCAGACCTGTTGAATCTGTTATCACTCAATTTTGATAAAGATTTTGAAGATAAGTTTTTTTTTTAAACGTTTTTTTGAACTTATGTAGGAGCAGACACAGACCATTCAGCCCATTGAAACTATTGAGCCATTCAAGAAGATTACAGCTGACTTCCAGCCTCAACTCTTCCTGCATTATCCCAATATCCCTTATTTTCCTACATGATCAAGATTCTGTCAATCTCTGTCTTCAATCTATTCAACAACTGGACATCTGCAGCTCTCTACAGAATTCCAACAATCCATGAAGCAGTTCCATCTTAGCTCAGTCCCAAATGGACAGTCTCTGCTCAGACTGTGACCCTTCATTCCAGACAGAAGTAATCTCCAAGCATCTACATTGTCAAGCTTCTTCAGAGTTGCACTGACCTTGCATGCATTACAGTGCTATAGAACACACTGGATATAACTGTATGGTGTGTCTCTTCTGTGAATAAGTTTCCTGTCTTTCCTCGCATCCAAAAATGTTGGAAAACCATATTTTTATTCAGGTTAATTATCCTTTTCAACATTTAAACAGATGGCAGCTATAATTCCCGTAAGAAATTAAATCCAGTACTTAATTGAAAAACAAAGTCTCCTGTTGAAAGTGGGTCTGTATCAAAGTTAAACCTTCAGGTGGATATTTGATATTGTAAAAGTTTTACCGAAAGAATGGGAAAATCCTTCTTTTGTTAGGGATCTGAGAATTCAAATAAATAAGTGACAACACAAGGTACCAAAGAATAATCCAGAGAGGGTTTGTAAAAGTGCTAGATCCAACAAAGGAGAGAGTGTTTCTCAAAAAAAAGGGATCCCTCATTTGAAAACATGTTTTCAGAGTCATAGAGGTATAAAGCCTGGAAACAGACCCTTTGGTCCAACTCATCCTAAATTAATCTAGTCCTATTTTCCACCATTGGCCCACATCCCTCTAACCCTTCCTATTCATATATCTATCCAGGTGCCTCTTAAATGTTGTAACTCGAACAGTTCTTAGAAGAACCCACTATGTGGTTTACTGTGCTCTCTTTTCTCCTGTTTTAAAGGATTGTTATTTAGATTTCTTTTGCCAAATTCTAAAACCAAACAACAGCTTATAAAACAGTAATTACTGCTCCAAGAATCAATGAAATCAGCTCTAGCATTGGGAAAAAAAAATCCCTCAAAATAAAAGGAGCATCTCTTACAGGCACCATTTTGGATAGATTTTTAAAACTTATAGGATTGCATAACCTTCCTCAGAAAGACAATCATGGCTTACGAAATCTCAATTTGCCAATACTGAACAAAAGCTATTCTGTAAGGTAATCAGTTGCTGTGATGTGACGAGACAATTTGCAGCCTGAAGCTCTGTCAGTGGAGTTCTCCTTAGATTCTCACAAACTGCTGCACATATTCTAAATGTACAAAAAGAGAGATAAGTAGCATTGAGGGAAAAAAAGCGAGATGGTATGTGGGTACTGTACCTTCCAAGATGGTAGGGATGGTTGTGGTAGTAGTGGTGGTTGTAGTGGGAGGTGGGGTAGTAGTGGGTGCATCTAGATGGTAAAAAGGAAAAAATGAATAAAAACACAAATGAAATACACAACATTTTTCACACAAAATCACAAAAAACGAAAATAAAATCTGTAAATAAATAACAAATTCTAATCTCTTTGGCTCGTGTGATGGCTTTTTCCAATAGAATTCCTTACCTTCTGCTAACACCCTCTGACCCACCATGACATTTCTGACCAAGTCAAAACTATAATATGAAGCACAGATGCCATGAGCTTTATGTAACATGGGAGGACTGAAAGCAATCATAAGTCATACATAAATCCCAGATGGCTTTTTAATGTGCTTCTTTGCCTTCTCCACAGCTTCTCCCAGATATTATAGTAATTGCTGTGCATTGCTAATGGCACTGTTAGCTGTTATGAGTTTAAGATATTCTACGCCAAAATACAGGCTCGACATCAAAAAGTATATATAGTGAGCGATTCAGCGTAGCAGAACATCTCTGTGATGAGATGTTATTATTTTGGAGACACTGTTGACTGCAGTGCCAGAGAGCGGGAACATATGCAAAAAGACTATCGATGAAAGGTCACATTAACCAATCAACTTACAAGGACTTTTGCAGCTGTAGTTTGGAATTGTGTAATCCTTTTTAAAAAAGTTTATTTTCAACAGAATGTATTCTAGGTAGTCAAGTTATCAGGAAAATAAAAGCTTTGTTACAGCAGGCTTTGGGGAAATAGTAGTATAATAGCAATGTTACTGGAAGAGTAATCCAGAGGGACAGGGATTCAATTCCCATCCTCATGGCTGCTGGAATTTAAAATGAATTAAGAAATCTGTAATTGAAAGTAAGTCACAGTAATGACAATTGTGAAACCATCACCGATTGCCACAAAAATGTATTTGGTTCACTGATATGCTCGAAGGAAGGGTTTCTGTCATGCTCTCCTCAGCTGGTCTGACCTAGAGCAATGTGGTTGGGTCTCAACTGTCCTCTCAAAATGTTCGAGCAAACCATTTGGTTCATGAGCAATTAGAAACAGGCAATGAATGTTGGCCTTCCAGCAATGCCCCTAATCCATGAAATTTTTTTTTACTAACTCAGGTAGTGCACTAAGCAAAAAGGTCAAGGTGCTTATTAAAGTTTAACATTTTGCTTCCCATTTAACAATCCAAATAAAAATGGCCCCCTCCTCCCCAGTTTACAGTTTGCAAGATGCTCCATTGCTTTGGTTGTAAGGTCCCCATTCTACAGCAAAGCAGCTTAACAGGATATAGAAAAGGATTGGTACCCAACTGTTTGGCACAAGTCATTTCTCCACAAATGGAGAACTTGAGTTCAGCACTGCCATCATGGGAACATGTAAGGTGGAAATCAGATTGTTCAAGGTGGAAGTGGTGAAGGGCTTCTTGGATCTCCTTTATTTACCAGTAAGTCAATGGCTATCATAGTATTACTGTGGATCTATGGAGTTGTAGCCAAGTGGCCAACAGTCTAAGCAACTAGGCCCAACATAAAAGATTAGCTAAACAGTTTCTGCAGGCAAGGCCTGATTGAATACAAAGAGTTGAGGTTATCACAGGTTGAAAGCCAATAGGGATCAGCCTAGACCTTCACTGTATGTCAAATAAGGTGTTGACCTTAACAATGGGAGAATCATTATGATCTGAAACTCTTGTGTTTTTCAGGCAGACAGCCTAGTTTGGGGTAAAGGTAAGTTAATTTATCATCTAAAAGCTGTTTCTTTAATTTGCAAATGTTTTGATAAATGTAAGTTTGAACCGCAGTCCTTTGTCTTAAAGTAAGAGCACCTCGGTAAACAGGTTTTTGAAGAATAAACTGGTTGAACTGTCTGTCTACGATAATTCACAGGTAATATTGTTAAGGGAAGGATAATGATTGGAACGTAAAAGCTATTGAAAGAAATGGGTCTTGTTTACCTAGGAAATCCTCAATGTTACATCAGCATCTTAGAACAGGATGGGTAGAAAACAGCTGTTCCTCTTAGACAAATGGTCAAGAATAAATTGGTAAAATTTCAAAGTGAAAGGTATGAGGGTTCAGAAGGAATTTAACAAAAAGCTTTAAGAAGGTGGTGGGAATCTGGAATGCACGCTTGAAATGTTGGTTGAGACAGATAGCCTCACGATCTTCAAATGCTCATCCGAGTTCTTTTTGAAGTGTCACAACCTTTAAGACTACGGGCCTAGTTCAGGAAAATGGGACCACTGTACATAGTAGCGTATTTGTGGCCGTACAGACTCAATGGGCTGAAGAGTCCTGTATAATTCCACGATTAGCAATTTAAGCCTTAATGCGAAAATGCCATGACCTTATTTAGCAAAATACTCATGGCATATGGAGGGAAACACAACAGAGTTGTGACCCTTCAAAAAAGTCAAACCATTGACCATCAGCATCATGTAATAAGAAATACCATCATGATGTTCCGTGCTATTTTTGGCAATTTTGATAGACAGGAAAAACAATCAAAGGCTTTGCGTTTAATCATATTCCATTAATTTAATTTTAGGGACACTCAGGATACTTTTCTTGCCCTCTCTGTCCATTTTATTCCTAGTCTATTTTTTTTTAAATTTGTTTTTGGGATGTGAGCATTGCTGCTAAGTCCAACATCCACTCCCTACCAATAATTACCCTGAGAGCAGACAATGGCTTGCTCAATCAATTCAGATAGTAAAGAGTCAACCACAGTGCTGCAACTCTGGCATCATATGTAGACAAGACAGGATAAGGATGGCTAATTTTCTGCCCTGAAAGGCATTAAGTGAACCCGGAAGGCTTTACGACAGGAATCATAATGTTTCAGAGTCGCTTTTTATTATAGATGATCAATTAATCGAATTTAAACTCCCTTCAGCACCTGTGATGGGATTTGAATTCATGTCCCCAAAGTATCAGTAATCCAGTAACTTTACTCACAATGCTACCAACTTTGTTTAGCCAAACATGTTGAAATAGGTTTGAGTTGTGAAGAATAGAATAACTCACTCCAAATATATTTTTGGTCAGTATTTGTTGTGATGTTGCCACACCTGCTCAGAAATAATCCCACTAACAACTAAAGTCTTGGCACTTGTCTCCTGCAACTTGGAGAGCAGAATCATTACTGAAGTCTTGTGATGCATTGGAAGTAAATTACCATGTCGTGGGAGGATACCATAAGATGCTTCTTGAAAAAGCCATCATCCGAACCAGAAAACACTGCTACATAAATGATCAGAGGTCGAGAGGAGTGGACAGGGAGGGGAACAGGCACAAGGCTGTCTTTCATCAAATAGGGGAAAATAGAATCATGTGATTGACCAAAAATAGACTCAAAATTAAAATAAAAGTGAAAGCAGGAACTGCCACACTGCAGGAGTTTCATGGAAAAGAGAAGGTAATTCATAAAGTCGTTAGTTTGCCAACGCCATAAATTTGTATTTCTGCTCAACAAGCACTCTGACATTTCCCAAAAAACAAAATGCCTCATATCATTTGGCACTGAACAAATAATGCAAACCACTTTCCTCCTCCCATCAACTAGCCTATTGATAATCTGTTAATGCACTTTTTATAAGTAGAACTTTCAATGCACGGGCAGTACTCTTTAGGAATAGAAAGTACTTGTAAATAGATCAAATTCTTCAGTATATGCAGCGTTTCCACAATACTTCAACACCATGCCTGTGACGTTGCATACAATGTGAAAGCAAAGCAGCTGACATGGAGTGAGGAAGAATGAGCAAATACATCGCCTTTTCCACCCTGGTTCAAGTTGAAACTCCTGCAAGTGTCAATGCTGCTGTGAAAATGGATGGCAAGAATCGGAACACAGATCTACAATAGTACAGCAGCTGTAAAACTCAACAGAGAAAAGGTGAGCATTTTAACATGTCCTTGTGCTGAATGTGTGTTCAAGGCAAACACTCTCAGTTTAATTAGACAAAGTATTCAAGATGACATTTTACCAGAATTTTGCTGTGAATTGAAATTATTTTCACAGATGAGTTTAGCACCAAATGCCAATAAGTATTGGTATAAATTATTAATTTGCCACTCTTATTAAATTTTTATAAACAGAACAATGAGAGGAAATAAATTTAATATCTTTGCTTGGTTGAACTTCATTCTTCATCAGATAACAGATATCAAAGTATTTTGGGGCATATTAAGTGGAGCTAGTATTTTTTTTTGTCAGTACATAGCGTGCATCAACAGTATTTCATAGCCAGCACACAATGGAACAAGACAGCTTGATTTAATCTCCGATGACAGTTGTCTCTCCAACAGGTTTGATTAATTTTAGGTCTACAACAACAATTGTGTTCCCCTTGGAAAAAGAGTGGGAGTGTTATAAGGAATCATCTTCCTTAGCCTCGTTTTTCTTTGATTTGTTTAAACAGCAAGCACTGATGGCACAGTGGGGTGGTGTAATGCCAGAGTTACTGCACTTGACAGCGTGAGTGAGTTGGTATTAACATGCACAATTGAAGCTGGAGCACCACTGGGTTAATGATCATCTCTCGAGTGATGTTAATTCAGCTTGCTCACACTGTTGGCTCAGTAACTCTCCCTAGCCAGTAATCCTGATGCTGTCACTGAAGCTCATTTAAAAAAAAATTAAATGAACAGAAAGGTAGAAATGAAGGGCTGTGCAGTTAATAATTCTTTCTAACTGAGTTTTTTTTTCCATTGGATTACCAAAGGCAATCATGTAGTTTTAAATGCTATCCTACTGCTCAAGACAGACTGGAAAAGTGAAGTGAGTGGGGTTGGGGGGGGGTTGACCGTTTATAAAAAAAACTTTTATAATTCACTCTGTGGCACAGCCTGAAATTGCCTATTTGGCAAATGGCTTTCACAAGAAGCTGTTTTTGTGAAACGGAACCACGCAATTATTACTAAGTTTTATCAGACAGGCACTAAGTTAAGTCAGCTTACAGCATCCATCATCCCAGTCACTGTATGGGGAGAGTAGGGTTTCTGAAGGGGCGACACTCCCAAGTGTTGAGGAAATCAGTAATCATGAAAACATAGAGCTTAGTCCCTGAGCCAATGCACCTCTTGCACTGCTTGGGGTTTAACTCAAGTGCATATGCAGCTCCAGTACGGGAGTAGCATGACAGACAAGATCACATTTCAGAGCCATTTTAGCGGGAAATGAAGTGCTGGTCTGAAATGCTTTGGCAGCATTTAATCAGCCAGCTTTGAATGACATGGTCTCATTCTGAAACAGCATAGAGCTATGTTTAAATGCCATACTTCCTACTGAAATTAAACGAGTGAGTTTGGTCAATTTTAGTGTGACAATGTCAGTTATGCACTGAATGAACCCTTGCTGACAACTAGTGAAATGGGCATAATTCATCACAACTATCTTCAGGAACTCAAACTTAAAGCTATTGTGATTTAGGATTTAATTTGGACAACATAGTCAGAACAGAATTTAATTGGAATGAAAAGTGGTTAGAGTATCAACTCCTTAACTCCAATGGAATTTTCAATGCACATTACTCAGTTATAATAGTGACTGAAAGATGAAGGAAGACTCATCTGAAAAACAGAACAATTGGAAATGAACTATATTATTCCATGCAGTCTTTCCAGCTCAATTGCTGTATCATATATTTGAGACACCCATTGAAACAGTACTGCCAGACTGCATCCCATTAGATCGGTCCTCTTATTTTTAAAATGTGCATGATTTCCCATCTCTGTTAGCGATCAGACCAGAAGGAATGCTCCCAATTACCAATTCAACAGCTGCCATCTGCTTTAGAAGCGAAATGAATCCTTCAGTTTCTACAGCTGACTGTATTTTTGAGTACAATTTCTTCAGCTATTTGTATTTTATTGATATTGGAACATATCTACAAGAAGCAGAGAATTTCATTTGTACAAAGTGAACCAGTAATAGGCTGATCTCAAGTGGATATGCTGAATGCCAGCATGATGGGATATAGAAACACCCACATCAGTAACGCTACTGATGGAAATATGGTTATTGGCAGTACTGTTCAAGAGGAGACAATTATGGATAAGCACTATCCTGCTTGGTCATCTCCATTTCATAATAATATTACAATCCTTTACTTTTTGGGGCATTTCTGTTCAGTGCTCTGCACTCTTGCCGTCAGCAAATTCAGCAGCAGATATTCTGAGGGGACTTGAACCAAAGGGTTGTGTCGACTCTGCACTATCCCTCTCTTTGGAGTGACAATAGGCTGGGTTTCGTCTTCTGTATTCCAAATATTAGAAGTAATGATGGTCAGACAGGGTGAGAAGCAAAAGCAAGCCACGTGTTTCTCCTTACTTATGCCGATCATAAATTTATCATGGTGCTTCAAAACCTTTTCTCATGTCAATTCACACAGCTCGCTCTGCTGTATAGAGGGGGCAACTGGAAATCCCCTGGCAGCTGCTCATCACAAACCATTCAATATTTGATCCAGCTGTTTATAATGTCACATTTTTGTGAACGGTGTCATCTCCGACCGTTATACAAAGTAGAGCATTTAGCTACTTCGTGTCAGACCATAGGCCAAATATTCTCCTCAGTGGCATAGCAACAGGAATATCCATAGTTGGGTAATTTTTATCCAGCAAAGTGGCTTGGGACACATTAAGGGTGCTACATAAATGCAATTGGCTTTGTCTATAACTAACACTTGCAGCATACACTTGGTTTAGCTGCAGGTTAACAGCACTAATAGTGTGGAGCAGACAACCCCCAATGATTCCTCTGATTGATATCACTCCAGAGAATCAGCTGCAATATTTGCTGAGATAAACAGATGGTGTTCATTGCATCTCAATGGAGAGCAATGCTTTTAAAAGTCTTATCTTTATCCAAAAAGGAATCCCATGGAGGTGATCTGCAGGAAATACTCATCAGTCCTTGTACCTAACCATAAAATTACCCTTCTCTTAAATTGAGATGCAGTTTCAACTAAGTGTATTTCATGTATGTAATATCTAACTCAGACTTGGCAGCTTTTGGGGAGTCTTCCAGTTGTACTGCACTATTGTTTTGCAAAACGCTATGGGCAGGATATTATGAGTAAGAGACACGCCACTCACAGAAATATTATGTCATCATGCACATAATCAATGCATTAGGTTTCAAGGGCTCAGCTTATTGTATACCACTTCATTTTGACTTAGACCATGACAACACAGCAAAATACCTTTTCGGTGAAGAAAATTACTTGACGCGTCAGATTTCCATGACACTAAACATAACTGTGATTTAGCCACTCGGTGGTCTAATCATTGCACCAGATATTTGAGAGATGGCTCACTCGATCAATTGCTTCAATATAGCTGCCTTCAATGGCTGGCTGTTGGGTATCTGTTAGACCGTGGAGGAAAAGGGTTAAGAGTTGAAACGGGTGATCATTCTCCACTTTTGAAAGAGGTCATTGGAGCCAATCACAAAGTAGTATTAATGGGGATCAGAAAGAAATCCCAGTCTCAAAGGGACAAAACAGGAAAATATCGCACCAATTACCATGAGCTTATTTGCATGAACTTGACATACAAATAAGATGGCTCTTCTATGGTTATAATTATTTTTTGAGAGGACGGGGAAGGAGCTCACAAATGGTGCTGACATTAAGCTCCTGATTTCCAAAACCGAACATTTAAAAAAAAGGACAAGTCACTTTGAGCCTCATGATCCAAACAAAGTCATGCTTCGTTAAGTTTACTTGTGAAAGCCTGCAATTCACAGCTTCATTCCTGTGAAATGTGACTCCATTTTAAAAGACACCATGACTACAGGTGAGCTTTATGAAAAAAGGATTTTAACTGAATAGCATTTAGTAGGAAGTATGGGTTAACATCAACGCATATGGAACGATTAGCATATTGTACATAAGGAGCATAAACCTTCAGATAATCAAAATTCCATGGTATACAATAAGTACTGGATTCCACTCTACAATCAGACATCACAATTTTTAAAAGCACAGCAGATTTATGATTAGTAAAGAAAAGCATCTAGTTGCATTTTCCGCTCTGATTAATGTCATTTACACAGATTACATTTATTTTGTTTTCTCATTTTTAACATTCAAAAGACAAATTACATTTCTAACATGCAAAACATTACGAGCAATGAAAATAACTATTTAAAAAAAACTATCCACTGAGAATGTGAGGGGAAGAGAGAGAGCGAAGGGGGTTGGGGGGGGGAGGGGGAAAAAAGAAGGAAAGGGAGAAAGGACACGAGTTTTGGATGAGAATTGTACATACCATAGACATGCAAGACATAATCTTCAAATGATTCTCCAACAGCATTGAAAGCACTGCAGCGGTAGGTCCCATTGTCAGTTTTGTTTAGAGACTCAAGGAGAAAAGTCCTTGGCTCTGTAAAAATGGCCCGATCAGGCATTTCCTCATCCACTCGTTTCCATAGGAGATTGGGCCTGTGGAAATTTTAAGATTAAATCAATTATAATGCAAGTTTATTGTCACTTCTTTTTTGAGGTGATAGCTGCACTTCATAATTTTAAATTACAAATCATCTTAAGCACATTACGGAAAGGAAAATCATTCTCCCCCCGTCATAACTTATACACTTCTCCATCTTAAACCCCAAGTTTCATAAAAAACATCAATTTTTTTTCTCTTTTTCTCATGTGTCCTAATTTTGTTGTCTATCATTTTCACCCGAGATATACAATTGCACATGCTTAACAGGAATGTCATGCTTTTTGGTGATATTTCTACACAATTGTACTTGCAACAATTTTGGTTGATGACCAATAAAATAAGCTTATACAATAACAGGTAGATCACCTTGTAATACTTTGGTCTAATCCCTTCTATGTGGTATGCCCTCTGTTCCATCACAACCCAGTTAAAGTAGAAATGTTCCAGCTGAGAGAAGCTATATTGATTGCTGAAATACATCATGCTATCAAGATTTCCCCAGGCAAATTGAATTTTATCTATTACACTGTACACAGAGCTGAGCAGTTTTTAGGTGAAGTGAGTTTGAGGGCAGGGGATTATTCGACCAGGGAGCACAAATGTAATTATGTTCTCATTTTGAAGTGATACATTCTGTTCTTTATATTTCCATTACAAGTTTCTATGTCCACATTTATCATAAAAATTGGCTATGTACACTACTCACACTGTAACTAAAATGCTCCCTCCACTGGAGGTAAAAGTTTAATTACTATATCGTTGCTAAGTTTACATAGACAGTTTCAATCACAAAAGTGGTATAAAGAGGTTATAATAGAAAAATTGACAAGAATGCACACACTAGCGCAAGATTTTTATACAGCACATAGATCAGCTCCTAATCAATTTCCCATCACCCACTCAAGTCTCTGATTCATAGACGCTGCCATTGCTACTCAACGTTTAGTTCAAGTAATCATTTTCAAATGTGAGTCAAGGGTCATAGAGCATGGCAGAGCCAAGACTACACAGTCCTTTAACTGGGAACCCATTCACTCTTTTGGTCAGTGTCCGCAAATATTTATTGTTCTAAATACTCAACAGTTGTGACGGCATCTCTGAAGAGAGAAAGCGAGCTAATGTTTCTAGACCTTGAACGTTCACTGATCTCCAGCTTTTTAGATGTGTCCTTGACCTGGTAAGAGTTTCCAGCACCATTTGAAAACTTATGTTACAGATTGCCAGTCTCTGAATTTAAAAAAAAAATCTTGGTACTTTCCAACCACTTCATGGCAACAAGATGCAGGACTTTGCAGCTAAACTTTGCTCTCCTTTAGGTGCTAGACTGAGGTTAACTGCAGTCACAGAAGACAAGCAATTAATCCAGCCCAGATCAGAAATAAAAACTGAGATCATTCTAGTTAGTTATGTAATATAGTACTTCATGCAGTGAATATATGCATCAATATAGATTGCCTCCTGTAAGTGAAAGTGACTTAATACACCAAGGGAAACAAAAATGCAATGAAATGCAAAGAATACTTCTGTATCAATCAATTTAACTAGAACTACCAAGACAACATGTTCTTCTGAAGGTTAAACACTGCTGTTCATGTTCTGTACTACATTTAAAAGGGGTGTTTTATGATTAGAAGTCAGCCTTCAAAAAAAAAGTCACACAGTTTGTAAGTGAAGTTAATATCTTTAAAAGGGCTGAATGGAGCAGAGATAACATGTACAGACACACACACACACTCCGCAGATATCATTGTTGAAGTCCCTTGGATAAACGTCCTTATTCATCAATTTCAAATTGAAGGTTATTGCAGCAATAAAAACTCTGAACTAACCCAACAGGTCTGTGAGTTAGTTAACGGTGTGTAAAAATAAATATATCAAACATAACTTCCCAAAAACAAACATCAGTCTTTCTTCAGATTGGAAGCGTATATACTTACTGTGGTTTCCCACTGGCTGTGCAAATCAATTCTAGAGTGTCCCCTTCTCTTGTCAAACCTTGTGGCTGGCTCATTGTGATCTGCACTTGGGGCTTATCTGGTGAAATAATTAAGACAAATTTAACACTTTTTCTCTGAAAGAAGTTTGACTCTGTCTTTCCAGGGTTCATCCCAACTTTCACATGTTCCCCAGTGTCAATGCACAAGCTTGCTGCAGGACATGATTCAGACTGAGATTATTCCCTAGTCAGTCAAGGGATTGGTTATAGCAAGTGCTCACATGGGACATCAATCTTCTCCACCTTCTTTCCTTTATTTAACCAGCTACACCCTAAGTCAGATAAACCATATGTCAATAAAATGTGAAAACATTAATTTTACTTACTGCAGATTTTATAAGCTTATTGGGGAGAATTTTAAAATAACACTTAGATTCCAAACATGTGTTTATCGTAAGAGCATCTTTTCATTTAAAAACCTTAACTTTACAAACTCACACTGGCAAATAATAAACAAACCTCACAACTGCGGTAATCAGTTTACTATCCTTTATTCTTTGTTAAGTACAGGTATAACTTCTAACTTATTTGGAGCATATAGAATTGTACTAATTTAAAAGATAGAAGGACTAACACTTTTTAATTAGCAAGTAGACCGGACAGTCACTCCTAATCCCATTAGAAGTAACAGCTCCATTTAACAGATGTTTAACCCATCTCCTGTCTCCCCAGAACAGAAGTCACAAACCTTTGTGTATCATAGATGTTACACCATAGCGATAGAATTTTGTATGTGTAAGAACTGTGTACAAAAAGTTAAAAATCACACAACATCAGGTTATAGTCCAACAGGTTTAATTGGAAGCACTAGTTTTCAGAGCGCTGCTCCTTCATCAGGTGGTTGTGGAGGACACAATTGTTAGGTACAGAATTTATAGCAAAAGTTTACAGTGTGATGTAACTGAAATTATACATTGGACAATATCTTGATTGTTTGTTGAGTCTTTCATCTGTTTGAATACCATGATAGTTTCACTTTGTTCATGTGTAAATGACAAAAAGTTGCATTCTCAGGTTAACTATAACAATTGGTGTTAGCCCCCTGTGTTCTCTGTCTGCGCCATGTTGTTTAGATTGTAATCTCACTTTTTAGATTAGAATCAGAGTTTTACAGAGAATTCATGCAGTTTTTGAGCAAAGTACAATGTACCTCTACAAGGGGGCTAACACCTTCAACATATTGTCTCGCTAACACCAATTGTTACAGTCAACCTGAGAATGCAACTTTTAAAAATACGTTTTGTCATTTACACATTAAAGAAGTGAAACTACCATGGTATTCGAACAGATGAAAGACTCAACAGACAATCAAGGTATTTTTCAATGTATAATTTCAGTTAAATCACACTGTAAATTTTTGCTATAAATTCTGTGCCCTACAATTGCGTCCTCCACAACCACCTGATGAAGGAGCAGCGCTCCGAAAGCTAGTGCTTCCAATTAAACCTGTTGGACTATAACCTGGTGAAGTGTGATTTTTAAACTTCGTACACCCCAGTCCAACATCGGCATCTCCAAATAGTGCATAAAAAGGCTATTGTAAGAATGGTATTTCGGGATTCTTTTGCTGTCTTGAACTTGTGCTCCTGCTGTTGCTGAATAAAAAGGCTATTTTCACCACTCACCGATTTTGATCATTATTTGAACACAATCCCACTTCATACATACGAACGACAGGACGAAGGTACTCAGCCCTTTGAGCCTGTGCTACTATTCAATAAGCTCATGCTACATCCACCGTCTTTTCAGAAACAGAACCCTAAAGTCTCTCAACCCTCAACAGAGAAATATGTTTCCTCATCTGTATCTTAAATTGGTAAGCTTTAATTTTAATCTATGATGACTAGCTCTAGACCCAATAATACGAGGAAACATCCTTTCAACATCGACCCGGTCATGATCCCTTGAGATCTTACACATTTCTATTAAGTCACATCTGTTTCTTCTAAACTCTAAAAAGATACAGGCCTTTCTTTGTAAGGTATTCTGCTCATTCCTGATATTAGTCCAGTAAACAATCTCTGAACTGCTTCCAAAACATTAACGTCCACCCGTAAATATGATGATCAGTACAGTACACAGCACTTCGCATAGTCTCAAATACCTGAAGCATAACCAACTTATCCCTCCATTCAATTCCCTTAATAATAAATATAATATTGTTACATTTCCTGATTACTAACTGCAAACTAACTTTCTACAAGTCATGCACTAGGAAACCCCAGATCTACCATAGGACACATACCAACACTTGTCTCAGACCTCATGCAGTGTTCCAGAGAAGCTTAATACAAGCTGAAAGAACATTACCTCATTTTCTGCTTGGCGACTCTGCTGACTTCAGGACTCAACATGGAGTTCAATAATTTTACAGCCAATACGTTTTCTTCCATTTTACCAATTTCGCAGGTCCTGCAATTATCTGTTGCTATCAGCACAGCCAACCTATTTCATCTCTCATTATTACCTATCTAGCTTACATTCAACAATCCCTTAGTCTGTTCAACTTTTTAGCTCTCTTCAGGCTCCCTCATTTTTCTCCCCAACCCCCGCCATCAGTATAAATCCACCTTTTCCTGGCTATCAATTCGCTACAAGGAATCAAAATGTTAAATTCTGCTTTCTCTCCACAGATATTGCCAGACCTGCAGAGTTTCTCCAGCAACTTGTTTTTGTTTGTTTCAGATCTCTGCAATCTCTTCCCATTTTTTCATTCTGCCAAAATGGGTAACTTTATAATTTCCCCCACTTTACTCCATTTGCCAGATTTACCAAACCTATCTATATCCCTCTGTAGGCTCCTTGTATTCTCTTCATACCTCACTTTCGTAATTATCTTTGTATCGCAAAAGAACATGAGGAACTGCACATATATTCCATGGCTTTTATTCAGAAGTGAAACTAGGACAAGGATCAATGTCAATCTTTGGTTTACTTCAACCTTTAGAGAATAGACACTGTGAAGAAGTTTTAGTGGGATATGCAACAAGAATACATTGGAAGACCTGCTTTTACCTTCGACAGAAACAGAGTTCAGTCCAACTTGTTCCAAGTGCCAGCAATTGCCCCATATCCCTCTAAACCCCTCACATTCATATAATGATCCAGATGCCTTTTAAGTGTTGTAATTGTACCAGCCTCCACTTTCTCCTCTGGCAGCTCGTTCCATACAACTCCTCGTGTAAAAGCTACCTGTCAGATCCTTTTTAAGTCTTTCCCCTCTCAACTTAAACCTATGACCTCTAATCTTGGATTCTCCACCAGAGGGAAAAGACCTTGGCTATTCACAATATCTATGCTCCTCATGGCTTTATGAATTTCTAGAAGGTCACCCCTCAGTCTTCGATGCTCCATGGAAAATAGTCTCAGCCTCTCCCTATAACTCAAACCCGTCCAGTCACAGCAATATCATAGCACTGAACCCGGTCAAGTTTAACAACATCCTTCCTGTGGGAAGGTGACCAGTGGCATCGCCAATATTCTGTCCAACCACAACATAACATCCCAACTCCTATACTCAATGTTTTGACCAATGAAGGTCAGTGTACCAAATGCCTTCTTCACCACCCTGTTTACCTGCGACTCCACTTTCAAGGAACTATGCACCTGCACCCCTCGGCCTCTTGTTCGGCTACACTCCCCAGGGCCCTCTCATTATCTGTACAAGTCCTGTCTTGGTTTGTTTTACCAAAATGCAACACCTCATATTTATCTAAACCAAACTCCATCAGCCACTCCTTGGCACACTGGCCCACTTAATAAAGGTCCCATTGTACTCTGAGGTAACCTTCTTCACTGTCCACTACACCACCTATTTTGATGTCCCTTGCAAACTTATTAACCATGCCCCTTATATTCACATCCAAATCAGTTATATAAATAACGAAAAGCAGTAAACCCAGCATTGATCATTGTGGCATACTGCTGGTCACAGTCCTCCAGTCTGAAAAGCAACCCTCCACCACCATCCTCTTTCTCTTACTATCAAGGTAATATTGTATCCAATCAGCCAGCTCTGCTGGATCTCATGTGATCTAACATTACAACTAATGTACCACTTGGACCGCTGTCTAACACTTTCCTGAAGTCCATATAGACAATGTGTACTGCTCTGCTTTCATCAATCTGCTTTGTCACGTCTTCAAATAACTCGCTTAAGTTAGTGAGACATGATTTCCTATGCACACAGACATGTTGACTACCCCTAATAAGTCCTTGCCTTTCCAAATGCATGCAAATCCTGTATCTCTGGATTTTGTCCAACAACCGATCCATCACTTATGTCAGACACAGCGGTCTATAGTTCTTTGGATTTTCATTACCTTATTTTCTTCAATAATGGCACCACGTTGGCCAAACTTGTAGAATTGGACTGAGAGATGGTAAATGGAGTTCAATGCAGATAAATGTGAGGTGATTCACTTTGGGAAGAATAACAGGAAGGCAGAACACTGGGTCAATGGAAAGATTCTTGGTAGTGTGGGTGTGCAGAGGGATCTTGAATTCCATGTACACTGATCCCTTAAAGTTGTCACCCAGTTTGATAGTGCTGTTAAGGCGGCTTACAGTGTGTTACGTCTTATTGGTAGAGGGAATGAGTTCCAGAGCCGTGATGTCATGCTGCAACTGTACAAAACAGTAGTGCAACTTCACTTGGAATATTGTGTACAGTTCTGGTCACCCCATTACAGGACGGATGTGCAAACATTGGAAAAGGTGCAGAGGAGATTTACCAGGATGTGCCTGGTCTAGAGGGAGGATCTTATGAGGAAAGGCTGAGGGACTTGGATCTGTTCTCATCGGAGACAAGGCAGCTAAGAGGATTTAAAAGAGGTATACAAGATGATCCGAGGATTAAATAAGGTGGACAGTGAAACTTTTTCCTAGGATGACACAGTCAGCTTGTAAGAGGGGGCATAGCTGCAAATTGAGGGGTGATAGATTTAAGACAGATGTCAGAGGTAGGTTCTTCACTCAGAGTGGTAAGGGCTTGGAATGCCCTGCCTGCCAATGTCATTAACATTAGGGGTATCTAAATAGTCCTTGGATAAGCATACAGGGCTAGTGTAGGGGTGTGTGCTTAGATCAGTTCACAGGTCAGCGCAACATCGAGGGCCAAAGAGCCTGTTCTGCGCTGTACTGTTTGATGCTCTAAACCTCCAGTCTTCCTGCACCTCACTCGTGGTTGTCAATGGTACAAATAACTCAGCCAAGGGCCCAGCTATCAGTTCCCTAGTTTCCCACAAAGCTCTGGGAAACACATGATCAGATCCGGGGATTTATCCATCTTAATAGACAACAGAATATCCAATTTGGAATTCACTTCGACTGATCACTGAACTTTAGCGGTCAAACCTTAATTTGTCATCCACATTCATGCTTTTGCACTCATTATGATCAACAGATGCATTGATAGAAAAATCAATTTTATCATCACGCGGCAAGGAAGAGATTTCACAATTTCTGCTTATTAAATCAGATTTCCATGTCACGTATGTAAAAGTAGCATTGGTTTTATTTTTAATCTTTCTACATACTTGCACACACTGACTTAAAAATGTCCTGTGCAAAAACCAGCCACCATATGGAATTACAATTGCTTATTTCAACACCTGAGCGATGCACTAAATCCTGCAGCAAGCTCACAAAGTCAGACTTTGCAAAGAAGAAATAAAAGCAAAAAAGTGCAGTGATAATAGTGGTACTGAGATTGTAATGAAGATAATCACTTGGCATTGTGTGATGGAATCAAAGCTCACATTGTTCCCTAACCTGAATGAGTAACTGAGCTTTCAGACTTCTGAGAAAAACAAAAGATAAACCAAACTGAAAAGGTTTTCAGGGAATCTGATGTTAGTTGAAATCAGATTAAACCACCCGAGCTCAGATCCCATTGGCACAGCTGGATAAAAAAGGAACATGAAAGTTTGACCTGAAAGTGGGGTTAAACAACTGTAAGGTTATTAACACTGCTTCAAGTACTTTAAAGGAAAACAATGCACAAAGATGTTACCGAGGGATTAAATAAAAGGTATAATTCAAGCAAAGACTATGGTAGGCTGCACCTTTACAAAGGAAGCTGTGCCCAAGGAACCTGGGTTGATTGGGAACTGTTGTCAGATGAGAACTTCTGGCTAAATCTTCACAGAAATATGAACTGGAATTCCACCTCGTGTGGGCGGCACGGTGGCACAGTGGTTAGCACTGCTGCCTCACAGCGCCAGAGACCCGGGTTCAATTCCCGACTCAGGCGATTGACTGTGTGGAGTTTGCACGTTCTCCCCGTGTCTGCGTGGGTTTCCTCCGGGTGCTCCGACAGTCCAAAGATATGTAGAACAGGTGAATTGGCCATGCTAAATTGCCCATAGTGTTAGGTGAAGGGTAAATGTCAGGGTATGGGTGGGTTGCGCTTCAGCGGGTCGATGTGGACTTGTTGGGCTGAAGGGCCTGTTTCCACACTGTAAGTAATCTAAAGTTGAGAGCATTGAAGGACTCGAGTTGAGATTGCTATCTAGATGCTGAAGGGACTGTCTGGCAAACTTGAGAGATCCATCTTTGTTGCATTTGCTATTTAATGTGTGATTTATGGTCCATATTGATTGCAATTTGAGCTTAATTCTGGACTGTTTTTGGCTTGATTAGAAGTTGAGAGTCTCGCTCAAGTTCCCAGTTATCATTTCTTTCAATTTGCTGATCTCCATGTAGTTCATAACACTTACAATAAATGACCATGAATGCTATCTTTGACTTCGGTGATGAGGAATGGTCAAATTTATGACTGACATTCTTTTCAATCAATCGTTATTTAGAAACAATTAAGGTAGGAAAAAAAACTAAAAGAATTTTCCCATATTATTATTTTGATGAAATATATTTAAAGTTATCCATTTACACTGCTCTATCAATACTCTTCCATCAATAAAATTAATAAACGTCACTGCTTCTTTGCTCAGTTCCTCTTCGCTAGTAAACTGCCACTTTATTCTGGTGCACTGAGGAGAACGTAGTGATCTTCCCAACTTTATGAAGAAACTAAATTTCACATCCTTTATAAAGCAGATACTCTCAGTTTCTTTCACATTGTCAAGCTGGGAACAAAAAGTAGTTCACTTCAAAATTACTTTATTACCCACTGAAGTTGGATTACATCCTGGCTGAATATTCAATTAATTAATCATGAAAATCAGGTCTCTGAGCAACATTTCCTCGAAATAAGAAATCCTCAGCATCAAACTTAAGAAATAAACAAGCAGTCAGCATTCCTTAAGTTGGATTTTGAAGGAAGTCACTTGTGAGGTTTGGTACGTACACGCGCACACACACGTACACGCACACACAGAGTAAATCTCCAGCAACTTGATAGATGAGAAGTTGCCAATTGCAGGAAGAAATACAGAACAGGCAAAGTTAGGTGACGAAAACCAAGTCTGAATAGGAACAACTAAATTCAGTGAGCAGGGAGGTGAAGACAGAGGAGGACAAAAGAAAAAAAGTGTTTCTGAGCACAGCCATCTGTCACTGGCAACAGTTACATCCCTGGAACTCATTCATTAATTGGATTTGCACTGTCACTGATTTTGCAACAGAAACTCATGGCTCATTTGCTGCAGAACTTCTAGGCTCTCAAGTGTGAAGAAATTTGTCCAGTGCACTTTGAAATATACATTCCGTACCACTGCAGAAAGTTGAAAATGACTGCAGACACACACGCTTACATAGGGACGACGGGGCTACAAGTCACAGCTCAGGATCACATTTAGGTTCTTGCCACTTTTACAATCAATATGTCAAGGACCAAGTGGCAGAAAAGCTACAGAGCCGTCTAGAATAGATTGAGCCAGTCAGACGGGTTCTGAAAGGGTTAATGCTTGTGGTGTTTGATGCAACAACGTAAAGACAACATCTAAGGTTCTAAGAGGAAGACAGATATCCACAGGCCTCCTGACAGAAATGATATTGAAATCTCTTGTCCAATTGCCACTGTACAATAAAATACATTTTGTTTCAGACTCTCTCACTGTTTTCTTCTACCATGGTGAACCAAATCGGGTCCTAGACCTAGTCAAGGAAACAAGATGCTGACAGCACTCTACTCCAACCACAGGTTGGTAACTTGGTTATTGTAGCACACAAAGCAGCCAAGAGAAACAATAAGCTTGTCTACAAAGGTCACTGTTTACCTTTGGACGGATATTGTCTTGCCAAGGCTGGCATAGCCTGTTTCCTTGTAATTTTGGAAACAGTCAGTATGTTGCTGCACCAATGTGTGTCAGGGACCACCACAAATGGTTGCTGCACAACGTTGTAATCAGTTCACATGCTCATGGGGATGGGACCTCTCTCACTGTCCTCCCCCATCTGCAGTATGCTGATACCTTGATTAAGAGTTGGACATGGGACCATTTGTCTGCATTGATCCCCTAGAAAGGCCAGCAGGTGGTGGCATGGACAAGGGAGAGAGCAACATTTTTGCTACTCTGGGCAGATACCTTACATGAGAACATTTTTTCACTACATTCCAGTAATCAGAATGTGTCAAGCTTGATTCATACATGACATTGAGTTTCACTATGACTGTGCTTGAACTTGAACAAGAAGTGCTATTAATCCAATAAACATTCCATAGCAGTCATACACTCACTCAGCGAAGAGTTAACAGGTTTTGAGAAGTTCAGTAATAATGCACCCACATGAAAAAAAATTCAGAAAATTATCTGCAAGACTTGGAAGTTATTGCATTAAGGAGAACTATGACTAAAGTATGCACTTGTATGTTTTCATCTTCTGCTAACAACTTAAAAAAAAAAGTTGGATTAATCACCAATGCTGACATTCTGGCAATTGCAAATTACTCCTGTTAGTTTTAAACTTCAACTTTGTTCATTTTTGCAGAAATCTTGCTCCCGGGTAAGTCAAGATATTTCAGCTGAGTCTGACATCATCTAGATTGGCAGTCCAGCGCAGAAAGAAAACCACATTGTTGCAGGCATCATTCTTGAAACAAAATCTAAACAAGCTGCTATCTGCCCATTTGGGTAGAGATCAAGGATTCCACATGAACAAATTTGAGTAGGGTGGGGGAGTTCATCTCATTATCCAACTGTCCTCCCTTAATGCAGTAAACAAAAAAGAATCACTCAAATTCACCAACTGATAATTGCTTTTGTGGAATATTACTGGTTCAGAATGGTCATTGTGTTTTCTCACTAAACAGTTGTTGCCAATTTGTGCAAATCACTTCCAGTGTATTGTCCTAATACAGCAGCCAAATGCAGATCATTAGGTTTTCATGAGCTGGGATGGAGGAGGATGGAGAATCCCACTGGTCAAGGGCAGGCCCTGAGCTAATGTGACTCACCCAGTCCCACCCCACCTCTGTTATAGAAGGCATAATTTGGAAGGTCAATTTATAAAAGCATAAAAAAATCAAATTGGTTTAATGCAAATCTTTATCTCTACAAAGTTGTGCTCATTCCATTCTTGAGTATCCCAGTACTTAGATTAGATTACGTACAGTGTGAAAACAGGCCCTTCGGCCCAACAAGTCCATACCGACCCGCCGAAGCACAACCCACCCATTCCCCTACATTTACCCCTTTACCTAACACTACGGGCAATTTAGCGTGGCCAATTCACCTAATTTGCACATCTTTGGACTGTGGGAGGAAACCGGAACACCCGGAGGAAACCCACGCAGACACTGTGTGGAGTTTGCACAGTCGCCTGAGTCGGGAATTGAACCCGGGTCTCTAGTGCTGTGAGGCAGCAGTGCTAACCACTGTGCCACCGTTCCGCCCACTTACTCTGTCCAGATTACTGGTGTGAGGGCGATGAGAGATGTGATGACTTTGTTCTTAGGAGCTGTCTGGGCACTTACTAAATGATCATCAATAATATGGATTGCAATTCTGACCACGGCTTAGCAAGATTATTAAATGAGCAGCTAACCCCCATCACCCTCTGATGGAGAGAAGTGACCTGAGACAAAGCTGGCCTTGGAAGCAAGTGTGGAATTTGAAGAGTGCAATATCATCTTTGTAATCCACACAGATGATTCAGAACCAAACACAGGGGACTTCACACACACACACACACACACACACACACTTTCCAAAAAGGACCATGGGAGAGAGAGAAAGAGAAATATAGGGAAAACATTCTTTTCAATATTGCACTGCAACATGATCATCTACACATGGCACAGCACACTGCAGAGAGTAGACTAGGGGAAGACTGTGGCATAGTAGCAATATAGGAGAAAGTGAGGACTGCAGATGCTGGAGATCAGAGCTTAAGAATGTGTTGCTGGAAAAGCGCAGCAGGGCAGACAGCATCAAAGGAACAGGAGAATCGACGTTTCGGGCATAAGCCCTTCTTCAGGAATGAGGAGGGTGTGCCAAGCAGGCTAAGATAAAAGGTAGGGAGGAGGGACTTGGGGGAGGAGTGTTGGGAATGCGATAGGTGGAAGGAGGTTAAGGTGAGGGTGATAGGCCGGAGAGGGGGTGGGGGCGGAGAGGTCAGGAAGAAGATTGCAGGTCAAGAGGGCGGTGCTGAGTATGAGGGTTGGGACTGAGAAAAGGTGGGGGGGGAAGGGAAATGAGAAAGCTGGAGAAATCAGCATTCATCCCTTGTGGTTGGAGGGTTCCTAGGTGGAAGATGAGGCACTCTTCCTCCAGCGTCGTGTTGCCATGGTCTGGCAATGGAGGCGGCTAAGGACCTGCATGTCCTTGGCGGAGTTGGAATATTCAGCCACGGGGCGGTTGGGTTGGTTGGTGCGGGTGTCCCAGAGGTGTTCTCTGAAACATTCTGCAAGTAGGCGGCCTGTCTCCCCAACGTATAGGAGGCCATATCGGGTGCAGCGGATGCAGTAAATGGTGTGTGTGGAGGTGCAGGTGAATACATAGTAGTAATGTCACTGGACCAATAAAGTAAAGGCCTGGTCTAATACATTGGGGACATAGGTTCAAATCCCACCAGGAGGGAGGAAATGAAATTTAATAAATTAATAAATAGGTTTAATAATCGAGTCTGCCTACACATGACACCAGACCCTCAGTTGATGTCAAGACTAAGAGGCACATTTTTAAGGTGAGAGGAGAGATAGATTTAAAAAAAAAGACATGGTGGGGGGGGGGGGGTTGCAATTTATTTTTTAAAACACAAGATGGTTCACCTGTGGAATGAACTTTGTGAGCAAGTGGTAAATGTGAGTACAATTACAACATTTGAAAGACATTAGATACACGATTAAGAAAGGTTTGAAGGGATATGGGCCAAAAGCAGGCATGTGGGACTAGTTTAGTTTGGGATTATGTTCATCATGGACTGGTTGGACCCAAGGGTCTGTTTCTGTGCTGTGCAACTCTATGACTCAAACGACAATACATCCCTATTCAAGGGAAACTAGGGATGGACAACAAATTGATAGCATCACCAGAGATGCTCACATCCCACAAAACAACAAATAAAAAGAGTTCCTTAGAGATTACTCACAAGCAATATTCCTAGTTATTACCAAATCGGTTAAAATGAAAATAACTAAATTCTTCATGACAGGTACAGGGAACTGAACGCTGGTACCCTGTGTTTATTTTTTTAAAAAAAAAGACATTTGAAGCAATGGAGACTATTTAAAATATCTGAAGCTCCCACTTCAGTTCTTATCAGGTTAGAATGGAAATCAGTCATACTTTTGATGCAAAGCCTCAGTCTGATCAATTCTTGCACAACTTTGTGTTTTAAAAAAACAACTCGCAGCCATTTGACTTTCATCAATTCTATTTAAGACATATGCTCAGTTAGCATTTCAGGAAATTGATGGTGAAATACTCTGGGGAGATGGGTTCAAATCCTACCTCAACAGCTGGAGGAGTTTCAATGCAAATTGTGAATCTGGAATTAAAAGCTTGCCTCCGTCATGGTGATCACAAATACCGTAGAAAGCCATCAAACTCACTCATGTCCCTCGGGATGGAAATCTGACATACTCATCTGATCTAGTTTACATGTGACTCCAAGCCCCTGCAGTGTGGGGTTATAAGAGTAGTAGGAGGCAATTCAGACCCTCAAACCAATCCTGTCATTCTATAAGATCGTAACTGAATTCTCCAGTCTTCAACAGCTCGTTATGTAAACCCATCAATATTTCAAAAATCTTTGTACCCCCTCTTTAAATACTTGCAGTGATCGAGCCTCTGGGGTAGAAAACTCCAGACTTCCTGAGGAGAAAAGAAATTCCTTTGCAACTCAGTTTTAAATGAGTGCTCCCTTATGCTGTAACTTCTGTTCACTTGATTGAAATGTCCCCAATAATGGAAACATCCTTTTAACATCTGTCCTGTGAAGCTTCTTCAAAGTTGGATACGTCCCAATAAGATCCTTCTTCTAACTGTTTAACTGCTCTTGATAAGTCAACTCCATCCCTGGAATCAACCTAAAATCTCTGAACAGCCTTCACTGCTTGGACAAGAACTGTAACAGACCTCAAGGTGTAGTCACATCAACACAGTTATAACAAGATATCCCAATTTTTAAACTGGAAAGGATTCAGATAAGATTTACAAGGTTGTTGCATTGTTTGGAGGATTTGAGCTTCAGGGAGAGGCTCAATAGGCTGGGACCTTTTCCTTGGAGCTCTGGAAGGCGAGTAGCTAACACCTTTTACTTTGGAACTGGGGAGTCCAAAACTAGAGGGCATAGGTTTAAAACTTGCCCCTCTCACCTTATGGCACACATATGGAATGAGCTGCCAGAGGAAGTTGTGCAGACTGGTACAATTACAGCATTTAAAAACATCTGGATGGGTACATGAATAGGCAGGGTTGAGGGATATGGACCAAATGCTGGTACATGGGACTAATTAATTTTCAGATATCTGGTCAGCATGGACGAGTTAGTCTGAAGGGTCTGACTCCATGCTGTATATCTCTATGACTCAACTCCTAAACCCTCGCATTAAAAGTCAAAATTCCTTTTGTTTTCTTCATTACTTGCTGCACCTGCATGCTAATGTCCAGTATTTCATGCACAATAACACCAGATTGCTCTGAACCGCACTAAATTTGGAGTGTCTCTGTATCTAAATAAAAATTTGCCTTTTGATTTCTTCCTACCAAAGTGCATGACGTCATACTTTGCTATATTGGACACAATTTGCCTATTAACTTAATCTATGTATATCTCCTTGCAGGTTCTGTGTCTCCTGATCACAACTTACCCTCTCACCAATTTTTGTTTTGCCAGCAAATTAAGATACATTGCACTGTGCCCCATTGTCAAATTCATAAATTGTGGAATGTCAGTAAGAGTGCCCCCCCCGGACTGATCCTTTTGGCAGTCCACAAGTTGTGTCTTTCCAACCGGAGGACAAATTGATCTTGACTCTGTCTTTTGTGTATTAACTATCGTCCATCAATCTTAATACATTACCCCTAACATTGTGAGCTCCTAATTTGCAGTAATCTTCTGCGGCATCTTACCGAATGGCTTCTGGATATCAAAATATACTACATCTAGCAGTTCTCCTTTATGAAGTCTTCGATTACATCCTCAGAAACTCTGCTGAGTTCGTCAAACATGGTTACCTTTCAGAAAACCATGTTGACTCTGTTTACTTGTGTTATGCATTTCTAAATGTGTGTTATTTCTTCCTTAATTATGGGCTCCAGTTGCCTATGACACATTAGGCAAATTAGCTAGGGTTTCCTGCCTTCTGTATCACTCCTTTCTTGAATGGCGGCGGGGGGGGCGGTGGTGGTGGTGGTGGTGACTGCAGAAGTCTTTACGTTTCTGCTACATTGGGGTGACAAATGCAAAAGCCCACAATCGCCGTCCTTTCAGTATATTGCTCAGACGGCTGAGGTGAGAAAAACAGCAAGCAGGTGAGCGAGCCTCCAGAGAAATGGTTTGCAAATCCCATGTTTGAGAACCATTTGCGATTTCTGAAATCTCAAGTAAGTATTTAATGTGCTGCAAACCCCACATACACTTGCAATCTGTCACCCAGCATGCAACCAGATAGCGTGATGGTTTACAAGTCTCTGTAACACAGCAAGATATTCTGATGTCAGTAAAACATGTGACATATAAAGCATACTTAAGCACAAAAATACAGCATCTGTTTCCTTTGGCGACAAATCTGCCACATTTTAAAATCATCACATGTTTAGCATTGATTATGTCCTGCAGCATTCAACAAGGGCTACAATTTGCAGTACTGCTTCTCATGATTTATTTCCAGGATTAGTTTTCCAACTATCTTAACGTGTCTGCTAAGGACAAGACAGGTGTGGACAAGCACATCTTAGATAAGTGCTGGATTGTCAATGCGCTCTGGGCTGTGCTGATACAGATGGCTTCCTTGCTGCCTATTTGATTAACTGCGGACAATAGCTGAACCAACCCTCGGGGAACGCTCAAGGATTTTGGAAAAGGATGATGCAGCACTTCGAAATAATCCAACCTATTAGTTCAGAGACTGAGCTGAAAAATAAAATCGCTGATAGGCTTTCAATGACATAGGTCGGTAATTTTGAGGAAGATTCCAAGTTCAGAAAGTTGGCTTCAACATCACAGAACTGGGAAGTGACAGGGAAGCTAAGGTGAAGCAGAATTTTCCTATTTTGGATTGTTATTTGACCCCTGCTAGAAAGTATGCGTGTATAGAGATTGGAGGTGAATAGTTCTGCTTGCCATTGTAAAACGTTATTGCGAAACCTTGCATTGGTGATAATGTGGGGGAGAAAAAATGAGTTTGGAGAAAATACTTAGTGGCCAATGTAAAAGTCGGTACATGAGGGGTAGAGAATGTGGGATCATGAGGGAGAAGGGAAAACATTTTCTAGAAATATCAGATTGTTTGGGAGTAGATAGAACCATTTTGCATAAGCTATTTGTTGTGAATTCCATCCTGTTGTTAGTTGAAGCAAAAAGAGACTGTTCTCTCAATCATAGAATACCTACAGTGTGGAAACAGGCCCTTCGGCCTAACAAGTCCACACCAAACCTCTGAAGAGTATCCCAACCAAACCCATTACTCTACATTTACCTCTAACTAATGCACCTAACCTACACACCCCTCAACACTACAGACAATTTAGCATGACCAATTCACCTGACCTGCATATCTTTTGATTGTGGGAGGAAACCGGAACACCCAGAGGAGACCCTCGCAGACACGGGGAGAACGTGCAAACTCCACACAGGCAGTCGCCTGAGGCTGGAATCGAACCCAGGTCCCCAGCGCTGTGAGACAGCACTGCTAACCACTGAGCTGCCCCAGAATTTCTCATGAAATTCTAATTAGATTTATCAATGACAATCCTCAAATTATGAGCCTTGGTTTTAGATTCATCTCATCTTCTCTACATCCATCCTTTCACAACTGTAAAAGCCTCCAACACATTAGTTCTCTTTCTCTCAAGAAGAGGTCTGCTCAGCCTTTTCAAATACCCTTGTAGTAGCATTTTCCAAATGCTCATGATATTTAGAAGTTTGTCAAACCTTTCCCTTTTTGCTTCTTGTATTCATTCTATACTTGTGCTCATTGATTTGCTTCACTCCTCATTGCCCACAACATTTTATTATTGCATCCAGAAAGTTTTAAAACCTGCCACTGCTCCTACTTCGATTCACACTAGAGTTCATGAAAGGTGCTGTAAAAGTTTTGGTGGCAATGAAAATACAGTACATGCATCTGTGTTGAATTCTGCGAGCACCAGTGTATAGATCAGGGATTTGGGTTAAATCCATGTACAAAGATTCAGTACCTCAGTGACCTTTGTTCATCATTTTATGGTTCTTACGTGTGAACAATGGGAGCAAGATCTTTTCTATCAGCTACCTTATGAAGAGCAGGCAAAAGCAGCATTGTACATGAAACAATTAATATTGAAAAAGTAGGAGAAAACCAAACACTAATGACTTGGGATCACAAAATTTTATGAAAACCTCTGGATTGTAGGATTTTCTTGTCCGAATTATTGATTCCTGGACCATAATCCAGAAAATCATGCAATTGTATAAAAGTAATTTGTTTGTTCTACATTTTGAGCAAGAGGTGGAAAAAAATGTCGAGTTTAATTATATATTCCCCACATCTGCAAATCCGCAATGACAAATGTAGCATACCCAACTGGTTCACTAATCTGCTTTGGTCAATGGAAGGGGTAGTAGTCCTTTAATGCAACCTCAAATGCACAGCACACTCTTAACTGCCTCCTGAAGGGGCCTAGTTGTACAGGGACGGGCTGGTCTAATCAGAGAGACCCACACACAGTGAATGAATAAAAATAAAGCTTCTGCAATTATGATCAGTATAAACTGGCAAATAAAACTTCCCCAGTCTACTACTTTGTGTGTTTAATCACTAGGAAACCTTCTTGTCAATGTGCATGCAAGTAACCTGCAATTATCTTTCCAAAACAAGAGAGAACTGAACTTTCAGGAAAGCCGATACATATTCTAACCAACAGAAAGTAGCTACACTGGGATAATTATAGAAATATTTTATTAATTACTACAAAGAGACATTAAAGTGTTAATGTTAATTACACATCACACATCTTTTTACTGAAAAGATAGACCACACAACGAGAATGCTGGTTTTGTTTTATGAACTATTGCACAACTATTGCATGAACTGTCAAAGCAACTGTTTACACTTCATCTTACAACAGTCTCACAGTAAAACCCTTCGTACTATACTCAGTTATTTAATGAGACCAGAGAACAATTGAAAGTCTATGCTTTTCATTCGCTCCTGAAGTACTTATACAAAGCTTTGTTAATGAGCTTGCAAATGAGCACCCAACTGGGAAAAGCGACAACTAAAAACAGCTAATGCACCATAAAATCAACTGAACAGGTTCTAGTCTGCCAAGGGTATATTTACCCAGAAGGCGCTTGGATGCTCCAGTCCAAAGTCCCACTTGTGCAATCCCTTGACTAAAAATCAAATGTGTTCTAAGAAACTGATCAGGTTTTAGGTTTCAGACCATTCAACCGTCTCATGACTATTCTGGAGTGAAGTGAAACTGATTATTTAAGATATCAGATAACTGAGGCAACTTTAATCTAATGCAGACATTGGAAAACCCATTGGGTGGGATAGAACACTGGACTTTGTTACTGGAGTTTATTCTCCATGAAAGCCAATGGAGAGTAATACAGGACAATGTGTACATCTTGTTTCCCATACATGCCTCGAGATCTCCATTTGACTATTTAAAGAATGAACTGAATCCAAATGGAAACTGGATGAGCACTTGGAGGCCAATGAATTTGCGTAGCCAACAGATAAAAAGGGTCAGGGAACAAAGACTGATTGATTTGCTCCAGTGTGCTAGCAGAGACCCAATTAACCAATTGGTCTCCTTGTGCACTGTAAATACTTGGATGCGACAACTAAATAAATATTTAACAGTAATATCACAGGTACTTGCATGTGGGGAGTAAGGAAGTAGAATGGCCTCGTTTAACAACAGTTTAACTGAGCAAAAAAGATGGAGTCAGAGACGTACAGAAAAAGGCTTGGTCCATTGAGTCTGCGCCAAAATCACACAGTCACTTCACTAATCTAATCCCATTTTCCAACACTTGGCCTATAGCCTCGACATTGCAAGCATATATTTAAATGCTTCTCAAATGTTATGAGGGTTTCTGCATCTATCCTCACAGGTAGATTCCCACCACCGTTTGGGTAAAGTAGCTTTTCCTCACATCTCCTCAAAACCTTCTGCCCTCTACATTAAATCTCTGCCCCCTGGTCACTGATCGTATCATCATGGGGGAAGATTTCCTCCTGCTTACCCTGTCTGTACTCCTCAAAATTTATCCTGTCCCTCTTCAGTCTTCTCGGCTCCAAGGAAAACAATTTCAGTCTGTCCAATTTCATGACAAGAGGTCTGCAGCCCAAGCTGCTCAAAACAAGGTGGCAAATTCTTTTTGATACGACATCGACATTATTTTTGCAATAAACTTTAGAACCTGTAGATTCAGGGTGTGGAGGAGAAGAACAGAACTCAACAAGGGCAGCACGGTGGCTCAGTGGTTAGTACTGCTGCCTCACAACATCATGGACCCAGGTTAGATTCCAGCCTCTGGCAACTGTCTGTGTGGAGTTTGCACATTCTCCCCTTGTCTGTGTGGGTTTCCTCCGGGTGCTCCGGTTTCCTCCTACAGTCCAAAGATGTGCAGGTCAGGTGAATTGGCCATGCTAAATTGCCCGTAGTGTGAGGTGCATGAGTCAGAGGGAAAGGAGTCTGGGAGGGTTACTCTTCGGAGGGTCGGTGTGGACTGGTTGGGCTGAAGGGCCTGTTTCCACACTGTAGGGAATCTAAACTAATCTAATCTAAAGAGTTTTCAATCTTACTTACACTATCCCCTTTTCTCTCAGGCAGTCCACTGTGAAATGAGAGCTGCGGCTCATCACTAAAGAGGTGAAACTGGAGTTTAATTGTATCTAGTACACACATCACTAATGGACTAATCAAACTGGGAAACTATTTCACAATTGTCAAAAGCACCAATGCCTCAAACAGATTGTAGGATAAAGTCATGCAAATTTTCAATTTCTAGAAGAAGGAAAGAACACAGATTTTAAGCTTCAATCGGATCAGCCATGATTCTAGAAGTGGGAGTCAATAACTCAGTTGGGTGTTTGCCTGGTTTTTGATGACACCAACAGCATGGGTTCAATTCCCACACTGGCTGAGGTTACCATCAATCTCTCCCTTCACCCTAAGGTTAGAAAAAAAGCCTGATTCATCTCTGTCTAATGGGAGAGCAGCCCGATGGCCCTCTGGGACTACGGCGAGTTCACCTTAACAGAGCAGCAAGCGTGAAGGGCTGAATAGCCCACTCCTGCCTCTAATTCATATGTTTAATGTAAATGAGACTAACAGCAGTGAACTGCTGAACTATTCTGAGCACTATATCACAGAAATAAATCTAAAATCTAAAATGCTAATAGATGGTAGTTATCATTAAGTCATTTGCATGTTTGGGTGAGACAGCCACTTTTTAGAAATACAACAGATGTAGAATTGCAATAATTACATATTACCATACACCACTAAGTCAACTCTAATTTAACTAAATCTTACGTACAATATACCTGTGGGGAAAATAATGATTGTTCATAAACACTGCTGCTTATAGCTTTAAAGCAGACATGGTGACTTTTACTCACATTGTACATCCAAATATCTTTGTGCTTGCAAATCCTTCATCGTCTGAAGGTCCTTCACTGCTGGATGCTCTACCTGACAGGTAACAGGTAATCCATCATCCAGGCGACTCACTTTCAGCACCAGCCGACTTGTGACATTGAACAATTTCTCTTCCCTAGGGTCCTCTTCCACGTTACCTGCACTCTCTTAAGAACAGACGGGGAAATTTATAAATATCGTGCATTCAAATATTGCAGCTCAGGCACAGTTAATACTTAGCAGAACATACTTTCAAAATCAAACAATTGAGACTTGCCTTTCAGGATTGCTGTAAGGTTGACACATTCAAGCTGACGTAGGGTTCACTATCAGTGCAATAAGGGAAACTTGTAATTAAACATTAAGCATCGCAACCCTAGCGTAATGTTAAATACAAAAACAGCCAGTCATGCTTTTTTTGTGTAGTGAGCCTTTGCATCCGAGCATTTGTATACTGGCAGAACTAAGCCATGCAAATGTTAAAGGCAACGCTGAGTCAGGTGTATATTATTAAAGGTGACCAATTTTGTGTTTTTAAACTTCCAATCTCCCACATACAAAACGTTGACAATAAAAATGGAAACCACAAAAACAGAATTACTTGAGAAACATTTTAAGACCGTTCACACCACGTCATATTAAGGCTTCTGTAAATCAAGTTATTGTGTTGATTACCAGGGTCTATTAGAAGTGAGGTAGCTGGCTAATTTGGGATTCACTGCTGAAGATTAATTGCTTAACTTGGGGAATGTTTCTCACTCCCACATGGCTCTCCGATGGTACTGTTGGAACGTATGGCTGCCTCCTATCAGCAAGTAGCATGCTGCAGCTAGTGGAGCAGTTCTTTGCTTATTACTAAAAATGCAGCAGTTTGAACTTTACTGATTAATGAAGAGTCTGGAAGGAGACATTATACCGCCTCATGTTAATTGTAAGGAGCTCCAGCTGTTAGTTTGCACCGCTTAATCAGGAGAGAATGCCAATATATTCAGCAGTGTAATTTTTGGCAAAAAGCCTACAATAAAGAAAGTCTAAGATGTCACTACATCAAGGGTTCTGGAAAGTTGGGGCTCAAAACTGTAATTCCTCACATAACATAGTAAGTTCCCAATCTCAGGTGTACCACTTAGCTGAAACAAAAAAAAAGACTAAATGTGCTGGGAGAGAGCACTGTAACTCTTAAGAACTTGACCAGGTGCAAGAGACAGAGGCAATAAAAAGCCTTGAACATGCTCCACCATTCAATAAAGGTCACGGCTGATCTTTGACTCAAATGATTGGAGAGATGGTGCCAAAGACATGACATTATTGGACGAGTTACCGATAGACACAAGATTGTGCTGAGAGACCATGGATTAAAACTGCACCAGTGCAACTAGTGGTACTTCAACTTAATTAATACCATGGAAATTGGAAGTTAGTCTCTATACGTGTAAACATGGGACTATCTTACTTATAGTGGAAGCCATTCACCACCCTTTCTTGGTTCGGCTTGCTTATAACTCCAGATCTTGCTTGTAATTTGCAACATGGTTCAGCCTGAAATGGCCTGGCAAGTTACAAATCATGACTATGTTGAAGAAACACATGCTTGAATCCAACATGGTATTAAATGATTAAGTCTGAAATGAAAAGCTAGTTTAATAGTGACCATGAAACCATTGTTCATTGTCATAAAAAAGCCCACTGGTTTACTAGGGTCCTTTAGGTAAGAAAATCTGTCATTTTTCACTTGGTCTGGCTAACATGCGACTCCAGACACACATGAAAGGGTCAATGGAGCAAAAACATATTTCACATATTCCCTTGCTACATGAGCTACAGGCGAGACAAGCAGTGAAGGACAAGGAGAGTGTGGGCTCTGACCAAAAAAACGTATTGTATCAATTACTTCCGACTGTAACCTCTTGTGCAATTGGTGGATAATTTTAACACCACAATCTCTTGTACTTTGATATAACAAAATTTGCTAACTGACGTACGAATTTCCTATGCTGTTACTTGGAGTCAAAGGAGAGACATTGCTGTGTCCTCCGGTTCCCCTGTGTTTACTTGAACAAAAGGAGACCAGTAGAAGATACCTTGAGCATCTGGACTGGGTTACTCCTCTCACCACACTACACACAGCAATGTGGTTGGCACATAGCTGCTCTATGAAATAGTTGAGCAAACCACCCAGTTCAAGGACAATTAGAAATGCGCCACAAACTTCACCCTGTCATTGTCACCTGCATCTCACTCATTGAAATAGTAAAAAAAAACCTTTTCTTCTGCCTAATCCCCAAAACGTCTCAAAGTCCAAACATCCAGTCACCTTGAACATAGAGAATAGCTCATCACCACCTTCACCAAAGCAATTAGGATCAGGCAATAACTCTCATTCCTGAATCAATAAAAAAAAGCCAAGAATCCACAACTCTCTGAAATGGAGAATTCCGAAGAATTACAATCCGCTAAATGAAGAAACATCTTACCTCAGTTTTAAGTATCCAACCAATAATCCTGAGACTATGTCCCTCAGTTTTAGTCTCAGCATTCTGCCTTCTCTTGCATCTCTTTAGTTTTATGAGTTTACCTCTTCTTCTTCAAAACTCTACAGATTACAACCACACTCTATTTAAGTGCTCTGCACAGGACAACTCTGCTTGCTCAGAAACCAATCTCGTGAGCCTTTATTTCATCCCTTCCTTACTCAGGGAGACTCAAACGTACACAATATATCATGGCTGACCTCAACACAACTCTGCACAATTGTAGCAAGGGTTCCAGTCCCCTTGCAATAAAGGCCAAACACGTTAATTTTTAAAAATTTTCTCAGGTATGAGAATATTCAAATTCTGCTAAACATTAATGTTTTTTCGTGTATTGCAATTAAAAAAAGTTTTTCTATTCTTTTTACCAAAATGAATAACCACATAATTGTCCACATTATACTTCATCTATTACCAGTTTAGAAATAACCATTTGTAGGCTTCTGTTGACCCTCAGTTTTCCATCTAGCTTTGAATCTGCAAACATTCCATTTGGTGCTCTCATCGAAAAGACTGATACACATTGCAAATAGCTGAGGTCCCAGCACTGATTCAAGTGGCAGCCCACAAGTATTGTCTTGCAAACATCAAAATAAATCATTTATTCCTACTATTTTCTGTTCTTTGGCTAATCTTCTATCTAATTCTATCAGCAAAGATCTTTTCCTGTCTGTATCGCTCCCGTTGCTCTCAGACCTATGCCCTGTCCATTTCCATTTTGTCTGTCTTTTCAAAATGTCAAGTACCCTGGAACAGAATAGCTAACCTCAGCCACCAGGCAACCACTCTGTGAAAGCTGGTAAATCAAATGCATTTTCAGATATTGTGTCAGTTGTTCATTCAACCTGTCATGAATGCTTTGTGCATCGAGAGGAGGCACCTTCAATCCAACGTTTTACAATTCCCTCTAAATTTGACCTTATTTATCAATGCATTGTTACTGTTAAAAGTTTCATTCGCTCCTTTTTGCCACCTGTTATTTATACCCAAATCAGTACAATGACTTTAGTTTTTTCGTTTCCCCTCACAAGAAACCTCCTTCCGGATCATCTAACCTCAGCTTTTTGGCTAAAAAAATCCCTAATTAAAATTTGGCTTCAAACCCACAACCCTATTTATTCAATTCACTCAGATACCGACTTAAATTGGAAATTCTACAATGGAACAGCTCCCTTCTTCCCCTGGAGCTGTGTTGCTACCACATGAACAGAAACCGTCTCCTGCACTACACGTTGAATCACATATTCAGCTCTCTCATTTGCTTGATTCGACAACAATTTGGACATGTCTCTGGTAGTAATTCAGAGATTATGACTTTTGAAATTCTGCTCATTAATTTGGACCACTATTCCTCAAGGCGAAAGTGAGTACTGCAGATGCTGGAGATCAGAGTCTAGATTAGAGTAGTGCTGGAAAAGCACAGCAAGTCAGGCAGCATCCGAGGAGCAGGAAAATCAATGTTTCAGGCAAAAGTCCTTCATCAGGAATGAGCACCTCATTCCTGATGAGGGCCTTTACTCGAAACGTTGATTTTCCTGCTCCTTGGATGCTGCCTGATCTGCTCTGCTTCTCCAGCACCACTCTAACCTTGACACTATTCCTCAAACTCAGTGTAATTTAAACTGATTGGCTGAATTCAAATATGTTTTTGTCTCTAGGCAATCAGCTACCCTAGCTGCTGGGCCACAAGCTACATTGTATCTTATTCAGAACACTTGGTGCTGTCAGGTAGCTCTGCTAGCTCTTAACCCTCTTAAAAAGGTATGGTACACCCATATCTTCATAACATTGTATTTGCAGCATAACATCTACATTGACAACCCATGACTTGGTTTTATTTATTCAGTTAAACCGTATTTATACAATCAAGTTAGCTTCTAAATTTCCTAAATACTTAAACTAGATCAAATCAAAAGACAGGTTAAGTTGAATATTCACCTGCAGCAAGAATCAAAAGAACTGGAGTTGCAAACCCATTCCTCCTTCCCACTCCATACCAAGTTCCCAACTTTCACATTTACTTTATGATGCAGTGTGTTTCAGACTCCCTGAAAAATCCGACCTTCATTCACTTTCCCATCACTTGGCAGGAAAGAAATACCCGTGTATGTCCCACAGCTGCCCGCTAGTTTTTATACGAATAAAGCAGAAGTAGTTTATTTGACCTGATAGAGGTCTTAAACACCGATTATGCTGCTGTGCTTTCCCAGCGCCACACTCTCAACTCTGATCTCCAGCATCTGCAGTCCTTTCTCTTATTTGGCTTCTACAGGCAACTCCAACATTCATTAAAATTGTGCAATAAGGCCTGTGCATCTTTCCATCCACATCCCAATCTACCTCCAAGAAAGTTCTCTTCCCTTCCCCAAGAATCTATCAATCTTTACCTTAAAGATATTTTATGGACCACAGAAGATTGGTCAGGCCTCAGAAAAAAATGCTCCTCAACTCTGTTCTGAAAGACGGAATCCCTATCTTTTAAAAGTGTCCACTTGCTCTGGATTCCCTCCACAACAGAACTATCCACGTCCATGTCCATCTTTCCAAGGCCATTCAAAATCTTACACACTTCAGTTAAGTCACCACTCACTCTTCTGAACTCCAGCAGAAACAAGCTCAGCCTGTCCAACCTATCTTTTCGAGGCAACTAGTTGGTTACAGGTATTAATCGAGTCAACCTTCATGGAATCTCCTGTCTTCAGCCAAAATACATTATAAGGACTGGAAAGTATAGCTGGGGGGGTAAAAATAGAATGGAACCCCATTTTGCAAATGAAATCAAGTTGAATGTTTTGCTCAAAGTGCACAGCAGTTTCAAACAGGAATAATTAATGTAGTAACATAAACCAAAGAGGTAGAATTTTGTTTTGTCCTGTGCATTTAATCAGGGGAGACTGGGATCTTTGCTAGCAAGTGTCAATCCAGATGGTGTGTTAAAGTACTGAAGTGGGGCTTAAATCCACCATCCTCTGACATAGCTGCAGAATTCCACTATTAACTTAGCCAGTTTTTAATACAACAAAATATTTTCTTCAAAAGACATCAATATTGGAATCAAACAGGCCATTTGGCCCATCAATTCAACACCGAGCCTCCGAAGAGCATCCCAACCAGACGCAACCCCCTGCATTTTGCATGGCTCATCTGTACACCCCTGGACACTATGGACAATTTAGCACAGCTAATTCATCTAATCTGCACACCTTTGGACTGTGGAAGGAAACTGGACCAGTGGGAGGAAACGCACAGACACGGGGAGAAAATGTAAAGTTCACACAGACAGACACTAGAGGATGAAATCAAACCCAGGTCCCTGACACATCCAATCCATTCTGCCACTCAATGAAACACTGGCTAATCTTGCACTTCTGACACCAGTTCCTGCGTCATGTGTTATTCTAAATATGTAGACATCTATCAATCTTGGCCTTCAGCATACTCAACGACTGAGCCTCCATGGACACGTGATGGAGAATTCCAAAAGATTCACAACACACTGAATGAAGAAATTCTTCCTGAACTCAGTCCTAATTGACCTGTCCCTTAATCAGAGACTGTGCCCTGATTCAAGACAACAGCCAGGGATAATATTCCTCTTATTCTTCTAAACTCTGGGGAACAAAGGCCCAGTACATTTAATCTTTCCTCACAAGTCAAACCTTGCATTGCTGGAATTAGTTTGGTTGAATTTTGGCACATTCCCACTGTGGCAAGTATATCCTTTCATTGGTCAGAAGAACAAAACCCAAGACAACACAACTGGTGCAGTTTCACCAAGGCCCTTTCAGTAAGGTATCGTTATGCCAATGCCTATATTGTCTTGTAATGCGGTACATTGATCATTGCCTTCTTAATTTGCTTGCTGTACCTGCATGTTTATTTTCAAAGAGCTATGATCAGGGGCATCCAAGTACCTTCGAAGTTTATCTTCTCCTAGCCTCTCACCGTTTAAAGTATAAAAATGGAATGGAAGGAGCACTTCATCAGGAGGAGAGAAATAGGACCTTCAAACAACTTTAAGTAGCCAACGTGAGGGTTGGGTCAGGGCCTGATCTCCTGCCTTCTACCTATAAAGATGTCCTGAGGAGTCAGCAACAAGAATTAGCACAGAAAGGGGTGAAGACATTGGAATGTGTTAAAAATATAAAACTTAGTGTTGAGGGTAATTAGCTAAATGCTACAACTGCTAGCTTGTATTTCGAGTTAGAACATATGTGATATGTTTACATTGACCAAAACTAATGACTATTAGTAATACAGAAAATGTCCAAACCTTGTATCTCTTCATCGCCTTTCAGCCACTTGATCTCAGCAGCTGGCTTGCTACCTGCGGTACTGCACGTGAATTCGACCTCCTCCCCTTCTCTCAGGACATCCTTGTTTGCGTCTATGATCGGAGTTTCTGGTGGAACTAACATTGAAAAGATGCTTCAGACCATGCACAAAGCAGACAGCTCACTGGCACATCTGGACAGCCTCGCACATTTTGCCTTTAGTGGTTGGCAAGAGGGGAGGATAAAGTTCAACATTTTATTAATTTGCAGCTTAGCATTAAGAATCTCATTGTCATGAATGCAAAGCTCAGACATCAAAGAGGTCGGATAGTCTGGGAATCAGACTGGCGATCAGATTGAACCACATTCAAGCAAGCACTCAGGCATTGTAACTGGTGCTGTACATTTTAATTTCAAAGCAAAATCATAAATAAACCCAGCTCAGGTTCTTTTTAACGCAACTGTCTCTTCACATCAGAGTCAGTAACTATGCAGCAACATTTCCACACGTTTATACGCATGCTGTTCTTCTGGCACCAAAGTCAGGGACCCCATAGCAGGTACCATGTCTTCAGTCTCCCAGGTGCACAGTTCTACTCATACGACACTGTGGAAAAACAATAGCCTCAAAGCACTGTTCAAGGTAGAAAGCAATATCCCAGTAGCAACTGTACCCTATACTTTGTATGCCTGACATTTTCAAATATGACACTGAACAGTGATGGATGCACTAGATTGAAGACTCTCATTCTATGTATAGACAGATAGATGATAGACTCGTAATAATTTACAACCCGTGGCTGTGTAGTGTGTTAGTACCTGGCGATGATTTGCCATGAAGCTCTGGAAATCAATTCAATTGCTTTGTCTCAGGCTCTAGGTACAGCCCGATACGTTTTCAAAAAGAAAATTAAAACATGCACAACTTAATTGTTTCCTACACACGCACAGTTCATGAGAGTTCTACAATTAAATATCAGTTGTGTAGTGTAGAAAACATCAGCTGCCAACTGAGGGGTTCGTATAGTAGTTTCAATGCTGGTTGTCTCAAATATTGAGCTACATTATAATTCTTTTGGTGCCTCCCAAATCCAATACTCAGAAGGACAAAGGCAGTCAACTCCCAGGAGCACTAGTAACCTCACATCCCCCTCAGTTAAACATATGAGGGGTTATGTAGTTATCCCTTCAAAAGTGTGGGTCAACATCCTACAATTCCCCACCCAGCAGCTCTGTGGGGATACCTGTGATAGAATGGTTCAAGGAGGCAGTGCATCACTCTCTTCCTGAGGGTCTTTACAAACGAACAGTAAGTGCTGGCCTTGCCAGCAGAGCCCATGTACTGAAAACCATTTTTGTTTATCAACTGACACTTCTCTCTCGTGCATGATGCAGCTTTCTGATCAGGTAGATTAATGGCTCAACAGTACTGACATGAAAAGCAAATATACTTGACAGAAAATTACTACTGCAGATTGGTTTAGTGCATTAAAAGGAGGTGGTGTGAAAATCCATTCTCGATGTCACATAACTTAGGCCTACAGGGAAAGCAAAATCCTTCCAATCCATATTCTAGCAAACCTTTCAATGAATTAAGAATACAAGTGCTTAACAAAGTTCTATTTAATGTATGTGCTTTCGCAAGTCTCTAGTGTACTGTACAATTTGTGGGATACTCTACTTTTGTCTTCTGATCAGAGACTAAACAGGTTGGGATTCTACTCACTGGAGTCTTGAAGAATGAGAGGTGACCTTATTGAAACATATAGGAATTTGAAGGGGCTCAAAGGGGTTCATGTTGAGAGCATGTTACTCCTCGTGGGAAAATCTAGGACTAAAGGGCAGAGTCTCAGAATAAAGGCATGGCAATTTACGACTGAGATGAGAAAGACTTCTCTCAGGGGACTGAGTGTCTTTGAAACTCATTGCCATAGAGAGCTGTGGGGGCAGAGTCCTTATGTAGAGTGAAGGCTGAGATTGATATATTCTGGATCAGATGGGGAAAATCAAGGGTCATGGGGAAAATGGGCAGTGTTTACCAAGTGCGTGCATCTACACAGATTTCGCACCACAGGTCATGACAACTTTCAAAGTCACAGTAGAAAAATCTTTTAACATAACCAACACCACTATCATTACCAACATTCAGAATTACAGGAATTCCTGAGGGGAGAGTTCCCCAATTTCTACTGTAATTGTGTTCATTTACTAACATGAATCCTGGCTAAGGTAACACAGAAGGAATGAAGCATCATTTGTCTCCAGATACAGTACTATCGTGTGCTAAAGGCTTGCACAGGCATTTCTGGGGGTCAATCTCAAGGTGCATGGCAGATGAAATAGTTGTCGGGTCCTACTACCTGTAGGAAAACAAAATGGCAAGCATGACTAAAAGACCATGCTAAACACTTTGCTCTTATTAAAAGCTCAGGTAAGTGAAAGCCTTTAATTTTGGGTAAATTTTGATGACCGTGAGAACATAATGTGGAAAATACAACATACTCTCATTTAGACCATCCACCATCATGAAGTATTAACATATAAGGAAGACTACCTGAACACGAAGTAAAGTCATGATAAAGTATATATGTAAGCATATGCATATATAAACTACATGATACAGCACCCTCGCTACTTAACACCAGCCCAATAACAGAATTCTCCTCTTGCAAGATTGTGCCATCTTCCCCACTGCCATCTAGAGCTGTGTAAACAACTGCAGGTGTGTGTGTGGGGGGAGGGGGGGGGAAAGAGAGGGAGGAGGGAAGAGAGACAGTGGGGGTGAGTGAGGTATGTTGATGCATCACATAACTCTTTCACACTGACATACCAATATGCCATAGCTGATAAATATATTATTGTTCAGAGCATAACACTGTAGCCCACAATAGATTGACAGCACAATCAATCAACGTACGACTGTGTTGATAAAATTGTGCTGCATTTACAAAGACTTTAGAACAAGTTGAACAAATAACAGATTCTTGGAAATTATTACATTGTAGTAAAATCTAATCAAGGACTTGGTTTCAAGAACGTTTAATGTCTGAAATGTTGGACGTTGTACAGTTACAAAAAAAAACTTCATGCAAAAATGCAGAATTTGCAACATTGCTGGAACCTTTCCTTCACACAAAACTATACATTCAAAAGATTTTAAACTTAATTCCAGACACTAGTTAAAATGTCTCTAACTGCAACTGACACCTTATGTTACCAGGTTTGTATCTGTTCACTGACATGTACAGAATCATATAGATTTATAAGGCAATGGGACATGTCCTCCTGCTGATCCCACTGCAAACAAAAGGCAAGATTGGGGATCAATATAAAACACTGGATTCTTTGTTTTATCAGTAATATCTCGGATAAGGCTTGAAATATTGTACTGTTCTATTTCTCCGAGTTAGCGTTGTTACTCACCAAGAACTGTAATTGTAGCAAAGGCTTCCTGGGGAGGATCTGTGTAAAGCTGGCAGACATATTTTCCTTCATCTACTAAAGAGACATTTGACAACGAGACTCTTAACTCGCTGCTCGAAAAATTCACCAGCTGAAATCTGTTGTCTTTCAAAGCTGCAAGATGGAAAACAACAACATTTTACACATTAAAATGGAAGCCCGTGAAGGATAATTAAATTTTGAATAGATTTAATCATTAAACAAAATTTCAGTGACCAAATGAGGGAGAAGCCCTTCAAAGGCTAAGGAACAGAATTATAAACAAAGGAATAAATAAAATGGAATAAAAAAAACCATAAAACTTCAAGAAACATCAGTTTGGAAGAAGGGCTCGACACAACTTGTCCAGCAGGTCTAGAGACTTGATATGACTTCTTTAATTTTTGTCATTAAGTGACCACTGCCCTGGTTCCATTTTGTTTGCACTGTTCAAGCAACAGCAAGCTGATGAAGACATGTAGACTTCTGCCCCCACATGCCACAGGGTGGTTACTTCTCTTCATAGAGGTGGAAGAGGTACTGGACCTTTAAGAGAGTTAAAAGCTAGCAGAACTACCTGACAAAGCACCAAGTGTTCTGAACAAGGTAACAATGTAACATTTAGCTGAACAGCTAGATTGGCTGGGTTGCCTGGAGACAGAACAAAAGTTTAAATTTGGCCAATTAGTTTAAATTAAGCCCCAAAATACCAAACTCCAATCAAGTTTGAATTTAGTATTTTGACAATATCAACACCAATTAAACGATCCGATGCTTTGGGGTATAAAGCTGAAAAAGAATTGGAACAGCTCGAGGAGAAACTGCCAAAAGACCACAGATGTAGGCGGCTGGTAAGAACTCTCTGAGAGATACCTGTCTGGAGAAGGAGTTCGCACAGGAAAAAGATCAATACCGACCGAGAGAGCAAATCTACAAGCAAAAATCCGACAGCTGGCTGGTTTTGAAATTTGAATTTTTCTGTAAAGCTTAATTGGGGGTTTTATCAGCAGGTATTGTAGAGGGGAAGGTAAAAGATAGGCTTAGATAAATTAGTTGTAATTACGTGTTAATTGATTAATCTGTTAGACTTTAAAAATTAAAGTTGCTAATTTTTGCTTTAAATAGTGGCTTTTGGGGTAGTTAGATTAGATTAGATTACTTACAGTGTGGAAACAGGCCCTTCGGCCCAACAAGTCCACACCGACCCGCCGAAGCGCAACCCACCCATACCCCTACATTTACCCCTTACCTAACACTACGGGCAATTTAGCATGACCAATTCACCTGACCCGCACATCTTTGGACTGTGGGAGGAAACCGGAGCACCCGGAGGAAACCCACGCAGACACGGGGAGAACGTGCAAACTCCACACAGTCTGTCGCCTGAGTCGGGAATTGAACCTGGGTCTCAGGCGCTGTGAGGCAGCAGTGCTAACCACTGTGCCACCGTGCCGCCCACAGTTCTTTGCCTCTCTATATTTAACAGATTACAGTAGGGGTTAAATCATTTCCGTGTTGCAGGTTTAAATTGGCCGATTGTGGAGGGGGCTCTCCATGTCATAAGATGGGTCATGCAGCATGAAAGCAGACCTTTTGATCCAACTAGTCCATACTGACCATATTCCCAAACCAAACTAGTCTCACTCGCCTGCATTTGGCCCATCTCCATCCAAACCTTTCCTATTTGTGCACTTATCCAAATGTCTTTTAAATGTTGGAACTGTACCTTTCATTACCACCTCAACTCTATTGGTCATCATCACCACCCAAGTGCTGTACCCATAATACAGGTCCCTTCCCATTGCTGCCTGGGATTGTTTTGATATCATGTTCTGCCTATGTTGAAACTTGCATGTCCCGCATGCTACTGTGAGAACAGGAAACCTTGCAGTTAATCTTGGTTAACAGCGGTCTTGTTTTTGGTGAGTTTGTGGAGCCAGGATTGGTGATGGGATTAACCGAGTGCATCACAAGTGCGTTACACAAACCCTGTCAATAGCCTAGCCGGAGCTCGCCCTTCAGGTCACAGCAGCAAACATTCTCTGCGAACCTTCAGTATGCCATCAGCAACTATGACCTCAGCCAAGCCTCTCAGACAGCGTTATAATCTATCCCCTCCCCCAAACTGGAGGATATCAGCTGGTAACGAAATGCTGGTGGCTCAGAAAAGGGTCCAAATGCACTACATGGCTCCAAAGATTGTTTGGGAGTGAATCATTATTTTAAATGAAACATATCAATTGCTTCAAGGAGTCTTGTCAAATGCAGAAACGCAGCAAGTTAAAAAATCTGAAGAAAATGGTAATTAATATTAATTAATGGTAACTAATTACTGCTTGGCAATACACCTCCATAAACCTTGCTCTACAGTCATCTTTATCACTGATGTGGAGTCGCCAGTGTTGGATTGAGGTGGATAAAGTTAAAAACCGCATGATACTAGGTTATAGTCCAACCGGTTCATTTGGAAGTACTATAATCTGGTATGGAGTGATTTTTATCACTATCATTGAAATGGAGTAATCAAATGCGCTCCCTTTGCTCAAGAGAAAGCTACCAATAGGCTCTCTGACTCCATCTACCACATGCCAACATTCACCAGTCAGCATACAGATTGGGTTTCCTACAGTTCCTCAAAACCAACCGTACTGCTAATGTTGTGAATAGGGCCTGAGCACTGGGGTATACAAAGTTAAAAATCACAACACCAGGTTATAGTCCAACAGGTTTTTTGGAAGCACTAGCTTTTGGAGTGCTGCTCCTTCATCAGGTGACGAATGAAGGACTAATGCACTTAACAGTATGGACAATTTCCCATGGCCAATTCACCTGACCTGCCAATTCACCTCCCTTGGACTATGGGAGGAAACCTGATCACCCCGAGGAAACCCACACAGACATAGGGAGAACATGCAAACTCCACATAGTCGTCCAAGGCTGGAATTGAACCCCGGTCCCTGGCACTGTGAGACAGCAGTACTAACCAGTGAGCCACTGTGCCGTTCTCACATGAAATCCTGTTCCTTGTGGGCGAAAATACTATGTTCATGCTTGCCACCTTTTCATTGAGGAGAAGGTTAAGGAGGTAGCCATTTTCTATTGCATTCCCCGTGACACCACCCTGACTAGACTCTAACCGTCTGGTTTGATTATAATCAGCAAAAACATGGCAGTTCACAACTCCTGCTGCATTTCTATGTTAACAATGGTCACACCAATCATCACTGACTTTTCAGACTATATAAATTAATATTTGTTTTCAAATTTTGGGTTTCTTGCACCCTGGTCCTGATGATTCCAAACTAAAATCTTTGACTTTATGTCTCCCTTAAGCAATAATTTACCTAGTTCTACATGAATGATTTAAATTAGCATTCAGAGAATGCTGTGGACACAGAGTTATTTCAGGATGCATAAGGATATCTGAAATGCTGAAGAATCCAACCTTTAAAAAAATGCTGTTGCTGAGATCATTTCCACACAGGAGTGAGACAAAGCACTGGGGATAACTGGTAAGAACCATGCAGTAGGTTTGAAATATACTCTCATGCATTTCTCACTGCTTGTTATTCATTTAAACATTTTTATAGACAATAGTTATGATGCATTTGGTCGGGTTTAAACTTCTCATAGATATTCAGTGCCCAGCTCATAGAATGCGGGGAAAAAAATGCTCACCAGACATATCGCACGGAGTAAAATTGTACAGCAAACAGTAATCAAACTAAATACCTGTACTGAACTGACAAGATGCTAGTGCTAAATGATTCATTCCTGATGAAGGGCTCTGGCCCGAACGTCGAATTTCCTGTTCCTTGGATGCTGCCTGACCTGCTGTGCTTTAACCAGCAACACATTTTCAGCTCTAAATGATTCATTTCCTACTACACTCTCTTGTAGCCATACTTAATCCAGTTGATTGAAAAATTTAACTCCTCAAATCTCCAGCACCCTAGCTGCTGGTCTTTAACCTACTCAATCCATTTCACAAAAAAAAATGCTGAAAATCAGAAATTCTAGCACAAAATGGTAGAAAAAACTCAGCAGGTCAGGCAGCATCTGGCAGAGAGAAACAGAGTTAAAATTTTGGGTCTGATGTGAAGGAAAACAGAATAACATTTCTGTGACAGACTTAAGTCAGTCAAAACAACCAAACATCATCAAACTTTCTGGGGACATACTGTACGTGTGCATGTAACAAAAGACTTCTGTCCCTCCCAGGACAAGATGGCAATCTCAATTTTCAGTCAAATCCTTGCCTTCCAAATTGCAGAAAGAGTCAATACACCAAAGGTTAACAATGACTGTCCATGTTGGAATAACAACACAAAGAACATTTCACCCAACAAGGCCATTAAAGTCTACACAGAAACCGATACTTTCTCTTCTACATCCAATTCCCTCAATGTAGCCTTCTATTCTTCATTCTTCTGCACTCCCTACCTCAATTTATTATAGCGTCCTGAAATTTTCAATACATGGTTTTAATCTCGCTTGCAATTGGAAAGTCATACAGACTGGTTCAACCAGTTCATGCTGACCATGTTCCCAGACTGAATGAGTCCCACATATCTGCGCTTGGCCCATATATATCCAAACGTTTATGGATGTAACCAAACAAAACATCTTTTAAACATTGTAATTGTTAATTGTAGCTGCCTCCACCACTACCTCTGGAAGTTCATACCACACACACACACACACTCTATCTCATTTCATTTTTATAACTTTCTCCCCTTACCTTAAAAATATGCCCTGTTCTTTCTTGAAAACCCCCATCCTAGGGGGAAAAAACACCTGCCATTCACTTTATTTATATCCCTCATGATTTTATAAGCCTCTAGAAGGTCACCCCTCAACCTCATATACTCTACGTCGATGCCAACAAATCTTCTCATAATCTTAAAGGCCTCTATCTAATCACCCCTCAGTGTAATGTTCTCTAGTGAAAATGACCTGAAGCCTTATCAGTTCTTAGATGGACCAGAACACGCATGTCACAATGAGATTCATCATCCCGAAAGGATCAACTTCTTCAGGAAAAGAGGGAAAACACACACACACACACACACAAAAATGTAGAACCAGTATAGATCTTAAAAGTGCAAACCACAACTTAGGATTCTTGATGGCTGAAGTAATGAAAAGACAAACATCAAATAATTATTGCAGGAGGTTTGGAAACTTACGTCGAACTTCCCGGAAGTAAATAGTTTGCCGACTCGGATTCAACAGCTGGATCACGGAATCGTCATTGTTCTTCACTCGACAGCTGATGGTTGCCACCTCACCCTCCACCACCACCACATTGTCTGTCACCAGATTCTGTGTATCAGCTTCACAAATTAAAAGCAACCGTTAGAAATGCAATGAAGTGAAACAATGGTCTTCCCCGGTACCTGTGCGACAAACCAAGCAGGGGCAGAAACAGAGATTCTCAAAAGGCCCTGGGGATGCAAGGCAGGCCCTTCCAGGCTTGGAAGACCATATCTAGTTTTTTTTTAAAGCTTTCATTCACCTGCATGAATTCAGGCATTTATTCCATTCAGACATGTTGAGTTATCCTTGTGGTAACGTCCCTACATCTGGGTCAGTAGGCCCAGATTGAAGTCAGAAAGTGTGGTGCTGGAAAAGCACAGCCTGTCAGGCAGCATCTGAGGAGCAGGAGAGTCAACATTTCCACCATAAGCTGTTCAGGTTGAAATCCCACCTGCTCCATTGGTATGTATTAACATCTCTAAGCTTGCTGAGAAAACATCTCCATTCAGAAAACAACAGCTCCTGTGGTACGTTGTAAAGTCCCTACCTCTGGATCAGGAGGATGAGTTTAAGCCCTACCTGCTCCAGAGAAGGGAGTCATACTGAACACGTTAATTAGAGAAAAAAAATCCACCTAGAAAAAAATCAGCTCTGATACAAGGGCTCATACTATATCTCACAGTCAGGTAAAAATTTCCAAAATTCTACTTTAAGTCTGAGTTAGTTGGTGAGGTGGGGCCTTGCAGTTTGGTTCACATCTGACTCAATGCCTGGAAGAAGCAATGCTGTTTGCTCAAGGTTAAAATTCTTAATGGCAGTAAAACATTCATTTTTAGGAAGAGAAAAAGAAACCCCATTGGTTCTTGCCCGTCAGTTCAATCACGTTACCATATTATACCCTTCAAACACATGTGAATTAACACTGTTTGTTTAGAGGTGGATACCCACCCCTGTAGCATAATACTACAGTAGTTTTCTTCAAACATGCCACTTCTGAAGCCATTTTCAAACGCTAATTTTCAGTTTGGCATGTTGGACTACAATCAATTGTCTAATTCTGATGCTCAGTGTCAAAACCTTTTAGATATTTCAGGTAAGATTTAGAATAGAAAAATAGATTCAAGTTTCCTTCATCTCTACCTCACAGCCAGCTTCAAGCATTACATTAAAAAGCAGACAGAGCAAGACTGCAGTTTCGGGTATCGGTCATCTTGTGGCCTCAGTGCTCAATTTCAGCATCCAAGAGAAGAATCAACTACAAAGCATGCTGGGTATTTCCATGAACTCCTCCAGTGTCAGGTGTGAGACCTCTTTTCTCCACATCCTTCAGGCACTGTGTGCAGAAACCCTTCAAACACACACTTTCAAAAGCCTGTTCCAAGCATACTACATTTCCAAAAATCTAGTAAAATCTACACCAAGTCAAGGCTCCCTTCTCTGCTTTTGCAATCAGCTTTGGGCTCTTTGGATGTCAAAGTGTCAGTTACTGGCAAACACTTGGAATGAATCACCTTTCAGTCATGCGATACTCATTTCCTTTGCACAGCACACTCAGCCAGGTGGAATTGGACATGGCTCTATACGTGGAGAAATGGGTGACTACAAATAATTTGAAGCGTTGGGTATAGGAAGTGACTAATTTATCACAGTCCTATTACCTCCGTTGTATATGACCTAATACTATCACAAATTAAATTAACTGTACAGAAGGTTCCATCTGAAAGGAATAGAATGAATGTCATTTCTATTGATTGCCAATTACAAGAACTAGTAAGTCACAATTATTGTAAGAGAATCAAGGTTTCTGGAAACTCAGTGGAACAGGATCACAGTAAACACTCAACACCAGAAGTTATTTACACTTCACAGAATTTTGTAACATAAACTTCGAGGTGAAAGTTAACAAACACAGATGCATATAGTTAGCGAATGCTTCATACCTGCTGACTATCTGTTCAAATTGGAAGGTTCAAATGTCCTTGAGTAAGGATACTACATTTTACCTGAGGTGCTGAGCTAAGGTAGAATTCTCCAGTCCACTGATTCAGGTGGATGTTAATAATCCTGTCATTTTGTTCCTGGGGAACTAAATTCCACACCACTTCCGCAGAACAGCATTACAAAAAAAAAGTCAAGTTGTTGCTGTTTGTGGGTCCTCTCAGTCCACAAACTGACTACAGTGGTCACTTGTATATTAAGAGCACCCACAGAATATAATTTATTCAGTGTGGGAGTTTTTAAAATTGATTATCAGGGTGATGGACTGATCCTGTGATGCCTGGTCTAAATTTCACTGTGCCAGCACTAATATGGCACATGTGAGGCACTTTGCGTTAATACACTCCAAAAATACATTTATAATAGATTCATCCTGACAGGAACGGAGTGTTTGTTTAAACATTATTTTACAGACAGCAAAATACATTCATGGGACTGGAGTTTACTGCTGTGTTGGGTACCTGCTGTGTTATTTCTGTTGGATTGCATATTATACTGCTCATCAGGAATATAAAGGCTTCAGATCCTACTGTATTGCCTCCCTTCTGAACCCCAATCCCCTCAACTCCATTGTAATGTAACACCAACTTTCAAATGTACAACTGACAAGACTTTGCAGATTAAAATTCACAATTCATCAATGGCCAGGTTTCTTCAAGTTCTTCACTCAGAAGTTGGCAATTCAACATGAGCAGATTGCAACATGTTTCTAAAATCCCTTTTAGAGAGTTGTGAGTGATTTAAACGGATAAGTATTTATGGAGGGTACAGGAAGCCAAGTGGTTTGCCATCTTTCCTTTCCCCATCCTTTCTGAAGACCTAGGGCAATACATGGAACCAATAATGAATCACAGCTAGAGATGACCTTATCCCAGTTTGATGTTCCCTCACACATTCCTTCACATAGGGTCAGGGGAAACCATCTAGATTTTACAAATCTAGAGTGAGAATGTGGTGGATCTTCACCCTAGGCCCCAAGGATCGGTCTTCACTCTATTCATGTCTTGGCTAGCAGAAGTTGATCCATCACCTATCTAAATTATGAATTCAGCTCCAGTTGTTTTGGATTTTGGGTGATTTTTGCCTCTACTTAGCCAAGGAGCTCTGAAACCCAGTGTAGTTCATGCATGGTTATTTTTGGATCAAGGCTATAAGAAATAAGAAGGCGGCCATTTGGCAGCTTGAACCTACACTGCCATTCAATAGAGTCATTCCTGATCTGACATTCCTCATAGCCATCTCCCTGCACGTCTCCCATAATCCTCAATTCCCAGACTGGTCAATAATCTATGGATCTCGGCCTTAAATATACACAAGGACTCTGTGGCTAGGAGGTCCAATGGCACTCAACCATCAGAGAGGAAGTCCCTCCAAAGTAAATCAACACATTTGGATATTAAAGATGTTATCTGCCGGGAGCCTCGAACTCCACACAGATTTACATTCATTTTATTTGGGTGAGATCATTATCTTCAACAGTTCTCATTGTCACAGTATAAAACTGCTTAGTTAAACTTTATCTTTCATTTCTGAGGCGTTGCAAGTTTCAAGAATACAAATGTCATTCTGATGTCTGTGGAGCAAAGTACCACAAAGCCTACCATTCATTTTCTCGCTCCTGGAATCAGGGACACATTGAAAGTTGGAATACTCAGCTTCCTCTTATTCATTCACGGCATGAAGACATCACTGGCTAGATAGCATTTATTGCCCATCCCTAATTGCCTAAAGAGCAGTTAAGAGTCATATCGCTGTGAAGCTACAGTCACATGTAGGCCATAACAGGTAAGGATGACGGTTTCCTTCCCCAAAAGGGCATTAGTGAACCAGATGCATTTTTTCTGACAATTGATCCATCAGACTCTCATTCAGGATTGTTATTGAATTCAAAATTCCACCACTTGCCACTGCAGGATTTGAACTCGGGTCTATAGAACATTACCTGGGTCTGTGTTAACTCCAGTCTCTGCTGTCCTCACTTTCTCCTGGTCTCTGGGTTAACAGCCCAACAATAATAGCACGAGGCCAATATTTTGTAACCACTTAAGAATATTGACATTTGGACCCAGGAACAATTCATTGTTAGGACACATGATAGTGTCCAACTTGATTGTCAGCTTGGATACTGGTCAAGCAAGTATATGAAATAATTTGGATGTGGCCAACTCTACTGCCAGTTTGAGGCTAAACTCTGACATTACTTGCCATTGGCAGATTGTGCAGCCACAATTTAGCAAAGTTTCATTGTACTGACAGTCAGTAAAGTTAGTCATTTCTGAGTAAGATTTGTGACAATTCCAATTCTAAGCATGGATACTTGTTTTTTTATTCTGAAACCTTTAATAGTTTGGTTTTCAGTTCAGGATTGTGATTGTAATCACCCTTAGCTCAGGTTCAATACTAGTTGGTACTGCACAGATTTGATTGAGAGTCATCTGTTTAAAGTCCAGAGAACTCTCAGCAAATATTTAGAATCACACACTGTCTGGGAGTCTCCTGACAGGCATTTTAACAAGAGACGACACTGAGAGACGGCCTCACGATACCTGTTGAGCTATCTAATAAATCTGAATTGCAATCATTATGTTCAAGGCTCATTCCCTTCAGTCTAGCTGGTAAAAGAGGCAATTCATATTCTTCATTAATTACATTTCCATTAAGATTGAGGTTTTGAGAAACTTTGTGGAATTGAAGAGATGCCAAACAGTGAGGCTGAATGAATTGTGAATCAGACTAATTACAATGGGAACTGCTTCTCAGTAATTTAACAAAAGCAAATGTCTCCCAAGCATTCGTGTTATACACAGAATATACCAATGCAAACTCATGACGCAAACACCAGTCAACCTGGCTCACTGGGAAGGGGGATCCCAATTTTAATTTTTTAAATTAATTCACGGGATGAGGGGGTCACTAGCGAGGGCCAGAAATTATTGCCCATCTTGTGTGCAGTTAAGAGTTAACCAGTTAATCAGATGTTGTTCAGACCAGGTAAGAATGGCAGCCTCCTTTCTTAAAGGACAATAATGAACCAGATTTTGTTTTTCCCCCAACAATTGATTCATGGTCATCAGACTTTTAATTCCAGATTTTTATTGAATTAGTCTGCTGTGACGGGATTCGAAGCCGGGTCCTCAGAACATGACCTTGGTCTCTGGATTAACATCCTAGCGATAACGCCACCAAACCATCGCCTCCCTGAACTGAAAGGAAGGAACGGGTTTCCTTGTCAGAAATATTCATATCCATGAATAAACACTCCATGCTGAGCTTCAACTGTTACATCCATTAAAAAGAAAAATCAGCTTGTATGAGATTATTCCAGATAACTCTCAAAATGTACTGGATGTTATCATGATTGTGAAAAGCCAAGTTGGGGTTGGGGGGCTGGGTGGGGCAGGGAGGGGAGTCTTCTGCATTCAGATGGGGGAAGCTTGGAGACAGGAAAGGCAAGTGATTAGGTAGCAAGATGCCATGGCCAGGCTCCTCATCCTGCCTCCATGTTTGGGATCAAGCACGAAAGAGATGCAGTTTCCTGCACCGTTAGTGCACTCCCCTCACCCACGGTGTCTGATTTCTGGGGTGGCACATGAGAAGAGGTTAAATCAATTAGGATTATATTTCCTGCCCTTCAGAAAAATAAGCGTTGGGGAAACTTCTAGAAACTCAAAAATCTAACAGGACAAGACCCGGCTGATATGGTAAGGATGTTGCCAATGACTAAAAAGAAGATCAGTACGATGGGTCACAGTGTTAGGATATTGGAGTGAACCATTTGGGGGAGGAGGAGGAGGAGGGAGGAGGAGGAGGGAGGAGGAGGAGGGAGGAGGAGGGAGGGAGGAGGAAGATGGCAAGGCTGTGGATTTCACCACCACACGAAAGCAGCTGAGGCCATAACATTGTATGATTTCAAGAAGGAGTTGAATATAGCAGCAGAGGCTAAGGGGACCAAAAGAACAGTGGGAGAAAAGCAGGGACAAGGGACTGAGTTGGATGCTCAGCCATGATCATGATGAATGGTGGGGCAGATTTGAAGGGCCAAACAGTCTATTCCTGCTACTATTTTCTATGATTAACTAGCAGCAGATGGGCTTGTGGTTGTGTGGCATTCCGGATAGCTCCAATGCTGCACAGTTTGACTCTTCTTCATGGGCTGGTCAGGGTGGGGTTATGTCATGAATACCTAATCAAAAATTGAAGGGGAGAAGGGTATCGAGTTGGAGTTGACAGCCCATGTCTGCTTTTGACCTCCACTTCCTCCTTCTCCCCAAAAATCCTAGACTGAGGAACCCAGCACCATCCCTCTCCCAAACCCCTATATCTCTCACCTTGTCCTGGGTCCTCCATTGTCCTGGGAATTGAGGGGGGTCAGGATTGCTCTACCAGCAGCAGCCACAGTTTCCATTGTGGCGCTGCTGAGCGCAAAAGCTACTGGTTTCTGATGGGTCAGCAGTTCCTGCAAGGAGGAATCTCCTCTCCCAGAATCTCGATTCCTACAGAAAGACCTGCCAGAGGCCTCACCACTGACTGGTCGGTGTGGAGTTTGATTGGCTGCCCCATGAAGGGGCAGAGTAGGTCTCCCAACAGACGGGTTGCCTGGTCATCTGTTGCGACCCTTGATGCCCCAAGATGCCGCTTGAAGTCAAAGAATTAAGCTAGTATAGGATTGTTAGTGGAATTGCTACTGCATGCACTCATGACAATTAGGATACAATGATTATCAGTTATATTCATTGCTGCAACACTACTTTGTTTTCAAAGCAGACGCAGAAATGTACACATCCAGCAAAACATTGACTGAAGACAAAAATATGCTGATTAAATCCCTATTGCTTCAACTTGAAGGATGCTTTCAGAATTTGAAAACGTACACAATATTGGGGAACTTATTTGTCTGCTAGCCATTATGCCATACAAATGTAATCACCTCAGTTGTCTGTTTTCAATTGAAAAAAAAGGAAATAAATAAGTAATTCCATCAAAACTGTCAAAGGGTGTAGACTTTTCAAACCCTTCATTTGCTTTCTTCATTACTGAATAGATTATGGAGCCAACCAACTAAAACAGGATCCAATGGATTATCAAGATAGATCAGGGTCAACTACAGAGATGCAGTAAAGGTAACAACCAGTAGAGGGCAGGTCATTGCACACCCTAACCCCGCGCACAGTTCCTTTTTGTTCCAAGCAAAACAAATGCTATGAAAATCCTAGACGAATTTTAAACATATACACAAATGCATGTGCTGAGACCCTCTTTCTATAGCATGCAAAGAAACGTGCAAACTGTAGGAAAAATGGAACAGGCAAAAGGTCAAATAAAAGAACTGTTAGAAAAGTTTAAAAAGAACAATTGAAAAAGTATTCAGCTCTTCCAGCTGTGAACAAATCCATCTGCAAGATCAAAGCTGGTCTCTTTCTGGTTCACTGGTACCATTAAGTTTAAATGAGATTTTGGCCACAGCTTTTATCCTGATGGTTGGAGACAGTCTCTGCTTTAAACTCTTTTATTACCCGGCAGTAATTGGATCATTCACCCCAATCTGAATTCATCACCTCCAGCCAAATTGCAGAGATTTCAAATTTGGACGACAAGCTGAAGAACGGTATTCAAATTAAAATTCATGTGCACGAGACAGGCAAGTCCTTTCTCAGCGTCTTTACTGACATTTATGAGGGGATCAGGGCTCGGAGGAATTTTAAATGGCTTGGGATTTTGGGGTTAGGGAGTGGGAGTCAGAGGCATAAACGGCATCTCCTGGCAATTCAATCAAATGCAATTTAAATATTAAACTTTCAATAGAAAATTTAGAAACCAGCTTTAGCAACACTGTCATGGTCAGAAACCAAGAACACAAAGATTATCCCAACTGGTTCAGATCTTCAAGCGAATCAGGAAAAGGCAGAGGTTATCCTTAAAAGAGGGTTTAGTGTGTAACATGGTGGTAAACACATTTTTCTGATTGAAGGAGCATTCTACTTGCAATCGTTCCAATCGAAGTTTAACACTGTGGAGAAAAGGAGGATGTCGGCTGTGTAAAAACAGCTGTTTAACGTGAACATGAAGTACAAACAAACTTGCATTTCTATAGCACTTTACCTCTTGAAACAAAACCCAAAAGTGTCAGGGAAACTCAAAAGTCCAGGCTGCATCTGTGCAGAGAGAAAGAGTGTTAAATGCTTTGAGCCCAATATAAATCTTCCCCACCACCCCCATTGCCCATTTCATCTTCTGAAATCCTTGAACTAGAAACATTTACTCTGCCTCTTACTCCATGAATGCTGACAGACCAGTTGAGTTTCTCTAGCACTTTGGGTTTTTTACTTCGGATCTCAGCATCCACAATAATTTGCTATTATTTGAGATCTTATCTCTTGACATGGATTTTCACTTTGCTGAGACAGTTTCTTATCTAAGCTCTTATTGTTCATGGACTAGAAGTTCCTGTGCAGAGATATCAACAAATACTCGAGCTATATACGGGCTTCAAAATTGTTTTGCTAAAACCATGAACGATGGAAGCTTGCACTGCAGAAGGAAGCTATTCAGGCCTTCCTATATCTAAAACAAGTCTGTTCCCACTATTTGGCCAAAGCAGCGAATCATCCTTTGCTTTAAGTATTTCCTTTGCTCTTCAAAGCGGCAATGGTCATCCTTTGTCCCAACTGTTGCTTGAAGCAAATCACTACAATTGAATCACTCACTGCTGAATGAAGGTACTCCTTATTCTTTAAAGTTGATTTAGAATATAGAACAATACAGCGCAGAACAGGCCCTTTGGCTCTCGATGTTGCACCAACCTGTGAACTAATCTAAGCCCGTTCCTCTGCACTATGCAATTATAATCCATGTGCTTATCCAAGAACTGTTTAAATGCTCTTACTGTGGCTGAGTTAACTATATTGGCAGGCAGTGCATTCGATGCCCTTACCACTCTGAGTGAAGAACCTGCCTCTGACAACTGTCTTAAATCTATCACTCCTCAATTTGCAGCTATGTCCCCTCGTACAAGCCGACATCATCATCCTAGGAAAAAGACACACTTACCACTCTGTCTAATCCTCTGATCATCTTGTATATCTCTATTAAATCCCGTCTTAGCCTTCTTATCTCCAATGAGAACAGACCCAAGTCCTTCACCCCTTCGTCATAAGACTTTCCCTCCAAACCAAGCAACATCCTGGTAAATTTCCTCTGCACCTTTTTCAATGCTTCCACATCCTTCCTGTAATGAGGCGACCAGAACTGTACACAATATTCCAAGTGAGGCCGCACTAGCATCCTTTATGGTTTCCCCAATTGATCAGCCTCTGCTTTTTCACTTGAGCAAAACCTCGTCAAATTTTCAAAACATTTATTCAAGACTTTTTCTTGATTTTCTCTGCTCCTGAGAAAGTACCCAGTATTGTTGATCTCATCAGACACAAATTACTTAACATTTCTAACATCATGCTGAAAATATACAGAACTGTCCTCTATCCTCAAAAAAGAGAGAAGGCTGGAGTGTCCGCAGCGATCATCAATCTCTTTGGCACTTTTTGCTTTCTTCCTTGAAGGTGAATGATATCAGTGGAACATCTCCTGATGTCAGCATGATTCCCAAGTAGGGCAGAGCACAGTTAGGTATGGAGTACAGCTCCAATGACTCTGCCCTCATTTCTTACACCAGCTATTCTGTGACCCAGTCACATTGGGTTTTTGCCAAATTAGGAACAATTTTAGGCTTCTGGCCAAAGCCCATCATGAAGTGGATTAAAACTCATTTCACATGGGATCCTTACAGATAGACAAAGAGACCTTGGATTTGATGCCAATTCCCAGAAGTGAATGCCATGTGTCTAAATCACTATGGCTTTGACATCTGTTCCCGGGGGAACTTAGATTGGCACACGGTACTCGAAAAATTACCCTAATCTTCTTGCTCACATGCTCCATTCCTATTTATAAAGCACAAAATGCCGCTGGCAGTTTTATGAGGTGGAGGAAGGCCAAAGTCTCTCAGCCTGTGAGGAGGAGCTGTCCTGCTGATGCCATCCTGGAGAACACAGCACCCAGCAAGAGGGTTCGCCCCCAAACTAAATAAAAGGCACCACCATGCCTCAGACGCCCCGTGGCCAGAACTGGTCAGGGTCCTAGCAGGCAGACTGCAGCCTGACGAGCAAACCGAGCACCAACAACCCTGGGCTACTTTCTCAGAACTTCCTCAACAAATTCTATCAAATACAAAATTAAAAATAAGAAAGAAAAATAAACATTTTAACAGTTGCTTCATTTTCCAGTCTGGAATTTAGCTCTTTAAAAGTACTATATTCTAATTCTGAGAGCACAGGAGTAATATTTTAACTTGTTTTTTAAGGAAGGCCCAACAGAACTCAACTCACATTTTAACATTTATTCTTTTGGGAATCAATGTTTCACATAAGGTTGCTTCACTGAAAGTTGTATTTTTCAGAACTATAACCACAACTTTAAGTGAGGACTTCCTGTATCCCAGGTGTCAGAGTCCAGCCGATTTTTCATTAACCAAACACATTTTTTGTTCCACTTTCTCTCTGAAGATATTTGTATTTCATTTCCGCTGGCAATTGTAAACAAGGAGAAACATTCAAAATGTCTACTGTTCCTTCATCTTTGTTCCTGAGCACTGGGATTTTTCTCAGATATTATTTTAGTATTTTTTTAGCAAGTCCTCAATTTGCTTGCCGGCCTCGTAATACTCTTTCGAGTTTGCCAACTTTCATCCCTATTTGTATGCTATTCATCACGAATCTCTCCACAATTGCTTGCTTTGTAAGTTAAGCCTTGTTAAACTTCCACACAATTTAGTCTCTTCCTTCTCGATATCTTATTCCGTGGTTCATTCATCAAGCTGCTCCGAAAGAAAATGTTAAAGTACCTCTTCGAGATGGCTCAGGGAATCCCTAATGGACTCTACCTATAAGCCTCTCTTGGTTTGTCCCGGAGACCGTACTCCGTGGTAGTCTGGAATATAAAACTCTTACAGACAGTTTAATTTAAATTATTACCTTCATTTACCAATGACATCAAATATTTCACTATAATAGAGATACCTACAAGCCACGCTTGAGCTAAGGTTCTAAAATCTTTAGGCAAAAGTGAGGACTGCAGATGCTGGAAACCAGAGTTTAGATTAGAATGGTGCTGGAAAGGCACAGCAGGTCAGGCAGCATCCGAGGAGCAGGACAATCGATGTTTTGGGCAAAAGCCCTTCAACAGGAATCAACCTTTCTAAAACCTTTAGCAGAGTAGTGGCGCCACCTCTTACCCCTAGGAGCTCTCTCAGGCTCCTCCCCTTATTGCTGCAAATAAGCTGTCTTTATACAGAATTTGGTATTGAGCTAACAAAAAAAAACACATGTTCTTAATCAGATAAGCAGAAATAAAATGGCAAAAGTTTGTACAGGAATAGAAACTCATTGACAGGTTTGAGGACGCTTGACTAATTAAGCTTCATGGTCAAAGTTGGAAACCCTGATCAAGCCAAACCAAATGCCTTTAGCTAGATCTGCTCTCTTTTAACAGCACATCATAATGAGAGACTAGTCTATGTGAAAAGGTCATGAGGTAATCTTGCTCAGCTAACATGCCCAGTAACATTGTCCTACATCTTAGATTCTCAAAATGCAATTCCCGGATCTCGAGCTACAGGGAACAACACGCAAATATTCAATCCATGACAATCAAGTGTACACTCAAATCAGACCACAAAGAGTTCATCTTTCCACCTGCTTCTGTCCTGTTAGTCCTGCTTTCTCAGATAGTGTCCCTTGAACACTTAGGTCAGTGAATGTAATTTATAGAGGAATGTTTTTTCTCTCTCTCTCTCTGTCTCTAGTATGAACATCTTCCAACTTTCTTACTGTCTCAGTTTCAGCCTGTGTTTTCCTAACTTGTAAGGGTAATGAGACATTCATATTCCAGAACAGTCAAGATTAGGGAGCTGAGCTTCATAAATTCAAATCTGCTCAGTGTGGTGTACATGAAAACATATCAGGATGTTCTAATATGTGCACATTCCGCTCAGCTTATTAAATTAAAAGTTCTTTTTCTACTGAGTATGAGCTTTGTTAGGAATCTTCAATATAAACTAGAAATTCAGTTATCCAGCATCCAATGGTAAAATATGCACAGCTTCTATCTCTCGGGTGGAAAGGAAGTACTGCCACACTTTCCACTTCCAAATGTTATCAGCTTATTTACACCGATCCATTGACACTAAGAACAGATAGGTCACGCAGCATCTGAGGAGGAGAGTCGATGTTTCAGAATTCCTGGCTTTTGCCCAAAACATTGATTCTCCTGCTCCTTAGACACTGCCTGATCTGTAGTTTTCCAGCACCACACTCTCGACTCTAATCGCCAGCAGCTGCAGTCTTCACTTTCTCCACTAAGAACAGACATCCTTAATTCTTCTGAACAACGCTCCATGAATACCATGAAGAATTTTGCAGCTGGAAGAAATGACAGAAGGGGTGAGCTTATAAAACGTTTATAAAATCACGAGGGATTATAGATAAAATGAATGGCAGGTGGCTTCTTCCTCGGGTGAGGGTTGTCAAGACTATGTGGCATATTTTTAAGGCGAGAGGAGAAAGATTTAAAAAGACATGGGGCAACATTTTGTTTACACAGTGGTGTGGTGCATGCCTGGAATGAACTTTCAGAGGAAGTGGTGGATGTGAGTACAGTTACAATGTTTAGAAGACATTTAGATAAATATATGAATAAGAAAGGTTTGGAGGGATATAGGCCAAGTGCAGACAGGAAGCAGTAGTTTCATTTGGGATTATGGACTGGTTGGACTGGTTGGTCTGTTTCCATGCTGTATGACTCTGTAAACACTGGTGGGTCAGGGCAGAGGGTCATGGGTGAAAAAGTTAAAATTGAGGCACTGCTCAACTGGGATCTAATGTAGACATCTGAGCAACGTTTCAACAAATCTGCATGATGTGCCATGAAACAGTTTATAGGCTAGTCTTGGTGATTCTCGTGCCAAGCTGCATGCCATGGTAGCAGTCCATTGACTCTGATTTATATTTTTAGCAGAACAAACAAGAACATGCAATGCAGCATTTTTCTCTTTAATCTCCTTAACCAACCTTACCCAGGGTTCAAAAGGCATCTGGGATCAGCTCCTTGGCTGGCCAGTCATGCAAAACAAAGGGAAACTGTTCTCCTTAAAACAAAAATCTTTTAAGAATGGCAGCTTTAAACGAAGTCACTGAAAAAAAAACATCCTGTATATGCATTGCAAAGCAGCTTCCCATACAATGAACAAAGGGGACCTTGGTCATCAGAACACTGCAAGCAGTTACCATAACACCCGCATAAATCTTCATCTTATAACAATGAGTACATCATATTTGTCCAAAAAAGCAGGCAGAACATTCTATCTACTCTGCATTATCCATTCAGATTCAGTTGCCTCATTGTTCTAACACATGCACAGTTACAAAACGTGTCTTCCAGTCAGCTGCAGATAATTCCCAAGCTTTTCACTACACACAATCCAAGCAGAACATTGTGGCGCTCACTGAGCAACCTAATACATCTCAAAGCAAGGCATGCTATAGAAATGCAAGTAATGCTGCAAACTGCTCATGTTTAAAATGGAAAGGAGGCACAGTATGCATGAGAAGTTCCAGTCTGCTTATGAGATCCCATGGTGATCATTGGAGTACAGTTTTTACAGAACAGTACAGAACAGAACAGGCCCTTCAGCCCACGATGTTGTGCTAACCACTGATCCCTCATGTGTGCACCCTCAAATTTCTGTGACCATATGCATGTCCAGGAGTCTCTTAAATGTCCCCAATGACCCTGCCTCCACAACTGCTGCTGGCAACGTATTCCATGCTCTCACAACTCTCTGTGTAAAGAACCCGCCTCTGATATCCCCTCTATACTTTCCTCCAACCAGCTTAAAACTATGACCCCTCGGGTTAGTCATTTCTGCCCTGGGAAATAGTCTCCGGCTATTGATTCTATCTATGCCTCTCATTATCTTGTATACCTCAATTAGATTCCCTCTTCACCACCTCCTTTTCTTCAATGAAAAAAGTCCAAGCTCAGTCAACCTCTCCTCATAAGATAAGCCCTCCAGTCCAGACAGCATCCTGGTGAACCCTCTCCAAAGCATCCACATCTTTCTTATAACAGGGCAACCAGAACTGGACGCAGTATTCCAAGTGCGGTCTAACCAAAGTTTTATAGAGCTGCAACAAGATCTCACGATTCTTAAACTCAATCCTCCTGTTAATGAAAGCCAAAACACCATATGCTTTCTTAACAACCCTGTCCACTTGGGTGGCCATTTTAAGGGATCTATGTACTTGCACCCCAAGATCCCTCTGTTCCTCCACACTGCCAAGAATCCTATCCTTAATCCTGTACTCAGCTTTCAAATTCGACCTTCCAAAATGCATCACCTTGCATTTATCCAGGTTGAACTCCATCTGCCACCTCTCAGCCCATCTCTGCATCCTGTCAATGTCCCACTGCAACCTACAACAGCCCTCTATACTGTCAATGACACCTCCAACCTTTGTGTCATCTGCAAACTTGCTGACCCATCCTTCAATCCCCTCATCCAAGTCATTAATAAAAATTACAAACAATAGAGGCCCAAGGACAGAGCCCTGTGGAACATCACTCACCACTGACTTCCAGGCAGAATATTTTCCTTCTACTACCACTCGCTGTCTTCTGTTGGCCAGCCAAACCTGTATCCAGACAGCTATCTTCCCCTCAATCCCATTCCTCTTGACCTTCTGAATGAGCCTATCATGCGGAACCTTATCAAATGCCTTTTTGAAGTCCATATACACCACATCCACTGCTTGACCCTCATCAACGTTTCTAGTCACATCCTCAAAGAACTCGATAAGGTTTGTGACGCATGACCTGCCCCTCACAAAGCCGTGTTGACTGCATTTCATCAAGCCATGCTCTTCCAGATGGTCATAAATCCTATCCCTTAGAATCCTTTCTTACACCTTGCAGACGACAGATGTGAGACTTACTGGTATGTAATTGCCGGGGATTTCCCTATTTCCTTTCTTGAAGAGAGGAATTACATTTGCCTCTCTCCAGTCCTCAGGTACGACTCCAATGGAGAGCGAGGATGAAAAGATCTTCGCAAGTGGCGAAGCAATTACACTTCTCATTTCCCAAAGCAACTGAGGACAAATCTGGTCTGGGCCTGGCAACTTTCAATCTTAATGTTTGACAAAATTTTCAGCACATCAGCTTCCTCTATCTCTATCCATTTCAGCATGCACACCTGCTCTTCAAAGGTTTCATTCACCACAAAGTTTGTTTCTTCCGTAAAGACAGAAGCAAAAAACTCATTTAGGGCTTCCCCTACCTCCTCAGACTTCACACACAAATTCCCTATGCTATCCCTGATTGGCCCTACTCTTTCTTTGACCATTCTCTTATTCCTCACATAAGTGTAAAATGCCTTTGTGTTTTCCCTCATCTGTTCTGCCAAGCCTTTCTTGGGCCCCTCCTGGCTCTCCACAGCCCATTTTTAAGCTCCTTCCTTGCCTGCCTGTAATCCTGTAGAGCTGAGCTTGACCCTAGCTTCCTCCACCTTATGTAAGCTCCACCACTCTTGTCATCCAAGGTTCCTTTATCTTACCACTTCTTACCTGTCTCAGAGGGATATATTTATTTATCACTTGCAACAACTGTTCCTTAAACAGTCTCCACATGTCTATAGTGCCTTTATCTTGGAACAACTGCTCCCAATCCATGCTTCCTAACTCATGTCTAATCGCATCATAGTTTCCTCTTCCCCAATTAAACATCCTCTCATTTTGCCTAATCCTCTCCTTCTCCATAGCTATGTAGAATGTGAGGCAGTTGTGGTCACTATCACCAAAATGCTCTCTCTGATACCTGCCACGGCTCGTTTCCAAGCACTAAGTCTAGAATGGCCTCTCCCCTCGTCAGCCTGTCAACCTACTGAGTTAGAATATCCTCCTGAACACACCTTACAAAAACAGCTCCATTCAAACCTTCTGCTCGAAGGAGGTTCCAATCAATATTGGGAAAGTTAAAGTCATCCATTATAACAACCCTACTACGTCCACACTTTTCCAAAATCTGCTGACCTATGCTTTCTTCCATCTCCCTGCTGCTATTGGGGGGCCTGTAGTAAACCCCTAAAGAGGGGACTGCCCCCTTGCTGTTCCTAATTTCCACCCATACTGACTCGGTAGGCAGATCTTCCTCGACAATGGAAGCTTCTGTAGCTGTGATACCCTCCAAGATCTGCTTAAGAAGCCCTTAGACTATAATGCCCATTTCAAGTTTCTATTAGCGAGATGTAGATTCAACCTTAGCTTCAATACGATCTACAATTTTAGCAGAGAATATTAGATCTGAGGAAGTCCAGGTTCCAAAATAAGTAATTAAATTTTTAAATTTTGAATTATTCCATAACTTACTATTGGTGGACAAAGACAATATCAAAATGCAAGGAAATCTTAAATGACACTACCAATATTTGCATTTTTATATCCCCATTACAAGACCCTAATTGCCAATTTAAAGCAGACACTCAAAATTAATCATTATTGCAGGCATTGGTGTAGTAGCTGGCCATCCAATCACTGCACTTTTCCCCTCTTAAAGGGATACCCATGTGAAACAGAGAAGAGTCCAAGCTTATGAAATGCATTTGTTCTTCTCTACCTTCGATCTCTTGTGCAGCCCCTGTGAGAACATAGCGGTTTGGGTAGAGGTGGAGGAAAAAGAAGACAAAAAGAAAAACAAGTTTAGAAGTCAGCATTGGCCACGTGTGTTTAAAGCTCTTACAAAAATAAGCAATCAGAAGAACATGAATAATACTTAAATTACTGACAACCTGTGGAGGGGAAAACTTGGTGGAGGATAGAGTGTAAGCAATGCAGTCATTAGCATGATATGGTTCACAGTGTGTACTTATCACATCTATTCAGCTCCAAGACCAGACAGCTAATGAAGCCCAACAGAGGCTCTTATTTTCCCTCTCCCTTAAAGCCAAACCTGCACCAAAATGTTTTGTTATGAAAGTTATAGAACATTTTGACATGCATTAATCATCCCAATGATCTCCTGGGCTGGCATGCATCATGACCGACAAACTATTAATTCCTCTGGAAGAAAGAGACATGCAACATTCAGCCAGATCACGACAGAAGCACTTTTGATGCCTTGTGTCAAAAAAACTAAATTAAGCCATTTTTCTGATATTGTAACTGCTAGGTTGGCAGATCGAAGTCCAAGCTCATTAGCACTGCTTCCCTGACAAGTCCACTAACTAATGTACAGTGTGTAGTTAAATCAGTCAATGCACTTATGGTTCAGTAACAAGCAACCCAATCATGTAATACTGAATTATCTTGACAGGAACATTAATAAGTTTTCACTTTGTATCACGCCCCACACACATTGGTGCCTAAAGCTATGGCTGGTCTCACATCTGGAATTCAAACCTAATGTACTTACTGAATGGTTTGAAAAGATAATCAAAGAAGTGCAACCTTACTGCTATAGCAGCTAGGTGTAACCCTGTTGAGGGGACAGGTACATAGTATGTGAGCCTCCATTCATGACAAAGCTGAAAATGTGTTGCTGGTCAAAGCACAGCAGGCCAGGCAGCATCTCAGGAATAGGGAATTCGACATTTTGAGCATAAGCCCTTCATCAGGAATGAAGGGCTTACGCTTTTTGGCTCACATACTAAACTCAACATGAGTTACCAAATGATTGGAGGACAAAAGGAGGGGAAGAAGTTGACAAAGAAGGCAATTAAATAATGAATTATGGTGAAACATCTCCTAGCATTTGGATGGAGAGAGCACAAAACAAAATTGCAAGTGAAGCTTTCTTAGTTAAACAATGTGCACAATGGAAGAACACAAAATTTATAAATACTGAGGTAGTGGACACATGTAGTTCCTCTGTTGCATTATGACTGCTCTAAAGAATAACAGCAAATCTAGCTAAATCTTGGCGAAATTAGAGATATCTGTCCACCAACACATTTTTAAAACCGAAAAGTCAAATCTAAAAGTCAACAGGCAATACAATTGTTCTGAAAATGATTTTAGACTTGCCTTTACAAATTTTCTCAATATCTCCATAGCAACAACCTCATAAGGTCTGCCAATAAGTAACTGAAAAGTCCAAACTGCTATTATAAGGTAGGTCAATATAGGCAGTTAAAATACTTCAAACACGTAATTTTTTTTTTGAAGTGCATCAGCTAAATTATATTTACAGTTCATTCCTTGTCATGTTTATTCCAGATGTATCTAAAGCATAACAATGCAGCAATCTCAATTCTCTGGTCACCATGGAGCAATGGGCTCATTCTGCTCTATTCACCCACTTCACAATTTTCATTACCAATGGAAAAATGTTAACATGAGATGGTGAAGGACTGCATTCAGCCTTGACACAATTAAGTACATCAAACAGGAAAGCGCCTTCCTTTCTGTCCCAAAACAACTGATTTGGTTTCAATCTCAATATTACTAGTGACATTCCATGGGTGAGTGAGCACTGTAACCTATTGGAGCAAGCTTGCTTATAAATGATTTACTGAAATCTATTGGCCTCTGTTTACAATGGTGGCTATGATACAAATGTAAATTGCTTAGCATTGAAGTAACACCAATGTCTCACAAAACTGAAAACAAAAACAGGCTCTTGGCCATTTCAGTTTAGAAATGGTAAGTTGGCCTTCAAAGTGAGAGAATTAGAATGAGTACAGAAGCAGGGAACTCACTGCAATTATATAGGACCTTGTTGAGACACAGCTGGAGCACTATGTTCTGGTTATGGGGGGAGCAAAGGGTTACAACCATGATCATACTGAATGGTGGAATAGTCTTGAAGGAGAGAATGGCCTACTCCTGCTCCAATTTTCTGTTTCCATTCCAGTTCTCTCAATGTAAGATCCAATTCTCTCAAATAATGCAGAGGTTTTGTTCCTACGATTCTAACTTGAAGTCCATCCTTTGTGTCGATCATTTTGCCTAGAACACATTTCCCATATTTCTACGCTGTTTGCCTTTTAGTTTTCTTCTAGTTCTTGCACCTAATCTGAAATAAGTTTCAGTATTTAGCTTTTACACTGTACTCCGTGCAAAGTCATCTTGCACATGAAGAAAAGCCCAAATTTCTTGAGCATGTTCCTAATCTGCACAGCTACTGCCTTTGTGGTTTGGGTTCAAGTATCTCTGCACCGTGGGCAGCACGGTGGCACAGTGGTTAGCACTGCTGCCTCACAGCGTCAGAGACTAGGGGTTCAATTCCCAACTCAGGCGACTGACTGTGTGGAGTTTGCACATTCTCCCAGTGTCTGCGTGGGTTTCCTCCGGGTGCTCCGGTTTCCTCCCACAGTCACAAAAGATGTGCAGGTCAGGTGAATTGGCCATGCTAAATTGCCCGTAGTGTTAGGTAAATGTAGGGGTATGGTTGGGGTGCGCTTCGGCGGATCGGTGTGGACTTGTTGAGCTGAAGGGCCTGTTTCCACACTGTAATCTAATCTAATCACATCGGAGTGTATTTAGGAAAAATTCCTTGGAGGAACCTGTAGGGGAGAGCTCACAGCACAGGAACAGGTAAGTGCACAGTTCTTAAAGTGTAGCTTTGCTGTTGTTTTTTAAAAATAGTGAGTGGAGTGATTTTTTTTTGTTATATGTTTTATTGAGATCGGTCTCTCGATTAAAACTTAAGAACATAAAACATAGGTACAAAGTCATGAAGGGCATGGATAGGGTAAATAGACCAGATCTTTTCCCTGGGGTGGGGATGTCCAAAAATAGAAGGCGTAGGTTTAGCGTAAGAGGGGAAAGGTATAAAAGAGATCCAAGGGGTAACATTTTCATGCAAACGGTGGTGCGTGCATGAAAAGGCTGCTAAGGATGTGGTGCAGGCTGATACAATTACAACATTTAAAAGACATCTGGACTGGTATATGAATAGGAAGGGTTGAGAATGATATGGACTAAATGCAGGCAAATGGGACTAGATTAATTTAGAATATCTGGTCAGCATGGATGAGTTGGACCGAAGGTTTTGTTTCTACACTGTACATCTCTATGACTCTATGTTCTTATACCAAAGATGATACCACAGCATCAATGTCACTGTCCTCCAGAGGCCTAGGCTAAATGTTCAGGGGGCACAGATTTCAATCCTACCACAGAAGCTGGTGGAATTTGAATTCAATACTAGTTTAGTTGTGACCATGAAACCATTGTTGATTTTTGCAAAACCGTAGTTGATTCACTAATGTTCTTTAGGGGAGAAAATCTGCCAGCCTTATCGGGTCTGACCAACATCAGACACCAAATCCATAGCACTTGTGTGACTCTTAGCTGTCCTCTGAAATGGCCAAGCGGGTCACTCTGTTCAAGGGCAATAAATGCCAGCCTGACCATGATAAACACTGAAAGAATAAAAGAAACAAAACGAGTGTGGTTTGAAACCCCAGGAAAGATTTTGTTTTAAATTTCTATGGTCATTTACTGCTTGAGCAGCTGAGAACTTGGCAGTGTGATGTGTCTTGGTAGAGGAAGTGCTATGAGGAGCCTTGCAGATGAGAAATGGGGCAAAATGAGCAGAGTAACAGACGCACAGGCCAGGGATGGGGTGGCAAAGATGCACTGGGAAAAAGCAGAGAAACCTGGAAGATATGCTCTTAATTGTTGTATACCTCTCTAGTAGAGGTTTTCTTGAAACTTACCACTGTTCTGTTTCAACAGGTGCCTTGCTCAGGAACTGGTGAAAATGCTTGTTGGTCCTTTGTGTCTCTGCATTTGTTCATGAGGCTTCTACTTCAGTTCCCCCCGGGTAGCCATAGCTAAAACCAACAACATCAAAATAACAAAATGGTACAGAGTGGAGAATGGAGCAACTCTATTTTAACCTCACTCTCCACTCTGTTGCCATTGAATGAAGAGGGGTTAAAACTCACCTTGGGAATAAGCTTTGAGACTCTGACTTGAATTGCCTCCAAGACTCGTACATCTTATCTGAAGTCTAGAAATGGAACAGTTTAAGACCGACTCCATATGCGTTAAGATCATAACTCACTTGTACTCTGCTCAACAGGATGCATACATCCTGTCTGATTTATTGCATTGATAGCTTTCTGCAGCGACCAGATTAATTGATCATCAAGTCAATTGCTTTATCCTTGGTATGTTTGCTGCCCCCTGGTAAAGATGTTGTCATTTTTACTGATAATGTTGTCATTCATTTTTGCCCATACTGAATTTTATCTGCCATTGTTTTTACAATTACAGCCATAGTCACAGATATCAAGCTATCCATGAAAGGGAATGCATTTAATTATACAGACCTTTAAGTAAAAGCATTATGAGAACACTTAATATTTAATGCTTAATACTGCTTGGTGAATTAATTTGTGAAGGATTGTGAAAAATGGATTAGGTTTTGTGGAAATACTTGGGGGTGGTTTCTTTAAGAAATGTCATTGAAAGTTCAGTGTACGCACTGGAGGTATACTTTTAAAAACCAAGGCTTCTTGGATATCACATAATGCGGGATAATTGCTTGCTTTCTTGCAAACCCCTATTGTCACTATTTTGACCAACAACTGGCTGAAAGAAACCTTATTAAATCTGTTTCAGTCAGAGGGAAACCTGCTAAGAATAGGTAGAATTGAAGGAAGCTTGCTGAAAACAAACTGAAAATGTGTCGCTGGAAAAGTGCAGCAGGTCAGGCAGCATCCAAGGAGCAGGAGAATTGACGCTTCGGGCATGAGCCCTTCTTCAGGAATGAGCTGCCCAGCTAAACTCTCCCATTTCTGAGAAGAAAAACCCTCTATATCAATTCAAGGTGAAACCTATTTGCAAAAGCATATATGCAATAACACCAAGGTTCTATATTCTGAACAAGCTAGACTTCAGAGAAAATGGTGCATGATGAGTAATTTGACCGTATAGAATCACAGAATCCCTATAGTGTGGAAGCAGGCCATTCGGGTCAATACCAACCCTCTGAAGGTCCCCTATTCCCACCTCCCACCCCCCACCCTGTAACCTTGCATTTCCCATGGCGAATCCACCTACCCTGCACATTTTTGGATCACAATGGGGCAATCAAACTGGGTTCCTGGTGCTGGGAAGCAGCAGTGCTAGCCGCTGAGTCAGCATGCCACTCCCTGGCGTTCCATACGTCAGAGCAACAATCAGAGTCATACAACACGGAAACAGACCCTTCAATCCAACCAGTCCATGCTGACCATAATCCCAAAATAAACAAGTTCCACCTGCCTGCTCCTGGCCCATATCCCTCCAAACCTTTCTTATTCATGTATTTATCCAAACGTCTTTAAAAATGCTGTAAAGTGTACCAACATCCACCACTTCCTCAAAATCCGACAATTTATTCTTTTGCCTTGACGAATAACCCATTGGTCAAAGGGCCATTCTTTTCAAAGTGGAATTCAATTTTTACCTTTTCTTCAATAGGAGACACTTCAGAGGGATAACCATCTGTGTTTCTATACTACTGACTGCATATGTTAAGCAGTAAAGATGCAATAATTATGTTTATTTTGATGGTACAAAAGTAATTGTGTTTATTAAGAAACCCAGTTGATAGATATTTTTGTTTAAAACCCAATGTGGCATTTAATTGGCCTGTTTGGTAACTGAAAGAAAAATCTGTTTATTGTATATTGAGACCCATGAACATTAATCCAACCTCAGTTTTAACAATGTTTATACAAATATTAAAAATTGGGATTCTCAAAAACTTCAATTATTACCCAATTCTCAGGCCAACAAATACCCCTAAACTATCATCAGAAACAGATTTTTTTGACCAATTGTCTCATTAGTGATTGTGGGAGCTTGCCACATGCAGATTAACATTTGCTCTCAGTTTCATGTTCCAGCCTGCAGCTATCTCCATTCTGTGCCAGTGTGTTATTGACTTATATGGTTGTCTTTACATCCAAAATGTATTAGATTAGATTAGATTACTTACAGTGTGGAAACAGGCCCTTCGGCCCAACAAGTCCACACCGACCCACCGAAGCGCAACCCACCCATACCCCTACATTTACCCCTTACCTAATACTACGGGCAATTTAGCATGGCCAATTCACCTGACCCGCACATCTTTGGACTGTGGGAGGAAACCGGAGCACCCAGAGGAAACCCACGCAGACACGGGGAGAACGTGCAAACTCCATACAGTCTGTTGCCTGAGTCGGGAATTGAACCCGGGTCTCAGGCGCTGTGAGGCAGCAGTGCTAACAACTGTGCCACCGTGCCGCCCACTAAGTTGAGTCAATGATTAGATCTCATTCCAGTCAGCACGGGAAGATCGTATTCTCATTGCAAAATGCAGTGTCAATGAAAACTCAATTTAGAAGTAAAAATCATGCTTCTATCTTGCATGTTGAATACTGACACAATAAAAAAAAGTTGTCGTCAGTTCCTTCAATGACAATGACTCAAAGTTATGTTATGCTGAGTCACTTTGGCAAGGAAAGGTTGCAATTCAATTCCTGGCACAAGTTGTCACGTCTTACACATGTTAATGGTTGGGGTGGTGTTACAGGCAAAGAAATTCAGAAATCTAGTTTCCAGCTTCTGATAAAACTTACAAACTTCAACGTAGATAAGTTGGATAAATTAGGAGAGCTTCCCTTAGAGAAGGTCATGAGGAGATTTGACTGAGGTGTTTGAAAATGTCTGGACAGAATGGATAGGGGAGAAACAAAACATTCCCATTGATGGGAGAATTAGGAACAAGAGGACAAAGATTTAAGATAATTGGCAAAATGAGTAATGGTGAAATAAAGGAAATCTTTTTTTCTGTGGTGAATCGTTAAGAGTCTGGAATGTGACACCTGAATGTATGGTGAAGCAGGTTCAATCAAGACTTAAGAGGAAATTGGAATTATCTGAAAAAGATAACTAATAACTTATTCAGGAAAGTCTATGCAAATGTGCATTGGGAAGGGATAGATGTGAACTTAGCTCCAATAACTTCCACAGTCACAAAGCGTTGACAATCTTATGAAGGTTTGGTATCAAAGGCTCACATGGAATGACCCCCTAACATGAACCAATGCATTCAGCACAAGTGGAGGAGGAAAAGTAGGGCAGAGCAATTTCAACAAATTGGTAGGAAAAAATCTCAAAGAATTCAGCATGTTAACAAAAACCATCTGCCGGCTTTATTTACCATCCATGTCAACTAGTCTTGTCTGATGAAAGGAACTGTACATTCTGATCAGAGCCCAGTGCAGTGCAGTGAATCAGAGCTACCCCAGCAGCTCTGATTCACTGCACTTGCCATTAATCAGAAGCAAAGGGTCACATCAACTTTCCAGATTTAGAAACAGCGTGACCAACACTATACACGTGTAGATGCAGCACAAAGGCTGTGGACAGGTTCTCAATATTAACGATCACTAGAAAGAGCACGAAGCCCCAAACTTGCTTTGTGACAGGCCAAATGTATTATACAGGTACCAGAACAGGAGTGTGGTATAACAGGCACATTGAATCTAAGGTGTTGCTCAGTCACTCAGATGCTGAACACAAAAGCTTGTCAAGGCAGTCCTTTAAATGTGAAAAAGGATTAAGCACTGACAAAATGAATGTGATGAAAATGCACCATGTGCACCAAGTTAACTCAGGAAATAATTTTAGTCTACCAGAACATTGTGGTCCAGAGTGCTGGGTTTCAGTTTATGGATTTTCCAGTTAGTGAACATTCCACTTGAGGTGGTATTTCAGGGACTCGGGGAGCTGCCAGCATTTATTAGAGCTGTAGCAAAAGGTGTGTGGTGATTGCATACCCAGCCAGGTGGTTGCTGAAGGGCGTGACCTGGAAGAACGTAACACATCCATTGGTGGGGACGGAGTAAGATGGTGGGTTGAGCAGAGTGTAATTCATGAACTTGGATTCAGAAACCCAATCGAGGGTCCCTGCTATTTGGTGGCCGAGCTGCAGTTAACAAGAGGCAGGTTGCAGGTAAAACAGGATTGACACCCACAGGTAAGTGGCATGGGGTGACAAGGGCAAGCCATGCTACTGATAATGGTCTATTAATCACATCACTCCTCAGGACTTGATTAACTCCGTGGGATTAGTTTAATTAAAACAGTAATACATGGAAGATGTTACTAATCAGACATTCCAGTAAACCAACTACTCTCTGTGTGCAGCTTGCAAACCCACAGCAGACTAACAGGCTGAGTCACAACACGGTATTCCACAGAGTTCTAAAAGGGTGACCTCTCTTAAAAGCATGGCATAGGAGACACTTGGTTCAGGGTGGGGGAGGTGAATTAAATAGTTTAAGACACATAGAAGGAGAAGCACTCCTGCCCCTCAAGCTCCAAGTGCACTTTTGTCACCCTGACCCTTGTCACCACTGTGAATCTCATTCTCCTCCTTGTAGCCTCAAACAGCTCGTGTTAACCAATCCTGCGTATGGGCTTTTTGGAGCAATGGGTGACATATTTCTGAATCACAATGTGTCTGCGCTTCTTGCCAATCAGTTCAAAGCTTTAAGGGACCATTGAGGAGCCCACAGGCACTGCTCAGCTGTGTTCCTTTTTGTCTGCATCACAGAAGAATGATGGGAGGAAGGATGACAATTGTCAAGTGCAGAGGAGATCGAAGATGACACAGAACCGAGCCTAAAATGGTAGAGATGAGGAGAAGATATAAATATTTGACTGCAATTTGAGGGAAAAACGGAGAAATTTGATTGGAAGCTCCTAAAATCGGATTGTCTGTACCTCCTCAATTCTTGGGGTAAAACAGAATCTGTTCAATTTGGTTTCATGCTGTTTGCATACCAATTCCGGTGACCCACATAAATTTTAGCTGGCACTATAAGCCGCAGACATTACATATATGTAGTAAAGATATAGGATCTGTGGCACAGACAAAACAAAATGTGGTCTGTTGGGAAAAATAAATTGCCAATTCAGTGGTTACAGACAAACCATGTCCTCTCAGCAACGCACACGGCAAAGACGTGGACTGCAGGAGATGAGAATGACATCATGCCAAATAACATGCACCTCCTGCATCAATCTTCATTATTGTGTATCACGTTGGTCGTACACCACACTGTTGATTATTGAGATTGTGTTTTATTAAACCTATGCATTCAAGAGGGTGGAAAGGAAGCGAGCTAAAATGACAGAATGGAATGTTTTATTACAACTTCTATTTTCAGCTCAGCTGGACACACTACAGGATTTGGAAGAATAGATTTCGAATCCAAACAATTGTCACAGCCTTTCAATGAACGCAACCTTTTGTCACATTAGTCATTGCCTACAACATTAAGGAAATGAGCTTCCCTGACAATTAATAGCTCTGCTCCCTTCAGGGCACACAAGCTGTTGCCATGGCGGACGGCTCCTGCTCATCACCAGTGCGACCTGCACTGGTGCAGGAATTATGTTCTTTCAGCATTTCTGTGATTGTGTCCCAGTCCTGCCATTTGACTGATGGACAAGAATTCGACACTGAAGGATGAAAGTCCAGGGGATGTTACCAACCGAGACACCTCAAAAATAAGCAGATTATACCCAGGATTCAAATGCCACATTGCACAGAACACAATCAAATGTCAACCTTGTTGAGGATTGAGGCAATACTAAATGTCTACCTAATCTACTGTTGCATCTAAATGCACAAAGGTTGTATCTTGCAAGATGATAAAATTGCCAAGCTGGCTAGCAATGTAAAATCTAATCAAGGACGCGAGCTGTCTCATATCTATATTGAACAAGCAGGGAGGAGGAGGAAAAAAGATTACAACAATACTGCAGGAACCAGTCCACTCTGTTGACAATCCATGTCAAAGAGGTCTTTGGTGGACTGAAATTGATTTGCCAATTTGTAATTACATCTAGGGGGGGTAAGGGAACAATTCTTTGCAGAAGGCTTGACAAATTGAAAAATGTTTCCTGTTGCTTTCGTCACTTTCAGAAACAAATGCTGGTCAATACACTAACAGTAGAATGGTCAACGGAAGGCCATAGCAACTGTATCTAAGGCAATAAAGAGAGATATTTGTCCTCGCACCTTTCATTCTCAAATCACCATTTGATGATTTTTTTTCCCCCTGCATTCACAGGGACAATTACAGAGCACCAAGTGCCAACGAGAGTGCGACAGCTGGAGCATTTGTCAGCATCAGCTTGCCACAGTGGGCAGGAGAAAACATTGTGCATGCTTCCTTTTAACTCAGCTCACGTTGCACAGGTAGGCTACCACACTCATTTCAGATAGGGAAAAACCAAACGTTAAATAGCAAACAAACCCAGAAGAAGTCTGCCCCCTCTGGATTTCAGTCAGTCTGTAATATTTTAGTGGGCTTTCACATACGTTGGTGCCTACAGAGTTTGGGACGGGGGAAGGGGAGAAAATGGGGAACCGAACACTAAGCATTCAGCTGTCATTCAACTCGAACAGAGCATTTCAGACATGCAAACAGATCTCTCGGTCCAATACATCCGCACTGACTAGATATCCCGATCTGACCTTGTCCCATTTGCCAGCACTTGGTCCATATCCCTTTAAACCCTTCCTATTCATATACCCATCTAGGTGCCTTTTAGATGTTATAATTGTACCCACCTCCACTACTTCCTGTGGCAGCTCATTCTATACACACACCACCCTCTGCGTGAAAAAAGCTACCCCTCAGGTCCTTTTTAAATCTTTCACCTTAAACCTATGCCCTCTCATTTTGGACACCCTTAGCCTGGGAAAGAGACTTTGACTACTCACCCTATCCATGCACCTCATGATTTTATAAACCTCTGTAAAGTCACCCCACATTTCCAGGGAACAAATTTAAACTAAGGATTCTCTGCTATTTGCAGTCAAGGAAACATGAATAGCATATGTGAGGTGACAATAAACAATCACTCAAATATGGCATTAACACATTCCAAGTTCCCTCTTCCCCTGTTTATAACAAATAAATTTGGAGCCACTTATCAAATGTGCGATGTGCAGCATTTGGTTAACACTTGTAATGCTTATCAATGACCTGAATCTTTCCTCACCCAAGGATCTGCTCTGAGAAATCTCATTTTGTTCTGGTCCATTGCAAGTAGATACTCAAACTCCAACCACAGCCGCGGACCTGCTTCCCTCCTGGTTCCATTCCTATTCAAGTCCATGCTGTAACCAGGCTACAATTTAAAGCAGGGACCTGGGAATTTAAATTGCTCCAATTTCTTCAACAAAAATGCTGCACTTAACCACCATTTTAGTTAGCTGTTGGGATTGATTTCCAGAATTTTGATGCAGTGACAGTGAAGGAATTGTGACACTGCTTCAAGCCAAGACTTGAAACATTGTCGGACCTTTTTGCTCACGGCAGTATTCATGCTTCAACATATCACTGACAGAACCATGACACTGTGTGAGTCACTTCATTTACAAAACTAGCAAAATGATAGTGAGGGCACCCTCCACTGCTGCACAATGTCCCATATCATCATTAAGCTCTGGTGGTGAAGCTCACTGTCAGCATTTCTGCAGAAGGAAATGTTTGCTCAAGTTAAAAGTGACAGTTACTCATTTGTCATCTGCGGCCAGAGACTCTTTTCAGTCTAAGTTTGGTAAACACTGGACATGTTCCCTCTGTCTATTTTCATCCTTCCCAATCAATGGCCAAGTTGGACCTGCTGCATCTGGCTCTCCAACTTGCCATAAGTCACACGTGCTTTGTAAATTAATAATCTAGCTGAACATTATACATTTGGCAAAATATCTGCTTTTGAAGAGTGTATAGACAGTAAAGGACTTGAGCTCAAGCTGAACTTGAAATTCCAGCTTCTGGAATGTTCCTTCAGACTGAATTGTAATATTAATTTGCTGCCTAATTTCCCTCTTTCTTCCCCAGTTGGTATAAAACCCACCCCTGTGTACTGCATCTATATCTATGACGACTGTAATTATGTACCAAGGTGGATCAAATTTGTCCCATGAAGCAGTTACATAATCCAAACAAACCACATTCTAATCATCTGCCTTGGCAATTTTGTGGAACACGAGGTTCTAGTTTTTCAACTCTGTTCACTGACAGAACCAAAACAATGGAACCCAATTCTAAACAGTGGGAGGGTCCGAAAGGTCTCATTTATAATTGAGGAAAGACCTTTGGACTTAGAAGTAAGAGTAGGCCATTTGCTCCATGGAGCCGGTACTGCCATTCAATAAGATCATTGCTGATTAGGTTGTGGTCTTAGCTCCAGTTCTCTATGTAAAGTTAAAAATTCTAACACCAGGTTACAGTCCAACAGGTTTATTTGGAAGCACTAGCTTTTGGAGCGCTGCTGCTTCATCAGGTGCTTCACCATCTGATGAAGGAACAGCGCTCCAAAAGCTAGTGCTTCCAATTAAACCTGATGGACTATAACCTGGCGTTGTGTGCTTTTTAACTTTGTACGCCCCACTTCAACATTGGCACCTCCACAGCACGACTTTTCTGTATAGCTCTCCATTAGCCTTGATTCCCTCATCTATCAACAGTTTGTCTAACGATGCCTTGAATAAGTTCAGTGACATAATCTCCATTACATTACATTCTGAGGAGGTAAGCCTTTTAAACAAGACTCCTGGCTCAACATTCGGCCTGTGTCAAGTTGGCTGAACCGAATAGAGTTGGTATAGAATTCACAGCATGGGAAAAGACCTTTCAGCACAAGTAACATGTGTTAGTTCCACGAATCTCCTTCTCCCTTCTTCACATACCCTCATCGGTACATCTGGCCATGACTACATAGGAGCAAATGTAAACCATTCAGCCAACTGGGTTTCTCCCACATTTAATGAAGTTATGGTTGACTGTTTTTACTTTGAATTCCATAATTGCCATCTACCTCAAAAAAGCCCCTATTCTCCTGCCTAATAAGAATCTGCCCACCTCTAACTCGAGCTCGAGTACCCCACCCTCTTCAGCTAGAGAGAATTCCAAAGTGGCACAACGCCCTTAGGAAAGAAATTCTCCTTCTATCTGAACAGGGGAGATAGAGAGCAAGAGAGGCAGAGAACAAATGAACCATAGGTTTCTCTTTAATTTATATCCTTTACATAAACATTTTCCAATGTAGATTCAAGACCGAGATCAAATACACAACAGTGAAATGCTCAGAAAACACTATGGGATTGCCAGTAAGATTTTCAGAAGCCAAAATCAATAAAGTCCCTCACTTAAACTGAGTTAGTGAGTCAGGAATGCTTCACATCAGAGTGCACACAGATGGGCAATTCTGAGGTGACACTGCCAGCGAGGATTCACTCTCAGGAGAAAACAACTTGCACTTGAATTTTCAACCTTTGCATGAAATGGTGGGAACATTACCTTCACTATTCATGTTCTGTTCTGAGTGGGCAAGGCTTCATTCATGGTATTTTTGGAAAAAGCCCATTTGACCCGTCATGTCTGTGCTAGTCACCAAGCATCTTTCTATTCTAACCCAATTTTCCAGCATTTGTACCATAGCCAGAGATAGTTTCTAATCAACTCAACACAGATGTTATCATACACCTCTGGAACAGACCTCCTGGCTACAAAGTAGGGACACTACCACAGTGTCACAGGACCCTGCAGTATTGAATCCGATGACATTTCAAGTGCCCAACATAAATCCCCTGAAGGTCTTGGACAATTCCCTCTGATTTCTCCAAGTCATGGCAGAGGCAAGTCTCGAGAGACATTCAAATATCCCAGGTTTTGGTGTTTTGATCCATTTCAGTAACTGCCTGAATAGTGCCCTGATAGTCCACAATGAAACCCTGCGTACGATGGCACTTTATTCTGAAATGATTGGTCTTCTGCATTTTTTGACAAAGTTTTACAACCCCTATTCATCTCTTTAATGTTCCGACCCGTACAGAGTGGAGAAGGCCAATGGCATCAAAATCCAACTTGAAGCAATTAATTATACTGAAAACTACGAGGAAAAGTTGAACAAAAGGGCAACTCACTTTAGACACCGCCTGCCATTCTATTCACAGAGCGAGCTCAGACATTAATGACTGCTGTCGAATAGACAGTAACCACAGCAACGGGCCTAACATGTTCCTAACTCCGTCCTTTCATATATCAGCATTTAATTACTGGATTAAAACGGCAGAACTGTTTATTTTCTGAACTGATTCCAGCTTATTTCTAATTTCAAACACAGAGTGTTTGAATTTGAGGGGAGTGGATAGGGAGGAATAATTCAACAGAATGCAAGCAGCACGCGGCCTCTGCAGGGCTATGAGATACCTCTCAAGTAGATACTGAACACTGCAAGGCAGAGGATGATACACCACCAGAGAACTGAGAGAAGTTTCTCCAGGCATGGGATAGAGCAAAGATGCCCCAAACAGTTGATGGTTCCATCACCAAAAATCAATAAATGCCTCATGCCAAACAAGAATGTACATCTCTATGACTCTATGACGACAAATCCAATCATGCTCAAATTGAGATGTCTTTATAAAAAATCCAGAAGGGGAAAGTGAGGACTGCAAATGCTGAAGATCAGAGCTTAAAAATGCGTTGCTGGAAAAGCGCAGCAGGTCAGGCAGCATCCAAGGAGCAGGAGAATCAACTTTCGAGCATAAGCCCTTCTTCACGAATGAAGGGCTTATGCCCGAAACGTCGATTCTCCTGCTCCTTTGATGCTGCCTGACCTGCTGCGTTTTTCCAGCAACGCATTTTTAAGCTAAAAATCCAGAAGAAGGAGTTTTCATTTGTTTTGTATCAATTTACAGCCACCCATGATCTGGAACTCCTTCGAACAGTAAAAAAAAAGGTTTACTTTCCTCTCTCTGTAATTGAATTTAAAAACCAACACTGTACACACAACTTCCATTTGTTCCAGTAACTACTCCCCTTGCTTTTATTTGGTACAGACTCGATGGATTGAAGGGCCTTTTACTGTTTAGTAGACCTCTATAACTTTATTTAGAAGTATCATGTAGAGTTCTGGCAATATCGTTGCCGTACTGATGCGCTGAGTGCAAAGGAGTCAATGTATGCAATACTTTGTCAAACTAAGCAGGCTATCAACTGTACCAATAAGTTCCAGCATCTCAGCAGTTTAATACATTGTACAAGAGCAGTTTTTAATACAAACCCTCTGATTCCTGTGGGAGAGAAATACATCAGTTTTTAAATGTATTTGATTTACCAAGAAAAAAAATATACGTCAGTTAAGAAACCATCATGCGAAAACCTTAAACAGATGAAAGTAGTTTTTTAAAAACAATTTAAAGCACCACACTTTGCAACTTTGACAGTAATTCCCTCACTGAAGAGTTATACAAGAACTTTTCTCTTTCAATTCTTTTCCCAGTTTGGGTGTTGAATAGTACAAAAAAGAAATTTAATAATAAACGCAAAATAATATGAATGCTAGAAATCTGAAACAAACAAGGGGAGTTCTATCCAACTTGAGGCATCATTGTCTTTGTTTCTCTCTCCATGGTTGCTGCCAGACCTGCAACCTTTCTCTTGAACTGGAACAAAAGCTACCTGCATTGTATTGTCTTTAACATAATAAAATGCTTCCTGGTGGTGCTATAATCCAATTATGATGTTGAACCCACGTGAAATACTCAGACAGATGACCATAATGGAGTGCCTAATTGGAAAATTGAGTATCACAAAAGCATGAAAGGAGTAGATATGGAGAGTGAGGGGGTAACAGCTTGGTGCCAAAGGAAATAAAGACATAGCTACAACCGATAAAGTATTCGAATTAGGGATGAATACCAGGTCAGAATCAGAGGAAGCACATGTCTTGGAAGATTATAGAATAGGAATTCCCCTGACCTTAGGATTAAGGCAACCAATGCATTCTCCAATGACAACTAGTTTAGTTTACTGACTCTTGTACCTTATCTGATCCCTGGCTTTCCTGACCTACCTGCATGCTATCGGCTAAACATGTGAACTCTGCGCTATCACTTTCAGCAGTGATCTTATAAAGGTGATAGTGAGGACTGCAGTGCTGGAGCTTAGGGCCGAGAGTGTGGTGCTGGAAAAGCAGAGCAGGTCAGGCAGCATCCGAGAAGGAGAGTCGACATTTCAGGCAAAAAGGACTTCACCAGGAAGGGTCGACTCTCCTGCTCCTTGGATGCTGCCTAACCTGCTGTGCTTTACCAGCACCACACTGTCGACACAGACCTTGTAAACTCCACTCCATTGGCTGGTTTTCAGCGCACACTCCACATTTTCAAGGACCATAACCACGAGGCCAGGCGGTCACCTTCCAATTTGAAGCTGCATCTTTATTCATGTTGCATGCACCATTTCCCAATTTAACAAAAGCAACCCTTCTAAAACGTGGGACACTGCTGAGGGAGTTGTTTCAGCAGTGACAGCATCTACACTAGGTATAAGAATGTGAAAGGGTTAAGAGAAGGGGCCTTTGTTATTTTGAGAGTGCCCAGAGGACCATCAACATGGTGAAAGATGCTCTGTGATCTGCCGGAAACTTGGTCTTCAAGAGCAAGGAGTTGCAGACTAGCACATTCCAAGGTCCAAAGTCAGATCCACACCCCCCACCAACCCAACCTCCACTCCTGGCACCTTCCCTTACAACCACAAGAAATGCAAAACTTGCATCCACACCTCCCCCCTCACTTCCCTCCAAGGCCCCAAGGGATCCTTCCATATCCATCACAAATTCACCTGCACCTCCACACACATCATTTACTGCATCCGCTGCACCCGATGTGGCCTCCTCTCCATTGGGGAGACAGGCCGCCTACTTGCGGAAGGTTTCAGAGAACACCTCTGGGACACCCGCAACAACCAACCCAACCGCCCTGTGGCTGAACACTTGAACTCCCCCTCCCACTCCCACTCCACCAAGGACATGCAGGTCCTTGGCCTCTTTCATCACCAGACCATGGCAACATGACGCCTGGAGGAAGAGCACCTCATCTTCCGCCTAGGAACCCTCCAACCACAAGGGATGAATGCAGATTTCTCTTGCTTTCTCATTTCCCCTCCCACCACCTTTTCTCAGTCCCAACCCTCAGACTCAGCACCGCCTTCTTGACCTGCAATCTTCTTCCCGACCTCTCCGCCCCCACGACCTCTCCGACCTATCACTCTCACCTTAACCTCCTTCCACCTATCGTATTCCCAACGCCCCTCCCCCAAGTCCCACCTCCCTACCTTTTACCTTAGCCCGTTTGGCACAACCTCCTCATTCCTGAAGAGGGGCTTATGCCCGAAACGTTGATTCTCCTGTTCCTTTGATGCTGCCTGACCTGCTGTGCTTTTCCAGCGACACATTTTTAAGCTGTGATCTCCAGCATCTGCAGTCCTCACTTTCTCCTACATTCCAAGGTCCAGGACTACCTGCTGAAGGACACACTAAAGCTTGAGGCAGCTGTGGCCAAGGCACAGTGGGGAAAGGCCAATGTCTAAGGTCCTTGCCTAAGTGCAAGTCCACTCAGTTATTGAATTTCCTAGTACCTCAAATGCATCTCAGCACAGTCTAGTACAAGTAACAAATGCCTTAGCTTTGTTTGCTGGACAGAGTCAAACTTGGATGTTTGTTTGTTTCGTTACATGCCATTGTACCAAACCGATCTGCTTTAGTGACTGTGGATGTACAGAAAGATATCTTTATGAATAAAGTATAGTTTTGAATTTAAAGAAAGGACCTTAGTTTATTTTTCCTTTGGCCCACCAGAGGTTTAACTTTTGAAGGTAGCCAATTCACTCTGGCTCTGCACCATCGCGAAGGAAGCCTTTGCCATCATTTGGCAAACTCAGACCTTGGGTCAGGTAGCTTGGCTTTCACCGGTCCTAGACAGGACATAATGGGAATAATTCTGAGGTATTCCTGGAACCATCTGCAGACAAGGATTCAAATTTGTCTGACATTGAGGTGGGGCACAGCAGGGAAGAATAGCCAAAGGAATTCAAGAAGGCATTGGATTATTTTAATAGAAATAATGTGCAAGTGTATGGGGGGAGAAAAGTAGGATATTGGAAGTTAATAATGATGCCCTTTTGAAGAACTGGGTCAGGCACTATGGGACAAATGGTATGATAACAATTTGTGATTGATTCTGTGGTTCCTGTCCACCAGAACTTGGACAGAGTGCCACACAGCAGGGAAACTGACCCTTCGGTCCAACCAGTCCATGTCAATCATACTCCCAAACTACACTGGTTCTATTTGCCTACTCCCAAGGAATCAGGTCCTAAGCATTTGCTATTTGCTTCTGAATATTTAGTGAAAATATGAAAATTCATATAATATATTCAGCACCATCTGAACCAAGCTGCTGTCAACCCAAAGGAGAAAAATGCTAGGCGCACAATTTAATGCTTTCTCCACAAATCTTGCTTCACAGTCCATATGGCACCCATTTCGTTGTTAAATGAGTTGCAACTTGAACATTAACAATGAGGCTGGTTCTACATTGGGGACGTTTGCAGGTTTTTTTTGGAAGAAGAATTCCTCTTTCGTAATCAGCCCCCTCATCTGGAAACTCACACCGCTCAGCGAGTTGGGAAATTGGGAATCTCAGCGGGAAAAATCAAAATTGTGCCCCTGGGTACATTACCTTATCAAGCCAAATGTGAAAACCAGACTCCATCTCATCTGCTTAGTTGTACTCCAGGGACCTTGGGTGTAATGGGTGCTTTCAATTGTCAAGGAGAGAATGTGATCTCACAAAGGCACAGCACAAAGCTTTGTTCTGAACGCTTCTTTCTCCTGTAGGACAGAACACCTGTTTTCCCACATCTGATCTTTGCTTTCCAGACAAAGGCATCAGATCCCCATTAACACATCAAATTTCATCCAAAGTAGAAGTGGAATCAAAGGCATAAGTAAAATACCTTTTTTTCAAAAAAAAGTCTTGAATCCCACTGTAATTCCCAAACAATTAGACTCAGCGCACACAGCAAGTACTCTCAAAGCTGGATATTATTTTTGAACAACATTCAACAGGCATAGCACAGCAAAGTTGCCAATGTCTTTATTGCGAACAAGGAACCAATATTTTCACCCCACAGTACTGGTCGGTACGACTACGTATGCTTAAGGCTAGGACAAAGCAGCCTTCAAGGAAGGGTAGGGTGGAAGAGGAGAGGAATAATGTTAAAAGCCGAAATTGTGCAAGGCATGCTGTCAACTGGAAATCCTGGCAAATCTCGACAGTGTGCAAATGAACTAAACATGCTTTAAGAGACACCGATGAAAAGCTAGGGACAAAAATAACTAACTCCTCAAAGACTGTCTGCAAATCTGACTGATGTTAAGGCAACCATTCCTAATTCTTACTCAGCCATCTTTCTCAAGGGAATCATCTCGTCTCCAGTTTATTTTCTTGACATGTAATATTTATTGAAGTCACATTTAAGAGCCACACTGTCTTCCAGTTACTGCTCGTCTTGCTCATAGTAAACTAAGGCAGTATTTAAAATTGGGAAGTATTGTGTGTAGCTCAAGAGCCCCAGGAACTGTGCAATATTTATGTGCTTGGCTATCAGAATGAAAACAAAACAAACCCAGGATTGAATCTAAATTTTGAAAAACACTTTCAAACCCTCCGAATGTTTAACCCTCACAGTCCGGTTTTTCTTTTTATCGGGTTTGCTTTGGCACAGTTTGTTTTTGCATTTACCTTCCTAAACCAAGCACTTCATTTTACACAAAAAAAAACTTTGATTTTCATTTCCCTGCACCCACTTCTGCAGTTGACTGACAACTAAAATGAAGTGCTTGATTTAGGAAGGCAAATGGCTGACCAGATTGATCTCGCCTGCCGAAACAAAAGCGTTGAATTCAGCCAAAGAATGTCTTGGCTCAGCTGTGTTGCACTTATAGAAGAAGAAATATCCAAGGGTCTCTGTCCCACCTGCTCCAGACATCGTAATAACATCTCTGAACAGCTTACTTTGAAAATATCTGTCTACTCTGCTCTAGGACAGGCCCACCGGTGGGCGGCACGGTGGCACAGTGGTTAGCACTGCTGCCTCACAGCGCCTGAGACCCGGGTTCAATTCCCGACTCAGGCAACTGACTGTGTGGAGTTTGCACATTCTCCCCGTGTCTGCGTGGGTTTCCTCCGGGTGCTCCGGTTTCCTCCCACAGTCCAAAGATGTGCGGGTCAGGTGAATTAGCCATGCTAAATTGCCCGTAGTGTTAGGTAAGGGGTAAATGTAGGGGTATGGGTGGGTTGCACTTCGGCGGGTTGGTGTGGACTTGTTGGGCCGAAGGGCCAGTTTCCACACTAAGTAATCTAATCTAATCTAAAACCTGTATTAAAAATGTATCTGAGCCAGGAAATAGCAACTGAAGTGCTTCCCTCTTACCTTTCTCATGGTTTTTATTTCAGCTTTAGAGGAGCTGTACCTAGATAGGCAGAAGCTATGTCTGCAATGTTGCCCCTACACAACCGCTGCTCACAGGTCCCTTAACAGGATACCAAGCAAGTATTCAAATATGGAAGTCCAGTTTCTATTTGTTGGGACTGTCTTTCTCAGACACAGGGTAAAAGTAAGGACTGCAGGTGCTGGAAACCAGATTCTAGATTAGAATGGTGTTGGAAAAGCACAGCAGTTCAGGCAGCATCCGAGGAACAGGAAAATCAACGTTTCAAAAGCCCTTCATCAGGAATAGAGGCAGAGTGCCTGCAGGGTGGAGCAATAAATGAGAGGAGGGTGGGGTGGGGAGAAAGTAGCATAGAGTACAATAGGTGAATGGGGGTGGAGATGGAGGTGATATGACAAGTAGGAGGGTGGGGGAAGGTAGCAGAGAGTACAATGAGTGAATGGGGGTGGGGATGAAGGTGATAGGTCAGAGAGGAGGGTGGAGTGGACAGGTGGAAAAGAAGACAGGCCGGTAGGACAAGTCATGGGGACAGTGCTGAGCTGGACTTTTGGAACTGGGGTGAGGTGGGGGAAGGGGAAATGAGGAAAATGGTGAAGACCATACTGATGCCCTGGGGTTGAAGCATTCTTCCTCCAGGCATTGGGTGATGAGGGAGCGACAGTGAAGGAGGCCCAGGACCTCCATGTCCTCAGCTGAGTGGGAGGGCGTGTCCCAGAGACAGACACAGACTTGACCTTTCTGACTCCAAGGTGGGAACGCTACAACCAAGCCAGTGGTCATTCCCTACAGAACAAGAATAGCCAGACCAAATGTCAATCCAGTACCTAAAGATCACATACGTTCGTCTCTACTCATCAGAATGAGCCCAGGCTGGGATGAATGCTTCATCTTCTGACTGGAGACACAAAGATGGTGCTACTAAAGCCAAAGCTCCACCACCACCACCCCCCATACTCAAGTCACAGATTGAACAAAAATAGTTATTGTTTGGTAAGTGGCTCAGTGGTTAGTACCAACAAAAACAGAACTCATCAGATCTGGCAGCAACTGTGGAGAAAGTGAGGACTGCAAATGTTGGAGATCGGAGTCCAAGAATGTGGCACTGGAAAAGCCCAGCCGGTCAGGCAGCATCCCGGGAGCAGCAAAAATCAACGTTTCAGGCATTAGGCCTTCCTGAAGGGCTTATGCCTGAAATGTTGATTCTCCTGCTCCTGAGAAGCTGCCTGACTGCCTTGCCTTTCCAGGGCCATACTCTTTGACTCTGGCAGCATTTGTGAAGGGAAATCAGAGTTAATGTTTCAGATCCAGTGACCATTCCTCGGACCTCTGCTGAACATTTCCAGCAAATTTGGTTTTTGTTTCTGATTTACAGCTTCCACAGTTCTTTTAGGTTTTTGTTCAGTGGTTAGCCCTGCTGCCTCACAGTGCAAAGGACCCGCATTTAATTCTGGCCTTGGGCGATGTCTGTGTGGAGTTTGCACATTCTCCCCATATCTGTGTGGGTTTCCTCCCACAGCCCAAAGATATGCAGGCTAAGTGGATTAGTCATGGAAAATGAAGGGTAACAGGGATAGTGTAGGGAGTTAGGTCTGGGCAGGAAGTGGAAGGTGGGTGTGGACTCGATGGGCCGAATGGCTTGCTTTCACACTGAATGGATTCTATGATTCACCACTTAACCACTTAAAAACACGATGGATTGGCATTCTGTACATTCTGGATTAGTGGTGCTGGAAGAGCACAGCAGTTCAGGCAGCATCCAAGGAGCAGTGAAATCGACGTTTCGGGCAAAAGCCCTTGCCTGAAACATTGATTTCGCTGCTCTTTGGATGCTGCCTGAACTGCTGTGCTCTTCCAGCACCACTAATCCAGAATCTGGTTTCCAGCATCTGCAGTCATTCTTTCTACCTCGTTGAGTATCTGTACATTTTTTGTTGTAAATTCCACTAGGAGAAAGTGAGGACTGCAGATGCTGGAGATCAGAGCTTAAAAATGTGTTGCTGGAAAAACGCAGCAGGTCAGGCAGCATCCAAGGAGGAGAATCGACATTTTGGGCATAAGCCCTTCTTCAGGAATGAGGGGGGTGTGCCAAGCAGACTAAGATAAAAGGTAGGGAGATGGGACTTGGGGGAGGGGGAGGGGGGGGGTTGGGAATGCGATAGGTGGAAGGAGGTTAAGGTGAGGGTGATAGGCTGGAGAGGGGGTGGAGGCAGAGAGGTCGGGAAGAAGATTGCAGGTCAAAAAGGTGGTGCTGAGTCTGAGGGTTGGGACTGAGACAGAGTCATAATGTCATAGAAATGTACAGCATGGAAACAGACCCTTTGGTCCAACCTGTCCATGCCTACAGATATCCCAACCCAATCTAGTCCCACCTACCAGCACCCAGCCCATATCCCTCCAAACCCTTCCTATTCATATAGCCATCCAAATGCCTCTTAAATGTTGCAATTGTACCAGCCTCCACAACATCCTCTGACAGTTTATTCCATACACATACCACCCTCTGCGTGAAAGGTTGCCCCTCAAGTTCCTTTTATATCTTTCCCCTCTCACCCTAAACCGATGCCCTATAGTTCTAGACTCCCCAACCTCAAGGAAAGAAGATAAGGTGGGAGGAGGGGAAATGAGGAAGCTGGAGAAATTTGTATTCATCCCTTGTGGTTGGAGGGTTCCTAGGCAGAAGATGAGGTGCTCTTCCTCCAGGCGTTGTGTTGCCATGGTCTGGCGATGGAGGAGGCCAAGGACCTCCATGTCCTTGGCAGAGTGGAAGGGGAAGTTAAAGTGTTCAGTCACGGGGTGGTTGGGTTGGTTGTTGCGGGTGTCCCAGAGGTGTTCTCTGAAATGTTCCACAAGTAGGTGGCCTGTCTCCCCAATACAGAAGAGGCCACATCGGGTGCAGTGGATGCAGTAAATGATGTGTGTGGAGGTGCAGGTGAATTTGTGACGGATATGGAAGGATCCTTGGAGGGAAGTGAGGGGGGAGGTGTGGGCGCAAGTTTTGCATTTTTTGCGGTTGCAGGGGAAGATGCTGGAGTGGAGGTTGGGTTGGGTGGGGGTGTGTGGACCTGACGAGGGAGTCACGGAGGGAGTGGTCTTTCTGGAACGCTGATAAGGGAGGAGGGGGAAATATATTCTTGGTGGTGGGGTCTGTTTGGAAGTGGCGGAAATGACGAAGGATGATACGATGTATGTGGAGGTTGATGGGGTGGTAGGTGAGGACCAGTGGGTCCTGGTTCTGATTGGAGGGGTGGGGCTCAAGGGCAGAGGAGCGGGAAGTGGAGGAGATGCAGTGGAGAGCACCATCAACCACGTCTGAGGGGAAATTGCGGACTTTGAAGAAGGAGGCCATCTGAGTTGTTCGATATTGGAATTGGTCCTCCTGGGAGCAGATGCGGCTGAGGCGAAGGAATTGGGAATATGGGATGGCATTTTTACAGGGGGCAGGGTGGGAGGAGGTGTAATCTAGGTAGCTGTGGGAGTTGGTCGGTTTATAGTAAATATCTGTGTTGAGTCTGTCGCCCGTGATAGAAATGGAGAGGTCTAGGAAGGGAAGGGAGGAGTCTGAGACGGTCCAGGTAAATTTGAGGTCGGGGTGGAAGGTGATAGTAAAGTGGATGAACTGTTCAACCTCCTCGTGAGAGCATGAGGTAGCGCTGATACAGTCATCAATATAGCAGAGGAAAAGGTGGGGGGTGGTGCCAGTGTAGTTGCGGAAGATGGACTGTTCCACATATCCGACAAAGAGACAGGCATAGCTGGGGCCCATGTGGGTGCTCATGGCTACTCCTTTGGTTTGGAGGAAGTGGGAGGATTGGAAAGAGAAGTTGTTCAGAGTGAGGACCAGTTCAGTCAGTCGAAGGCAGGTGTCAGTGGAAGGGTATTGGTTGGTACGGCGGGAAAGGAAGAAGTGGAGGGCTTTGAGGCCTTCGTGATGGGAGATGGAGGCGTAAAGGGCTGGATGTCCATGGTGAAGATAAGGCATTGGTGGCTGGGGAAGCGAAAATCATGGAGGTGGTGTCCCTCAGACACATTTGAAATTACCATTCTGCTGCCATTGCAATGGCTGGGAGAAGAATGGCTATGAAGATCTCGGAAGACGTCAGGTACTATGTGAATCCAGCATCTAAAAGAAATGACGGGCAATTTACTTTTGCAGTTTTTTGGCAGAACAAACCTTGCAATGTTGTCTAAAATTCAGTAATACATCCTTTGCTAGGTTTAAAAAAAATCCTTAGATGACATACTGAGATTGTAAATGCAAGACACTATTACATTGCAAGATCTTTCCTTCCCTTCTCCTATGACGTAAATTAACAGGGGAAAAATAAGTAATTTGCAAGATTTTAAAATCGGGTGCTATCACTTGCTCTAAATAAGTACAAAAAAAACTTCAGACACATTTGGTTGACGCATTCTGTTGCAGATACTAAAATGGTTCTCTCACTTGACGTAAAATAGCAAGAGCTCAACAGATTCTACTAATGCAGATTAACAGATTAGGGCTTCAGGTTCCATAGTTGGGAAAACAAATTGGCTGTCTCACTGGCACAGAGCTAATTGCCTCTAGGGAAGTGAGGTGTCAAAGTAACTGCATTTCAACTCAAACAAACCATTTACTGCCAGGGCCAGTCCCTCCGCTGAGTCGGATATGAAATGTGATCAGCATTGCAAACCAGAGGTCACTATGTGTAATCAAACTCAATGTAATTAGTACAGATTTTATAAAGGTCTCTGATTGTACAGTCACCAGTGGTTTTTCTCTGGAAGTGACATTACTTAAAAGCAATGTATGAAACTCCAATGCAAAAAAAACTCTGGAACCGTAAAAAGATTCTCCGAATTCATTGTGTTTGTATTCATTTGTTTACTGGGAAGGGAGAGACATTATTAGCTAATGAAAAGGTGCCAACATGTGATACTTTCTGTTAAAAGCACTTAGCAGCAAATGAGTACATAGACAGATCTGTGTGCAGACATTTATCCATCAGAATGGAGACTTGGTGCACTCCTTTTTGCTTTATTTTTTTCCTCTCTTCCAATTTCACAGATTTTCTTTCAATTACAGCAGTTCACCATTGTTTCGTGTATTTCTCTGTCAGTTTGCGCTCTGGAGATTATCGATTAATCCTTCTTCATGCTTCATTTTCAAAATGTATGGAGCAAGTACATGATTTACTGCGGTTTCAGTGTTCACTCTCCACCCTGGGTTTGGGGGGGAACTTGGATTTATTTCCCATAGGGAAAAGGGAATAGCAAAGGAAACAGGAGAAAGGTAGAAGACAGTCTGGATGATGGGAGTTAGATTTCCCAGAGATAGGAGTAGCAGCCCAGCTATTTATTTTCTTAATGCTTGCATTTTTGAAAATCAGTGTGTCAACTAGCATTAATAAGTGTACAAATGGAAGCTACCTCCAGGCGGCATCTTGGGATGTGTAACTATTTGGGGGACAAAAAGTAACACACTTGCATTTTTCACAATGTCAGACGACCAACAGCACTTAGTCTGTGAAGTACAATCAACGCTGCAACATAGCACTCTACAAATCCAAGTTGCTGTTGGTGGTCCTGGGGAGGCAGCAGTTGACAAAGTTAAGACAAGAACTAAGTTGCTTGTTCCCCTTCTACGGAAAGGCTAGAGCTAGGAGGACACATTTTACCAATAAGACATCTTGCCTCAAGGGTAGGGTTGAGGAGAGTTAGTTTCCTCTCAGAGGGTCTTCAGTTTTGTAACATTCTCCCCACCTGTGACAGTGGAGGGTGGGCTATTGAAAATGCTCAAGGGTAATTCTGGGAGGTATTTATAACACCATGGAGCCAAGGGTTGGGGGGTGGTGGTGGTGGAGGGGGGGGGGGAGGGGGTGGGGGGGGGGGGGAGAGACAGAGTTCAGAGTGGAGTTGAGACTACAAGCCAATCAGCCATGATCTTGTTAAATAGTGGAGCAGGTTTGCAGGGGTAAGTGGCCTGCTTCATCTCTGTTGTACCTATAAGCTGAACCCCACTTGTGCTAACATCAGAGTTTCAAGTCATGGTCGAATGAACAAAGCTTTTAATGCAGCTGTCACCCACAGGTCAGAAATCATTAACCATGGTGACAAAAAGAAGTTAAGGTATGTGTGGAGGTGGGAAGGGTCAAGAGGATGGAGATAAACATTACAACAACCATTAGAGCAGTTGGTGGCATGGTGATAATATCATTGGATGAGTAACCCAAAACACTAAGTTCAAATCTCACCATAGCAGACTGTGAAATATGAATTTAATAAGTTTTGTTATTCATTCATGGGATGAGGGAGTCACTGGCTAGACATCAGTTATTACCCATCCCTAATTTCCCGCGGGTCAATCACATTGCTGCGGGTCACGTGTCGGCTACAGAGGAGGTAAGAATGGCAGCTTCCGAACTTCCCAAAAGGGCACTAGTGAAGCTGGAACAATGGTGATCATTCAATTTTGAATGTGAATTCAGTCAAAATAACCTAATCTAACATTACGGTGACCAATGGCAACCACATAACCAGTATTGTTTATTGTAAAAACCCATCTGGTCCTCAAACAAAGGAAATATGCCATCCTTACCTGGTCTGACCCACGTGACCCCAGACACAGAGCAACGTGGCTGATTTTGAATAGCCCACTGAGATGGACAATAACTACTGGCGTAGCTAGCAAAGCTCATGCATGTAAAAATAAATTCCCATCACCTGTAGCCTGCAAATGTGTTTCAGTTCGAAAAGCAGTTCCCAGCAGCACCAGGAAAACCCATGCTGAGGCAAAGAGGTGGTCGTAACAGGGTGACCAGACATTTCATCAAACCAGTGTATTCCAAGGGCAGAGTTGAAAGGAATTGATTTGATGAGCTTCACAGAATGGGACAGAATAGCAAGCCAAAAAAAAAGAAGAGGTTTAAAAAACTGGCTGAAGTGAAATGGATTGGGGTTCGGCACAGGAGGATGAAAGCTGGAGGGGCCTGCAAACATAGGGAGTGGGAATAACTGAGCAAGAAACCAACTCAAGCACTAAGAAATTGTTATAGAGTTGGTCGATGGCTCTATGACTTTAAAGCTAGATTTCAAATCCACCCATAGCTTACGTCCTTATTTCTATATAATCTCTTCCAGTGCTCGAAGATGCTTATGTTCCTCTGAGTCCAGGCTCTTGAGCATCCCCAGTTTTTACTTACTTCCCCTTTGGTGATTGCTTTTCACTACCTCAGTCATAAACTTTGACATTCCTCCCTAGACCTCTCCTTTAACTTCGCTCTACTCCTCAGAGACAATCCTTATAGCCTACCTCTGACAAATGTTTTAGTCATTTACCTTAACTCCTGATGCAACTGTCATTTTTAATGCCTCTGTGAAGTGATGTTTAATTAAGTAGTAAGCTCCAAATCAAGGACAAGTTGTTTTGTTCAATTACTTTTCTGTCAACGAAGGAGCGTGGGAACTTGAGGGAGCAGCTTAGTACAGTGCTGCACTTCCTGACATTGAACCATGAGGAGAGAGGTCTTTGCTTCACACCTACAATTTAAATATTCGTCAGATGGATTAGAGGACACTTTATACATGTTGAGACACAGAGGTTCCAGACTTCTCTTTTGTCTCTATTAGGGGGGACGGGTATCTACAAGTCATGTAAACCTTTTGCAAATGAGATGCATCACAATCAGCAGAACCTTAATCATAATCATAGAATCCCTACAGTGCAGAAAGGAGGCCATTATGCTCACTGTGTATGCACCAACCCTCTAAAGAGCACACCCCCCTCCACCCACCCCACCCACCTTATCCCCGTAACCCCACATTTCATATGGCCAATCCACCTAAACGGCACATCTTTGGACTGTGGGAGGAAACCCACGCAGACATGGGGAGAATATGCAAACTCCACACAGACAGTCATCCGAGGCTGGAATCGAACCCATATCACTGAGACAACAGTGCTAACCACCGAGCCGTGTGCTTTGAGCATGATCACCAGGGAACACAACAGGGAGTGAGACAAAACAAATTCTGCAAAATCATTTCGGAAGACTGAATTTTTCTAAAATGGTTATTATCTCCACTTTTTATTTTTAAGAAATGGTTTTGGATGCACTGTCCACTCCCACTAATATAATCAATGCAGAGGATTAAAGATAATTTTTTTTAAAAATGTCTGCCCCCCTCAAGATAATTTAAGCTTCATTGTGAAAATAGCAAGATAGAAGATTGAAAGCTGGTGAGTCCATCAAGCATATAAAAGATAACAGTAAAGTTGCATAGCCCCAGACGACCATGGTGCTCTCTCATTAGCGAGAGCGAGAGCGAGTCACTGAGAGACATGACAAGTAGGGAGTTTAACACAAGGGTCACCACGTCTCAGGCAAGGGGAGAGGCTGAGGAGGCAGGACCTTCAGTGATGAGAACCTGTGCTGTCAGTGTTACTCGGCAAACCAGCTGTCCAGCCAATTAAATTAACTAATCCCAACATACTGTGTATTTAAACTGATAGATTGAGCTTGTGGTTACAAAGTAATAGTACACAAAGGACCCAATAAATTCACCTGTGTTAGAATAAGGGGTTGAAATGTAATTTCATGAATAGAGGCTTAAATATACATGAAGGTTGATCAAAATTTCTTGGTATTGTTCAAAGCTAATGGTCTGTATGTTACAGATCTCACTGACCACTCCTATTGCAAAAGGTAAACTTTGATACCCGCTCATATAAAGCCTTGATACCCTTGGCTGCTTTACTAAATTAAAGGCACTATATAAATGCATGTAGTTATTAGCAGGAAATAAACATTTCTGAAATTCAGGTGGAAGAAGTCTGTCAGATCTGAAGTTAGAATGACGATCTTACAAGCCTCTTACTTCATTTTCATCATCTCTCAGAACGAAAAGGTACAGAACTGGAATAGACTGCACAATTTATCATTGTAGCTGTCAAAAAAAACCCAGATTCTTTTGTTTTGACTCCATAGGACCCTACCCAGGTTATGTACGGAGAATAATACCAGCTTGATGCTCAATAGACTGTTTGTAAAAGAATATCTGTGTGCAGCACAGACACTGCTGAGCGGTATTATTACCTATCCAAAGGAGACTGTTTCAAATGACGAGAATACTTAAAATTCAACTTGGATGAAAATGTTAACGGTAAAGAAAGGGAGGAATATAAAGAAAAGCTGCTGGAAATCTGAAATGAAAGCAGAAATGCACAGCAGTAAACCAGCATCTGGAAGCTTTTTGTTCAAAAGAAATCTTTAACCTGTATCTCTTTGTCAGTTCTCGGATTAACTTCAGCGTTTTTCCAGGATCTTACCTTTTCAAGTATCGGATGACCGTGGCTACATCAGATTCAGATTTATTTTGTTAAAACCTTTACATGTTGCAACTTATTCACACATTACTGGCTTTGCACCTTCTACTTCAAGACGATGACAGGTGAATGACGGGCCATGGTGGGAAGTTGCACTATGGTGAGAATTCTCAGTGAAACTTTCATCATTTTACTGATCACACACATTACGCTCACACATGCAAAACCAGCATTTAATCTCTTTTGTCAACACACACTGACATATCAACTATTCTCAGGAACAGAAACCAGGCAGATTTTTCATTCCATGTACAAATTTCATTTTATTGCTACGTCCATCATTTCTTATCAGCAGGAGAGGCCCAGTTCTAGAATTAATTGACAATTTCATGTCCTGGTTAAACCTAAAGTTTTAAGCAAGTGCTTTTGAAATGTGATACAGTGGAATTCGTCACATTTCCCACATTAAAACCTATCCCTGACTGACCCTAACTACTTCTGAAACATGAGTATTTCATGTTGAAACTTGACACTGCTTCTTTGTGCTCAATGGCCCAACTTGCAGGACAAACACCAGAGCCCAGAACAACATTAATCGACTATTGTACATTCAGATGCCAAAGCCCTACCTCTCCTCAGGATTTTCAGATATGTCTACCCACTTACAAAATTGTATTTGAACGGTTGAGAGCATTCTATAACACTTAAATCCTTGAAGAAGCTGCAAATTTCTCAATAAAAGTAAAGCCTGTAGCATTAAACTACCACGGAAACGCTAAATTAAAGTCAATAACTCTTGTTACACGATAAAATTTTTAAGCTGTACCAGTAGTTAAAACCATAATCACATTGGTCACATTGCTATAACAATGTTTCTCATGTCATAGACCCCGTTAACAAGTACTTTCATCCATCTTCTTTTATCAATATACTACGAGAAATGAGAATGAACACATTTATGCCAGATACTAGTGGTTCGTCATGCATTAACTCAACATTTCAAATTGCATTCACCATAAACAATGAGAGCTCTGTCATCTATTCACCTGCACTCTTCCAGGTGCGCTTCAGCTTCCTCCAAAGATGTGCAGGCCAGGTGAATTGGTCAGCCTAAATTGCCCAAAGTATTCGGTGCATTAGTCAGGGGTAATGAGTCTGGGCGGGTTACTCTTCAGTGGGGGGAGGGGTGGGGGGTGTCAGTGTGGACTTATTGGGCTGAAGGGCCTGTTCCACACTGCAGGGAATCTAAACAAGTCAACCACATTGCTGACGGTCTGAATTCACATGTAGGCCAGACCAGGAAAGGATGACAGATTTCCTTCCCTAAATTAAAGTAGTGAACCCAATGGATTTTTACAACAATCAATGGCCAATATTAGACTAGCACTGCATTCCAGGTTTAATTCAAATTTCATCATCTGATGTGGTAGGATTCAAACCCAATAGCTTACGCCTGGGCTTCTGGCTTACTGATCTAACCAACTAATGTACTGGACTGTACTCATTGGAATTAAGAACAATGGTGAGTGGGGTGGGGGGGAATGTTACAGAAGCATAAAACTATGAAGGGAATAGATAGGATAGATGGGTGAAACCAGAGCGGTGAGGTATAGCCTCAAAACAAGGAGACAACAGGTTTAGGACTGGGTTGAGGAGGAACTTCTTCACCCAGAGGGTTGTGAATCTGTGGAATTCCCTGCCCAGTGTTGTAGTTGAGGCTACTTCATTGAATGTCTTTAAAGCAAAGATAGATAGATTTTTGAACAATAAAAGGAATTAAGGATAATGGTGATGGGCAGGTAAGTGCAGCTCAGCCCATGAAAAGATCAGCCATGATGTTATTGAATTGCAGGCTCAATGGGCCAAATGGTCTATTCCTGCTCCTATTTCGTATGTCCTTACGTAACAATACCATCATGCCATTGTCTCTCCTCATTAGGGGGACAGACTGGCCAGGTTGAGATTGTCTTTCTTGGAGAGAAGGTTGAGAGGAAATCAAATAGGAGCCTTCAAAATCATGAGGGGTCTGGATATAGTGGACAGGACTAAACTAGCCCTGCTTGCAAAAGGATCAAAAATGAGAGATTTAAAGTGATTTTCAAACATACCAAATGTGATGCAAGAGAAAGATTTCTCTCACAATGAGTGATTCATGGCTGCAAGTGTAGTGGAGGCAGGATACTAAGGCCTTCAAAAGGGCATTGTCTCTATCAAATAACCATCCAATGTACAAGGGTATTAGCAAAAGGAAGAAGGATGTCACCAAGTCATAACGATCACTTGAAGAGCTGGTGCAGTTTTGATGGGCTGAATGACCTCCTTTTGTGCCCAAGCACTTCTGTAATGTGATAAATCAGATGCTACATGGAACAGTATTATTATTCCAACCAGAATGGAAATGATTTGCATGTAAATTGTTTAATTACAGTTGGAGGCTGTAATACTCCAAGTAATGTTGACTGACTTTACCCCACATTTTGGATTATTTGTCTGTCTGTGATTGGCGATAACTTGATGCAGAAATCATCTGATTTTAACCATGTGACACTGCTATAGTTTTGGCCCAGCTTTCTGTTCACCATAGTTCATTGAACTTGTGTGTGAGTATATAAAAATAGTCTCTGTTTGCTGAATGAATAGACTGCTGTGGTGAGCTGTTTATTATAAACTCTGCAGTTTGCAGTAAATTCAGACTACTGAAAATCCTGTCTCAAATCTCACCACACCTCCAACATATTAGCTCAAAATAATGCCAATAGATAAACTGCAAATTCTGCTGACAATATTGGAAGAGAACAGAGTAAGTTTTCTATGCGCACTGTCCAATATTCATTCAACAAACTAGCAGCAGCCAAACTGATTCTCTGGATACTGATCATTCTGATCAGCATGTTTGTTGAGGTAAGAATGGCCATATTTTAAAAGTAATTAAAATGCAGAACACCAATGACATCTCTAACCAAAAAGTTATGAAAAATATATAATCAATTTGTCACGCCTGCACAAGTAGTGCACACCTTCCATTTTACATCATACTCTTTGCATGCTTGCTATTGGAAAACTCAATTTCTTATTTGTTTGGATTTTGTGCTTAAACTATGAGGCGTACAGTGCCAGCTGTTAAGCAAATTGGGCAGAAACCTTGGGTATCCATCCACACAAATGAAAATTACTGCCCAAGTTGCCCTGCTTCTCCAGAGGTTTCAAGGGAACAGGGCCGTGTGGAGCAATCAGCAATCCCACAATTGAAATGGTGCCAGATTGGAATTCTTTCCCAGTGAATTTCAGGAAATATGTCAGAAAAACTTAGAACTTGTCGAGTGAAGTGCAATTGAGTTTCTATGGTGTGCTAAGTCTTAATTCTTGCAAACAAACTTTCAGGCTTTAAAAACCTACTTTTACAAGTGGGGAATCCCATTCCTTCAGATTTTTTAAACTGTTCCTGATGATTTACAAAACAAAGTTCAATATTTACATTTTTTTCCCCCATCTCTTTTCATTTCATTTTCTGTGCCTGACATGTTGAATGAAATACTCTTAGTAACTTACTGTTATGGACCAGACCAAACTCCCCTCAAAATATTTTTAAAAATGTGATCTAGACTATAACTTTTTCTTATTTTAAAGTCAAAAAGTCTCTGTTCCAAATGCAATGTGGCCGGTCAAACTATGCGACATTAAGCAAAACACAATTTAATTAAATACTGTAATTAAAATAATACCAAAGAAAGAGAAATTCAGAACAACACTGTTAGAAAACTTAACAGAATAATAGATACAGTAACAATTACTAATTTACTGTTCCAATACAGTTGCATCCCATAAATACACCCCTTGACAAAAAGACAAATTCAGAAAAAGATTCTCACATGCAGTTCTCCACTCCAGGAGGAAAGAGAAAATTCAGAGCAGCAGCAGGAGACGTCCACTGAAGTTTCCAACTCTATTGAAACTCCAATGCCTTCTGATGCTACTGAAGACACAAAACCCAGAAATCCTACTCTGAACGAGTTGGCCACAGCCATTCAGGCTGCATTAGAAAAACTCAAGGCCTCGAATAGTCTTTGGGAGCCAGCTCAGTACCTCTCATTCAATCTTTCTAAAAGAAACCTGGACAAAATAACCACTTAATGCTACAGCATTGTCACACTTATCCAGGAAGTACAAGTTGTGTCTCAGTGAGCATTATTTCATCTCCTTTCTAGAGGAGATATACCATTCCTTCCTTTGTTCTCACAGGGCTTAAATTCTATTATAGCATTGCTTTAACTGTTCTGAACTGCAAATACAAGTAAATCTTTCAATACTCACTGAAGAATATCGCAAACTTAATTGCTAACATCAGAGAGTCTTCATTTGACAAGATAATTAATTCCAAAATTCAAATGTTCCTTATACTCTTAATTTTATCGTAGCAGATTTTGAATTATCCAGTAGACGATTAATCTTGTGCTTGCAGTTGGGTGAACCAGTATACTTTACTTTCATATCTTCAAACTGATTGCATTGGAGATTCTGCTCTACCCCTTAATTTCTGTCTTGCAATTTACTTACAAGTGTCCTACATCATTAGCATGAAAACTCCTGGTTTGGTTCGAAAATTAAGGATAAATGGTGTCATGTGCTTCTTGATTACATTTGCGTGGCTGCTTCCACCCATTATTCAAGATTAGCACATGTTGACTCAAGCAGCCCTCCTGGAACAATGTAACAGGTTAACAAGCAAGGCTCCTGAGCCAAGAAGCCATTTAAACAGGTACACCTTTGCTTCCAATCGCAGTGTTTCGGACTGCAAATTCTTGCATGCAGTGCCAGATTTACAGAAGCTGCATTGGAGGCCATGCGACAGGATAGCAGGGAAAAGAAAGGGATTCATCACTGGGGCTCTGAGGTGCTCCCTCAGCAAATAGGAAATTCTGGCTGTTGGGGCTTTAGGGCCCTGGAGCAACCTTGTAATGATGTCTCAGAGCTGCTTCTCACTGGGTATAAATAGCATAGAGCAGGCAGGGTGAATTACATTTGAAGAGAGATGCACATGTTGACAATAATTTTACGATATTGGGTGGCACGGTGGCACAGTGGTTGGCACTGCTGCCTCACAGCGCCTGAGACCCGGGTTCAATTCCCGCCTCAGGCGGCTGACTGTGTGGAGTTTGCACGTTCTCCCCGTGTCTGGGTGGGTTTCCTCCGGGTGCTCCGGTTTCCTCCCACAGTCCAAAATGTGCGGGTCAGGTGAATTGGCCATGCTAAGTTGCCCGTAGTGTTAGGTAAGGGGTAAATGTAGGGGTCTGGTTGGGTTGCGCTTCGGTGGGTCGGTGTGGACTTGTTGGGCCAAAGGGCCTGTTTCCACACTGTAGGTAATCTAATCTGATAGCATAACAGCAAGAGTACAATCTGCTAGATCTCAAATGACCAGGTATATGTGCAGGGTGCATTACAGTCAGTAAATAGAATTGAAATGAGACCTTAGCACAGAACAATTCTTGAGATTGCGTGTTTTACTTTACCGCATCCATCTTGAATCTAAACTCAGGGACAAGCATAAAACCACATGGAAAAAAAAATACACTAATACCTCAAAATTAGAATCTTGTAGCCACAAGAAAGCTGTCAATGATTACAGACTGTAAGGCAAACAGTTTATTCAGTAATACATTGGACAAAGGTTAACCTGTTTACATTTTCATATCCTCCTCTTGGAGAGACTGGTCACATCACAACATTAAAACACAGCACGGTTGCACGGCCCTGACACAGAGGGGGTAAATTTAACCAGATTTTCCCATGTAACTAGGTGAAACAATGGCTCTACACTCCACCCAATAGGAGTTTTGATCAAAATGGAACTGGCTAACATGTCACCTTTGTAAAACCAGCATTCTGCTTGAGCCCACAGACTGCCCACCTGATGACTTGGGTTAAAATTAGCTGCATAGCAACACAATAAAAGTTTTCAAGGATAAGAATTTGACATGTCCTGCTTTTATTTCACGGTCAAGAGCCTTAATATCCAACTGAGTTTGAACTGACAAGCAGCAACAAGCTACTATATCATAACAGCAAACAACAGCATGGAAATCTCATTTGTAGTTCAGATCTAATTTAGGTTTTTCTCTCTATACAATGATGGGCTTAGCTGCGTTATGAACTACGAAACCTGGTTGACTAATATGAATAAAGCTGTCAGATTTGTTCTCAAGCTTGATAGTACTCAGACACAAAGAGGGCTGAACCACAGGAGGATACAGTAAAACATAAAAGTAAAGGTGCCATGTCCCAGTGGACTATAGGCTATTGTCTCATTAGTCAGGAGAACACAGCAGCCTGACTAACGCCATTTCGATCTCTGGAATATTAAAAAAAAGAAACTTTATTTTAAAAACAAATTCAAAAAAAATTAACAGTTGTCACTGGAGCAAATACCATTATGTTGAAAATCTACTCAAGCAGAAAATAAATGGATACAAACCGGCAACACACATCACTCACACCAAGATTATTTTTTTCTCCCTTCGTTTTCAAAGTCTTAGCAAAGCACGCTGCCACATACATGCTAACCACCCCTCTGGAAAATTCACAATGCTTATCTGACTGCTCCCACTTCAGAAGAACTTGTTGAGCCACTGCCTTTCATCAGTATGGAAATGAAATGAGCGATCTTCTCCTGCTGCACTGCTCCATTACCTGGCACAAAAGGATAGATAACAACCTGCCAGTGCAACAGCTCTCTGATTTAATGTTCTTTATCTCACCGTTACCTATTTACCCAGAAGTTCTTTTCCTGACAAGATTAATGAGGGAGGATGCAACCATGACAAGCAGCATACATTTGCGAGTGAACCCACAATCTGTAGCTTATAGCTATCCGTGTGCAGGCTTATCATCTCTAAGTGCGCACTTTTCTGAGACTAGGAAAAGCTTTATGAGGCAGTAGATCACAGCAAATTGCATACTAACACTCATGCTTTGTGGCAAATGAACTTTAGTCTATAATTTCTGGAGTTCCGTTTGCTTTTTTTTTGCTGCAACATTAAAAAAGAAAATAATGCAAGGTGCAACACAACCTTTGTAACACCAAATTTACATAGCTATTGTCAGAGTATAATCCATAATGTTGGGTTCAGAAATTTCAAAAACGTGACATTAGTCAAGGCTTCAAAACCTGGTTTTACAATGCGCAATTCTGTACGTTTTAATAAATAGTATTTGCAGTGTCAGATATTTAAGTTAGTGTGGTGGTATATGTAGTATGTTACTGGATTAGCAATCCAGAGATCTGCTGTTATGACCTAGAGAGTATAAAGTTCAAAGCTCACCACAGCTGCTGCAGAATCTCAAAACCATCAGTTAAGTATCAGTAATGTGAAAGTATTGAATTGCCATAAAAGCTCAGTTAAAACTGAAATTGGTCCAGGCAAGTAACCAATTTCAGGAAAGGAAATTGGTCACTTGCCTGGACAGACCAGTATCTCTGGATTCACAGTGACCCTCTGAAATGACTTAGCAAAGAGATTCAGTTGTGCTCAAGAAGGCACCTTGTTATTTTTTTTCATAAGGTCATGAGGGATGAGGTGGGTTGTGCCTGCAAGAAGGGCTTCTTCACTTTCTCCTGCAAGGTGTTATGCTGTCTTGTATAAGAAGAAACAAGCCACAGCTCATTGATGTGTACAGTCCTCAATCTGCAAAACTGCAAATTGCAAAATCACCTATCCCTGTCAAGAAACAAGTAACAACAAAATTTAATAGCCATGATTTTTCATGAGCTCTGCACCCACAAACCTAATCATTCACAGGAGTTCCGAAGAACAAAACATTCACGGTTGCAGAGGAGTGATTGTACATGTATGACGTTCATAGACACGTGTGTAGGACCATAGCAGGGCCTTTTGGTTACAGAAAAGCATATTCCCAGTCCTGAAGAATGGTTGCACCCGAAATATTGCTTTCTCCACCTCCTGATGCTGCCTGGCTTGCTGTGTTGTTCCAGCCTCCTACTTGTCTACCTTGTGTCAACTATGATGGCATTCCAAACTAATCCTATCTGCCAGCACATGGTCTGGATTCCTCTGGTCTCTGCCTGTTCACGTGTCTGTCTTAATGCCTCTTAAACATTGGTATGGCATTTGCTTCTAGTATCTCCCCTAGCCGCAAGTTCCAGGCATATACCACCCTCTAAAGAAAAAACAAATACCTCACACATCTCCTTTCGATTTTCCTCCTCTCACCTGAAAGCTACACCCCCTAATATTTGATATTTCTAAACTGGGGGAGAAAAAGAAAGATCGACCATCCACCCAAGCCATGCCTCTCATCATTTTATCATCTGCCAAAAGGTCATTCCTCAGCCTCTGACGCTCTGGTGAAAATTTTCCAGGTCTGTCCGATCTCTCCCTATAGTTAATACATTCCAATCCAGGCAACATCCAGGAAAATCTCTTTTGCACCCTCTCCATAGCCTCAACCTTCCCATACTGTGACAGCCAGGACTGCACACAATGCTCCAAATGTGGTCTAAATGAAGTTTCTTTTCTTTTAAAACTGCTGCAACACGACTTGTCAACTTTATACTCATTGCTTGACTAATGAAAGCAAGCATGCTGTGCACCTCCTTCACCACCTTATCCGCTTGTTTGCCACTTTCAGGGAGATATTGACTTACACCCTAAAAATCCCTCTGCCTATCAACATTCCTAATGATCCTGCCAATTACTGTATACTTTCCTCTTGTATTTGACCTCCCAAAATGTATCACCTCTCACTTGTCTGGATAAAACTACCTGCAATTTCTCCGCCCAACTTTCCAACTGATCTAAATCTTGCTGTATCCTTTGACAACCTTCCTCACTAACCACAATTTCACCAATTGTGTCATCTGCAAATATATTAATCAAACCACCTACATTTTCATTAAACTTATTGACATGAATTATAAATAACAGGAGTCTCAACACTGATCCTTTTGGAACACCACCAGTCACAAACATCCAGTCAGAAAACACCCTTCCAAATCCATCCCCTCTTATCTTCTATGAGCAAACTAATTTTGAATCCAACTTTTCAACTCAAGGAGTATCCCATGTGACTTAATCTTCTGGACCAGCCTACCTGGTTTAGTAAAGTCTACGAGGAAAACATCCACTGCACTACCTCCAATCATCTGTCACTTCCTCAAAAAAAACTCAATCAAATTTGAGACAAAACCCCCTCCAGCACAAAGTTATGCTGACTATCTATAATAATCCACTCTTTTCCAAATGCGATTTGCGTGAAAAAGTTGCCCCTTAGGTTTCTTTTATATCTTTCCCCTCTCACCCTAAACCGATCTCCTTTAGTTCTGGACCCCCCCAAGCCAGGGAAAAGACTTTGTCTATTTATCCTATCCATGTCCCTCACGATTTTATAAACCTCTACAAGGTCACCTCTCAGCCTCCAACGCTCCAGGGAAAACCACTGCACTTTGGATGCTGCCTGAACTGCTGTGCTCTTCCAGCACCACTGATCCGGAAAACAGCCCCAGCATATTCAACCTCTCCCTATAGCTCAAGGGTGGGTGGCATGGTGGCACAGTGATTAGTACTGCTGCCTCACAGCACCAGAGACCCGGGTTCAATTCCCGCCTCAGGCGATTGACTGTGTGGAGTTTGCACGTTCTCCCCGTGTCTGCTTGGGTTTCCTCCGGGTGCTCCAGTTTTCTCCCACAGTCCAAAGATGTGCGGGTCAGGTGAGGTGGCCATGATAAATTGCCCGTAGTGTTAGGTAAGGGGTAAATGTAGGGGTATGGGTGGGTTGCGCTTCGGCGGATCGGTGTGGACTTGTTGGGCCGAAGGGCCTGTTTCCACACTGTAAGTAATCTAATCTAATCAAAAAGCCTCCAACCCTGTCAAAACTCCAAGAAAATAGGAATGGAAGGTCTGCAGTGGAGAGCTGCGATCACTATCCTGCACGTAAGGAAGTAAAAAGTTCACAGGACTTATGGAGAGTGAGCCAAGAATCTCTCATAGAAAATGAAAAGACAGAGATGCAGCACACTCAGAGTGGGAACAGTCAAGCAAAGTAAAAGGAGACTCAAGAGTGCAGGACAGACACCAACACACAGATGTCATGGGAAGGATAATGCATGTGGAAGGTCAAAGCAGGTTCAAAGCCATAGCAACAGTAGCATAACCCGTGGCAGAAGCATGTCAACAGCAAGTTTCTGAGGAATAACTGCTCCCTTGCCTTCAGCCCACTCCAAATGTGGGGTAGCACTTCTGCTGGTTTGATCCCTGGTCAGTGCTGAGTTATCTAAGATGGGGTCTCAGCTCAGATAACTCAATGAAGTCCAAGTCATCAAGTTCAGGCCTTCTCTTTCACTGTGACTCAGTGCCACCCTATTCAGTCGATGAGCCATTCAGGGCTCCATTCAAATCACTGCAGAAGACACCTGAAACCCAAAATTCAAGTCTGTCCTCTTACCTGGATCAACTTCCCTCACCAGAGACAAAAACTACAATTCAATTAAAGTCATTCCACTCCAACACTTTTCTGTCAAAGTTAGAAATAATATTTTGTATCCAAGCCAAAATCCAGCAGCGCTCCCACAAACAGAAATGGCAGCAGCATCTTCTGCTACACCAATGCATTGCTCCTTCACTTACCAAAAGCCTGCCCAATGCCCTCCCACACAATCACTAACGAAAGTAAGACCGTTCCCTCATTTTCCCCGGCCCAACAAAAATCCCAGTCCTCCTTGATGACCTCACTGAGTCCAAAGTAGGCCATGGCCCTTCTCACACTCTGCCTCAATAAACGATGGAATGGGCCTTGCCTACGTTCCCAGGATAAACTCAGATTTGCCCTTCCCATTGTATTGGAGCTTCCCCATTCCTGACATCCTGGAATACCAACTCTCCCTGCTCCCAAACAGAAGAAAATTCCAACTTCACACCCAATGTCTCCCCCATTCCCTTATCCAGAAGCACCATACCTTTTCTGTGCAGGAATGGATATATGCAGTGTCCAAACCCAGTGTTTTCACTAACCCCGGACACCAATACGTATTTTGCCTCCTGCAGAGTACCGTTACCTGATGTGGCTCAGTGGTTAGCACTGCTCCCCCTCAGTGCCAGGGACCTGGGTTCAATTCCAGCCTTGGGTGACTGTCTGCATAGAGTTTGCACATTCTCCCGGTGTCTGCACGAGTTTCCTCCAGGTGCTCCAGTTTCCTCCCACAGATCAAAGATGTGCAGGTTAGGTGGAGTAGCAATGGGAATTGCAGGGTTATGGGGATAGAGTAAGGGGGTGGATCTGAGCGAGATGCTCTTCAGGAAGTACTGACTCCATGGAATGAATGGCTTGCTTCCACACTAAGGATTCTATGAAACTTGAACAGGCTAACATGGTCGTGTTGAGTCCAAAATACATTTATTATACCTAGTCCTGAAGAAGAGTCATGTCAGACTTGACATCTTCTCTCTCTCCCCTCAGATACAGCTAGACTTGCTCAGTTTCTCCTGTTTTTCAGTGATTGTTGGTTATTGTATAAATGACATTGAGAAAATTCAGGGGTCCAGGTTTTCAATGCTAGCAGTCCTCGAAATGACACTGGGCAACTGTTGACTAGCAAATAAAAAGGCACTATCGTCTCAGTAAACGCAATAGCCTTTACAGTAATAAAATTTAGATTGTCTGATTAGAGCCTCTCTAAATCAAAACATATCAATCTATGGATGTGTGACATGAGTGTGTTTTTCTTGATATCAGCTTCCGTTGTACATGCGAAACAATGAATGCGAAAATCTCTTCAGCAGCAACCAAAAGTTCTGATCAGATCCCAATGTGAGAACTTGGTGCATTAGATGCTTGACAAAATTAATTGTCGTTTAGTCGGCATATTCAAACGGTATCATTTTTATTTCCCCGTTCAGTTACTCATACTTGGGACTCAAAGATGGTAATCTTTTTGTCTGTGGTTTTATTGGTGTCATTTCCTTTTCTTTAGTTTTTTAAAAATAAAATGCACCCCTATCATGTGTAGACTTAAAATGGTCAAATGCTGTTACTTGCCATGTAATTTTATTGATTAATCTCCAAAATCTCTAGCAAGGCAAGAGCTTAAGCTTGTTTAAGTGAATACATTCCACTTTCTTTCAATCTTGCTCCTCTGTGCTCAATATTGTGTTCTCCAGGGTCATATTACTAAACAGATGTATATGCACTCTAATGCTCTGCTCATACAAATTTCATCACAATTTTTACATAGAAGCATCTGTGCACACAGACTGAATATTACTGTAACCACCAAATGTTTCAGCCAAAAGTCATTTACAACTTATACTTGAATCAAATTTACATGCAGGAATGATGTTGTTTGCTAAAAAGGCTGTCAAAAAACACTCAGATGGTACACTAAAACTTGCAAAAGTTTTCATTTCAGCAGATTAAGTGTCAAAACATTTGCTGTTTCCATTACCATGTATGAGGGCTGAAGGATAAGCTTTTTTGGTCACTTATTTTGCTCTTCCCATTATGAGATTCGCAAATTTGTGTCATTTATTGACTTAGTGAATAATAGAACTAGCTTTTGCCTACTTTGGCACCCTAATGTTTCACACCATTTTTAAATGTAAAGTCGTCCAAAAATGTGCAGATCAGGTGAACTGGTCGTGCTAAATTGCCCATGGGTTAGGTGCATTAGTCAGAGGGAAATGGGTCTGGGTGGGTTACTCTTCAGAGGGTTGGCGTGGACTTGTTGGGCCGAAGGGCCTGTTCCCATACTGTAGGGAATCTAAATCTAAATATCTAAACTATCTTTTTTTGGGGAAAAAAACACCGACAACTTCTGTGCGTTTTCCACAATGACAATTGCAGCCTTTACGAAAGCATTATGATGACACCTCTCAGCTATGAATCCACAATGAATCCAGGAAGACTATGCAAGACCTAAGAAAGGTCCTTTCAGGCTAACAAAGGCATATGGATTTTATTCATGGAGGTCTGAAGTTCCCAAATCAATGATAATTTTCTATTTTGATCTTTTCCTCGGAGACAAATTTACAGTCTCTGTATGAAGTTATTCTGAAATTTTTTGAACATTTATGCTTCTATTCTTTTTAGAATCCTCTTTGTAAATATCTTCAGTTAGATATCACAGCCCCACTTTTTAATGTAAATGCTTCTCTGTGGGTAGTGTCATCTGTTGTTTTCAAATCAGTTCCTATTGTTGCTCTTTATTTACAAATCCTCAAAACCTTTCTGGTGAGATGACCTATGCACATCCCCAAGGGAGTTGATGAATTTTGCCTGATGATCTATCACCATTCATTCTCAACCACTCATGAAGTGAATCAGGAAAAATTGATTCCAAAAAAAAGCCACAAATCATAGCAAAACCTTGAGAAACCTGCAGAGGCATAGCGATTTAAATAGATGGACTCATCTGAATATTGGCTACACAGCAACTTAACATTTCTTCTGATGGAGAGTCACGATTATGGAAATGTCGATTCTGCTTTCTCATGCTGCCAGACCAGCTGAGTTTCTCCAGTGATTTCTGTTTTTGTTTCAGATCTCCAGCTCTCTAGGAAGGATATTATTAAAGCGAAGAGGGTTCAGAAAAGATTTACGAGGTAGTAGCTGGGAGTGGAGAGCTTGATTTAGAAAAGTAGGCTGAGACTTTTTACAGTGGAGCGTAAGGAGTTGAAGGATAACCTTACAGAGGTTTATAAAAGCAAGCAGGGAATCGACAAACGTGAATTTCAAAGGTCTTTTCCTTAAGGTGGGGCATATTTTTTAAGATGAGAGGCGAAAGATTAAAAAAAGGAGACGGGGGCACTAAAGAGTGTTATTAGTATGGAATGAAATTCCAGAGGAACTGATAGATGGACGCAGGTAGAGTCACGATGTTTAAAAGATATTTGGGTAAATATACAAATAGGAAATGTTGAGGGGTATGGACCAAACACAACTGAAAATGTATTGTTGGAAAAGCGCAGGTCAGGCAGCATCCAAGGAGCAGGAGAAATCGACGTTTCGGGCATGAGCCCTTCTTCAGGAATCAGATTCCTTGGATGCTGCCTGACCTGCTGCGCCTTTCCAGCAACACATTTTCAGCTCTGATCTCCAGCATCTGCAGTCCTCGCTTTCCCCATGCACCAAACACAGGCAGATGGGAGTAGTTTAGTTTGGGAACACGGTTGGCATGGACTAGTTGGACTAAAGGGTCTGTTTCCATGCTGTATGACTTAAATCTGATTTCCCTTGCCTTGGTTGACTGAACATTCCAAGGCACATGTTTGAATCCCAGCCTCTGACTTCTGGAAGAACTTGAAACTGAAACTCTCCCTAAAATTATACTCCTGACTACTCAACTTTTTAATCTTGTAAAACTAAAGTCGCCATAGTTGTACTGGACCATTGGGGTCCCCTCTTATGAGAGAGAGGACTGGTGGTGGCTTAATCTGAGGATTACTGCACATTGGGCAAGGGAAGAGGTCAAGGAGGAGAGTCCTTTGTAGTCACCTCAATACACAGAGATTACAAGACTAAGCACAAACATCAGTTCAAGTGGGACTACAGGCCTGACATTGGATCAGCTTTTGCAGGCAATAGTAACCACCACCACCACTCCGTGAGAATGCTGCCCAAAAATATCTGCAGCACAGATTTCACCTTTCTCAATGCCAGTTTGAAGTTAACACAAAATTAGCGAGATTGCAAGTACTTACGGATGCCACCAGGCAGGGCAAACAACCTACCACACTGAAGTATCTCACAGGCCACAAAATAAAATAAGCTGTTCCAATTATTTTTCATTTTTGATCATTTTTAAGAGCTCAAATTGGGGCAATATTGAAGATATACCAGTCAAACTATATTTAAAAAAATTTTTTAAAAACAGTTAAATTCAATATTCCACTGATACAAGAACACTTTTATTTCAGACCTTAGACATTTTTCAGCCGTGGTTATGACTTAATACATCATTAATCTGGTTTTTAAAATCTAGGCTGCTTATAAAAATATTGCAGTCCTTCAAAAAGGAAGTCTTCAGTTCAGTGATTTTGCAATCATGTAGGGATCTTAACAGTGCACCCTACAGAGAAACAGGAAAAATTGTATTACTTCTATTGCAAATGGAAATTCCGAACAATATTTGGCCTACAGTGTGCAAATGTAATGTAGTCCCCAACTGAAAATCAGACATGCTGTCTTTATTCTTACACTTCCATTATCAACCGTTATGGCTTCATTTATAACGAAAATTACTTAATCATACTTATAATCCAGTTACTTCATTGGAGATGGGTTTAACTGCAGCCTGAGTTTACATTAACAATCTCAGTTAGAAATGTGTGATTTAGAAATTGATAATGGAAATGTTGGCAGGACATGCAAGCAGACATAGGGTTTAATACCCTAATAGATGAATATGAGCTGCTATCAAAAAAATTCACAATAGCATAGGGAGTTAAGGGGAGAAAAAGCATAGATTTGATGTTTGTTCAGGAAATTATTGATCTTCATTTGTTTGATGTCAAATTAGCCAAAACGTAAATAATTTAAAGACCGGTGCTGCAATGACAACAGGCAGTGATCCCTATTTAATCTTGTCTCTGTGATGACAACGTTGTGCTATTATTTCCAGCAAAGCCCAGAGACATGAAACGTAATACAGCTGCAGCTGCTATCACTGCCGAGTAAGCACTGTCCTAATACATCAGGGAATTATCTGAAATATTAGATTGTACACAGGTGAGTTTTCTTTAGGTGCCTTTGAGCAGAGAGAAACTCAAAAGCACCGTGTGGTATATTTATCCCAACACTAGAGGGAGAACTGGAAGATTTCTCTCACTACAAAGATCACGCCACAACCAAGGAAATAAACGCGAGTAAAACATACCTTATAGGTTGCAAATGAGAAAAAGAACAGAAGGGCCACTGACAATCCTGGTCACACTACAACTACCACAGTGTGTGAATTTACTTACGATAGGCTATTTCATCTGATGTGGTGATGTTTAAGAAACTGGGTGCAGATAATATATCAAATATTCTAACTATTATACCAACCAAGTATAATCATATCATTCCTCAGGTACTTAAATATCAGCATGTTATTACCAAGCTAGTTTACAACAGAGGAACATACTTATAGTAGACTGTCATGTTTCAAGTCAGCGATAAGATTCGGTATGAGATATTTGTTGCCTGAGGTTATGTTATGATGTACTGACAATTGAGCACATCTCTCAAAGGCATATCTTACAGATTGACAGACATAACGTAACCACCTTTATTTATATGCAAAATAAAATCCCAATTTGCATCACAAGAGCCTTACAAAGTACAATTAGACACCAAACCATGAGAGAATGGAAGGACAAGAAGTTTGATCAAAGAGCTAGGGTTTGAGAAACACAAAATGTTCAAAAGTTCACACTTTTTCGGAATAACCTTTCATTGGTTTTAACAAAGTAAGAAGATGATGAAACGTTAGCAGTCTGTGAGAGAGGGAGAGAGAGAGAGAGAAAAACAGAGACACAGAAGGATTTTTGGGGGTGGGGGGGTGGAGGGGAGAAGAAAAGAGGGCAGGGGCGAGAGTTCCAATTTATTCATCCAAACATGTTAAGGGGGTGCTTGCAGTTTTAAGATGACCTTGGGTGGCTTTTCATCTGCATAGCAACATCCAATTATCAAGTTTGTTTGAAATTACTTTCCAAAATTTATGTTTTACATACCATTTCAGTTCATGCACTCTGGGAAAAAAAAAGTCAGTTTTCTTTTCAAGGCTGAACACTTAACGTTTCTCTCGTCTTTTGTCAGACAGCTAGATTAGTCTTGCGGAGGTTCCCTGAATGATGTTAAGTGCTTGAATAGCTCCCTTGTGCATCAGCTACTCTGAAAATGAACTGTACTCAAGGAGTCGTTGGGAGCATCATAAAATATCTGTGATTTGGAACAGCCAGTATTGGACCAGGGTAGACAAAGTTCAAAATCACGCAACACCAGGTTATAGTCCAACAGGTTCTGGATTAGTGGTGCTGGAAGAGCACAGCAGTTCAGGCAGCATCCAAAGTGCAGCGAAATCGACGTTTCGGGCAAAAGCCCTTCATCAGGATAGGCCTATTTGGAAGCAAACCGGTTGGACTATAACCTGGTGTTGTGTGATTTTTAACAATCATATCTGAGTTGTTTAAAAAAAAGGATTGAACCCATTTTTCTGGCAAAAGTTGCTTTTAACTTTGAAGGTTTAGTCAAACTGTGCAAAGGGATTATGCATACTGAATTCAATCAAGAGTTAGTTCCCCATGTTGCAACCGTAACAGACAATTTATTACAGAGAGTAAAATTGGAATATCTGGGATTGTTTAATAGATTGCTTTTTTTTTCGCAAAAAGCCCTTGGGAGCCCCAAATGCCTGCTTTGTTTGGGCTGAGGTGAGTTTTGAGCTGTGCTGGCAACACATCTCCTGATCAGAGGTGCACCTCAATTAAGAGCAGCTCGACAGATGGTCTGCGCCATATGGGAGGAGAATCAAAACAATTCCATCACTAAGTACAGACAGTACCTTCCAGACATAGGAGAATAGACCGCTTGATTCCGCTGTCTAATGAATCTCTGGCAGTGATGGAGTGTAACTGTGTGGGCGCCCAGTGTAATTACTAACTTCAGTTCATCTTTCTCAAATTGCTTCCATTCTCCCACAGCTTTCCAAATCTACGTACACGTTCAGTTTCAGAACTTACAGCACTACAAAGCTTTTCAGACAGGTTAGCCATACTTCCACATAGTTCATACTTTAATCTGCCAATATCCACTTCCTAATTTATTTCTTTAATTTACTGCTTCTAACTAGTTTACGAGAATTCAACATGGGACGTGGATGTTACCAGCTAGATAAGCTTTGGTTTGGGCCCAATCCTATTTGCTTTGGAGGTGGTGTTGGAGAACTGCTTTCATAGTGGACAATGGTGGTGTATCATGGAATCCTTACAGTGTGGAAGCAGGCCATTTGGCCCATCAAGTCCACACCAACTCTCTGCAGAGCCAGATCTCCCCCACCCCATTCCCTTGCATTTTCCCCTTGGTCAATTCACCTAACCTGCACATCTTTGGACTGTGGGAGGAAACTGGAGCACCCAGAAGAAAACCATGCAGACACATGAAGAATGTGCAAACTCTTAGCACACAGTTGCCAGAGGGTAGAATCGACCCATGTCCCTGGTGCTGAGGCAGCAGTGCTAACAACTGAGCCACTGTGCCATCCCAATATCCACAATGCCGTGATGAGTCAAAATCCTGAAGCTTCCTCAACAACAGTGAAGGAACACCAGTATAGTTCAGAGTCAGGATGGAATACGTCTTAGAGTAGAATTTGCACAGAATGATGCTTCCACACATCTGCTGCTCTTGTCCTCAGGTAAAGGTCACTGGTTTGGAAGATGCTCTCAAAAGGAGCCCTAGAGATTTACTGCAGTATACCTGATATACAACAGTTTGCAAATCGGTAAGAGGGCCTTGGTTGCTGGAATATTACATAGAAAAAGACATCACATATCCCTACCACTCACATTTTCAAGAAATAAATTAATAATTTTATTAAAAGAGCATGCAGAATATTAGGGGTTTGCCTTCTGCAACAGAAACATCTGGCTTGTCTTAAGAAAATTAACCATTTAACTAGATTCCTACAGAAACAGTTGACTATTGAGGCTCGAAGAATCTGAAACCAGAAATATATGTAAATGATCAATCAAACCTCTGTGTGTATAAGGGAATCTCATTCTATAAACTCTTCACGGCATCCCTGAAAACAGGATTCCATTGTTAAACACTGACCTTTCCATTCTTAGCAAAAGATCTTGTAACATTAAATATTAAAATGGCAATTTCTGCCATATTGAGTCAGAGATGAAACTCCTTTGGAAGGAAGGAGCAACAAGTTCCCTTCTGACTCAGACCTCAACATCTGAAGCAATTGTATTGTATACAATGACTGTAAAAGTCTTTCAGAACTGTATTACCTTTATACAGTGCTATTTAGCACTACTAAATCTCAAAAGGTGCTTGCAATAGTTCTCACTTTCACCAGATACTGATCCAATTAAGGAAACAAAGTTCTGATATCTAATTCCACTGTTTTCTAAATTACAGAAGATTGTTGATACAAGTGCCTTTTTCTGAGTGCCATAAAGCTGGATCAATTATAAATCGGGCAACAATTTTAACCATGGATGCACATTTTGAAGTTAGGAGATTCAATACTAATTAATACAACATAACTTAGAGTACCAAAAAAAAATCTCAGCAGGGTAACAAGCACTTGATGTCTGTCAGTGAGGCTCAGTTGTAAAAAGGACCACATGCTGCCAGACCTGAGTATTTCTGACACCTGGTTTTTAATTTAGTGTGTTGGGGATTAAACAAATCAGAATAAGTAACAGTGGAGCCTGCTGCAGCTGAAACATGTCACCTAACCATCTTACAACAGGAAACAGAGGGGGGAAATGGGGATGTCAGGATTACCACGTACAGAGCTTTCACAGACTTGATGGTCTGAAAAGGCCTCCTTCTGTGGCATTATACGTCCGAGTCCGAGAGTCAGAAGGGAACTTGTTGCTCCTTCCTTCCAATGGAGTTTCATCTCTGACTCAATATGGCAGAAATTGCCATTTTAATATTTAATGTTACAAGATCTTTTGCTAAGAATGGAAAGTGGCCCCTTAAAATTGTCCAAAAGCAGATTGCTAACATTGGCACAGACCACTCCAAATTGGGTTGGAAGCTTCATTTCCGACCGTGAACTAATTAAAATGTAGCCATTTACATTTAGACGATTTCTGTGCTGGAGATTCCTGGACAGGGGCCTTCTGTAATTAACCCGTCCATAAGATGAAGGGACAGATTAGAGCATTTAGCCAGTCATGTCTGCTCCACCATTCAATGTGATCATGGTTGATCGGACCTCAACTCAAATTTCCTGCCCTTTTGCTGGAATTGTTGATTCACCCGATTAAAAAAAAAACTCTCAGCCTTGAGCAACCCAGCCTCAACAATCCTCCACATTAAAGAATTCCTCAGCTGGGTCTTAAGTGGTCGACCCCTTACTCAGATTACATCCTCTGGCCCTAGACTCTCCCACAAGAGCAAGCAACCTCTCTGCATCTACCTTGTAAAGTCCCCGAAATATCTTGTAAGCTGAAGTAGAGTTTCCTCTCAATCCTTAAACTCCACTAAGTACAACCCCAATCTACTCAATATCTCCTCATGAGAAAATTTCTCCCCACACAGAAACTACCTCATGAATTGGCTCTGAACTGCCTCCAGTGCCAGAGTATCTTTCCTTAGATTATGGGCTCAGAACTGAGCATTACATGCGAGCTGTGGTCTGCCTTACATAAGTTTTAGCAAGACACCCCTATTTTTATACTTCACTCCTTTTGAAATAAAGGGCAACATTCCATCAGATTTCCCTATTACCCACTGACTTGATTGGTAGCTATTTGTGAATCCTGGTGTGGAAATCACACTCTCTCTTCCAGCAGTCGGTGAGCTGTGTTCTGGGATTTTCGCGTCCAGCCACTTCGGTGTTGGGATGCGTTGTTGAGGAGAAAGAGAACATTTCAGTCTGGGAGAGGAAAATTAGGTCCATCAGCGTGACAGATTTTTGGGGGGGGGGGGGGGGGTTTGCATGCGGGTGCCAAAGTTTTGTGGCCAGGTAAGTTCGGGATTCAGGGGTTGGGGAGACGAAGAGAAAAGAACAGGGGGTGATTGTGAGGGGGTCAGTGATGAGTCAGAGGTCTGTTTCAAGTTGCTCAGCAATTAGTTCACTTATTAAAGCCTCTACTTTTTCCAGGGATCCATCAAACCAGAGTCCTTTTCCAACGTTTCCAGATTCTAGTGAAATTGCTCTTCAGAAAATTAACTCCCCAGGCTTTTCCCTTGGAGTTACCTGCAGGAATGCTGCTTCATTCTGATGCACAATTCCAATCTACATCTGTGGCCATTGGTATATCTGGACTATTTCCTCATTACTTCTAATTCCAACTCTTTACAATTCAAAGATTGCAATAGCTACTTCACTTACGGGTGCCCTTTCCAATTGTGCCATAATGACAGTACAAATGTACAGCACCACACCAGCATTGTACAATTAAGATGACTTCATGCTTTGATAAAATCCAAAAGGATGACATTCACCTCGGCAAATGTGGTGTCAGAATTTTCACACTTCCTTGGCCTTTAAATCCAAAGGCTCACTGTTCATAATTAAAACTAGCTACACTATACCCAGGGCCCACGCACCAGCTTACAGGCTACACTATGTGGTTAGTTGAGTTTTGAAGCAAAAGAAAATAAACTATCCAGGGAAGTTGAAGTGAGACCATTTAGATTATTTGGTTATTTTTAATTACAGCCACCACAAACCTTTGAAGTGAAACGGATTTATGCTGAGAACTTTGCTAGTTGCTGTATATCTTAGCAAGGCACAATATTCATAATAAGAATTTATGAAACCTTCTTTCTACAGCTTTATATTTTGTCAAGATTTGAACATTGCCATGGTGACTAGTTTAAGAAACAAGCAACTACCAATTCTAGCCTCCACAATTTAATTAAAGCAGTTCCATCTGACACACTAAGACCTGCAGTCTCCAAGCTCTCTGAAGGAATTATTTCCTAGGCAGTCAGATTAAATGTCTATACCAAAATAAAACAAATCTTATTCTCTATTTGATGCAGGAAACAACTACTGCACTTCAAAAAAACACACCTCAAAACAAATTGTCCACTGGACAAGTATAGTCACACAGTTTCGTGAGTCATACCGACTTAGGAGACTTCAGGAAGGAGCAAATACCTGCAGATGCTGGAATGTGTACTGAAAGCAACAAATGCTGGCATTCACAGTAGATCAGGCAGCATCTATGGAGAGACAGCAAGCTAATGTTGAGTCTAGATGACTCAGCTCTGATGAAAGTCATCTAGACTCCAAAGATTAGCTTGCTCCATGGATGTTGCCTGACCCACTGATCTCCAGCATTTGCTGCTTTCAGTTGGGATACTTCAGGCTTGACTCAGAGTTCTGAAGAAGAGTCACTAGACTCAAAAATGTTAGAACTTTTCTCTTCACCGATATTGCTCCAGCAGTTTCTGTTGATGGCTCAATTCAGCTGTATGGTGAATTGATGAGATAACACCTAAGGGAACAGTAGGAACTTCACCATGGGCTCTCAGTATTACAGATGTAAGAGACTTTAACAGTAAGCCAGTGAAAAAAAAATCAATTACTCCCATCTCCCCCACCATTAAATCACCCTTGTTTCCAATTAATCAAATCACACACAAAGTTCAACAAGGGCAATTAAGTGTACCAAAGGTGAGGGAGAAGGTATGGAGAGAATAAACTTGAACAGCTTCAAAGTTGATAGCAAGTGAGTATTGATCAGTAGACTTTGTATTTTAAAAGCTGGGTTCTGGGTCCCTCCCCCTCCCTCACCTTTGATGGTTTGTATTGCCATTAACAGGTTTGCACATAAATGAACTAATTGGGAAATTTGGGTGATTTATTGGTCGTCAGAGTGATTTGTGTGATTTATTGGTACACAGCTTGGAAACAGACTCTTTGGTCCAACTCATCCAGGCCGACTAAATATCCTAACCAAATGTAGTCCCATTTGCCAGCACTTGGCCCACATCCCTTTAAACCCTTCCTATTCATATATCCATCCAGATGCCTTTTAAATGTTGTAATTGCACTAGCCTCCACCAATTCCTCTGGCAGCTCATTCAATATATGTGGCACCCTCTGAAAGTGTTGTCCCTTAGGTTCCTTTTTATATTTTTCCTCTCACCCTAAACCTATGCCCTCTTGTGGACTCCCCCACCTCAGGGAAAAGACCTTGCTTATGTATCCCCTCATGACTTTATAAACCTCTATAAAAGGTCACCCCTTAGTCTTCAATGCTCCAGGGAAAACAGCCCCAGCCTATTCAGCCTCTCCCTATAGCTCAAACCCTTCATCCCTGGCAACATCCATGTAAACCTTTTCTGAACACTTTCCAAGTTTCACAACATCCTCCTATATGAGGGAAACCAGAATTGCACACAGTATTCCAAATGTGGCTGTATCGACGTCCTGTTCAGCCGCAACATGACCTCCCAACTCCTACATGCAATGCTCTGACCAATAAAAGAAAGCATACTAAACACCTTCTTCACTATTTTATGAGACTCCACTCATAAAGGAACTATGAACCTGTACTTAAGGTTTCTTTGTTCAGCAACACTCCCTATCCTTGCCCTCCCATTTATCTCTCCAATCTGGAGGCTCCCAGTCTCATTCCCGATAAAGGGCTTCTGCCCAAAACGTCATTTCCCTGCTCCTCGGATGCTGCCTGACTTGCTATGCTTTTCCAGCACCACTCTAATCTCACTCTCCAGGTCATTACCATTAAGTGTACAAGTCCTGCCCTGATTTGCCTTTCCAAAAGGTAGCACCTCACATTTATCTAAAGTGAACTCCATCAGCTATTCTTCAGCCCATTGGCCTTTCTGATCAAGGTCCTGTTGTACTCGGAGGTAACTTTCTTTGCTGTCCACTACACCTCCAATTTTGATGTCATCTGCAAAAGCATTAACTATGTCTCCTTTATTCACATCCAAATCATTTATATAAATGAAAAGTAGTGGACTCAGCACTGATTTTTGTGGCACTCCAGTGGTCAGAGGCCTCCAGTCTGAAAAGCAACCCTCCACCACAACCCTGTATATTCTACCTTTGAGCCAGTTCTGTATCTAAACGGCTAGTTCTCCTTGTATTCCATGCAATCTAACCTTGCAAACCAGTATATCATGAGGAACCTTGGCAAACTCCTTACTGAAGTCCATATAGATCTCGTTCATCACTCTGCCCTCAATCCTTTTCTTTACTTCTTTAAGAAACTCAATTAAGTTAGCGAGACATGATTTCCCATACAAAAAGGCATGTTGACTATCACTGATCAGTCCTTTCCTTTCCAAATTCATGTAAATCCTGTCCCTCAGGATTTTCTCCAACAACTTGCCTACCATCAATGTCAGGTACACTGGTCTACAGTTCCCTGGCTTTTCCTTACCACCTTTCTTAAATAGTAGCACCATGTTTGCCAACCTCCAGTCTTCCAGCACCTCACCTGTGACTACCAATGTTACAAATATCTCAGCAAGGGGCCCAGCACTCACTTCACTAGCTTCCCATAGAGTTTTAGGGTACACCTGGGGACTTATCCACCTTTATGCATTTTAAGACATCCAGCACTTTCTCCTCTGTAACATGGTCATCTTGAGAAATGTCACCATTTATTTCTCCACATTCTCTATCTTTCATGTCTTTCTCCACAGTAAACACTGATGCAAAATACTCATTTAGTATCTCCCCCAACCCCTGCAGTTCCACAAATAGGCTGCCTATTCTCTCCCTAGTTACCCATTGGTCCTAAAATGTATTTAGGAAATCCCTTTGGATTCTCCTTAACCCTATTTGCCAATGCAATCACATGTCCCCTTTTTGCCCTCCTGGTTTCCCTCTTAAGTATGCTCCTACTTGTCTTTATATTCCAAGGATTAACTTGATCTCTGTTGTCAATACCCGACATATACTTCCTTCTCTTTCTTAACCAAAACTTCAATTTTGCTCATGGAGATGTGTCTGGTGAGGACAAAGTGACTCTCCGCAAGATTCCATTAAATGGTGCCCTGGTTTGGGGGAGTTTGTTCTCTCTTCAACTGAACTGAAGAAAGAAGAAACCAAATGAACAATCAGCAACAAACAGGAATGAGTATGTCAACAAATATTTTGCATAAAAAAGGCATGAAAAAATGCTCTACACTTCAAAGAAATTTGAACAATAAGCATAATTAGTAATCAAGCAAAGTCAGTCTGCTTTTTTAGCAACTAAAAGTATTTCAAGCTCTAATAATTAACTAACCATGCTCCCCAATTTTTGACTTGAAAGAGCTTTAATTGGAGTTTAACAGGGCATTTGCCGAGCCCTTTGCAAGCATGCATTGTGCAACTGTTAGTCAAATCATAAATCATGTCAGCAACATGCAGTTGCCTCAAAAAGTGCTGACTTAAGATGGGCTCTTCTGGCCTTTTCTTGAGCTGCAAAAGTATGACATCCACACAAAGATGATGAGAAAGATGCCCCACTCTGCAATGAGTTGGCTGGTGCCAAGTAATGTGAAGATCTGAACACAGTGTAACACAAAACAGAATTAGAAGTCTGCAAGAAATGCTTTTTAACATGTCTTGCTTTTTGCAGGAATACCAGAATCACTCTTGCATGAAACACCAGCTAATAGCCTGAACTTCCCTTGTGCACTTTTCAGAATGACAAGCCTTTAACTTGTCTATCAATACTCCAAGCAGACAGCAATACTGATCGATTAGAACAGATCTGCAAAATTTTAGCATACTGTTAAAACACCATGGGGATTGCAGATCAAGTAATCACAGCAGACAAGAATGCCAGGGGAGCAATAAACAGCCAGCACGATCACACAACTATTAAATGTCTCACTCTTCACCAAACTGTGTCTGAAAATAACATGAGTCATCATCCAAAATTACCAATAAATCTCAGACTTGCTTTTTAAAAAAAAATAGGCTAGACAGAGTTAACAGAAAATGCTGGAAAATACCCTGAAGACCTATCAGCACCTGAGGGGGGAAAGGGAGCTCACTCCCACTCCCTCAGAAAGTTAAATAACTTGCTTGCATTTTTTAGACCTTCTATCACCAGCTTTCTGATTTGAAAATAAACAACTCTAAAATGCATATCATAGCAATCGCTAAATGCTCAGAATACATTAATTAAAAATAGATCTCACTGAATTATAAATAAGATATCTGGGCTGAAGGACTGTCTCATTTTATGACTGCACTCCACAGAATGATGGTTGTGGAAGATGAATGTCTGAACAGGCAATTTAAACCACTCTCCAAATCTATCCAAATACTACATACAGTGTGTGAAGTACATAGGTTGAATAAAATCTTACAGACGTTTATTCTTAAACGGTGTAAGTAGACAAAATTGTATTGAAAACGTAACCACTCCGCAAACAGATATCTGGGTCATGTTATGACAAATGCAAACTACACCAGCTGGACATTGACAAAGTTAACACGCATCTATAAGAAATGGAGTCTGATCTCTAATAAACAGGTTAATCTGCTTCTATTCAAAGATGGGTATATGTTCTAAGCTCAAGTGATTTGATCAATTTGTACACAGGTACAGGCATTAATTACCTGGTTCAGTCTACTGAAGAAAAACAACAAGATGAGAAGCTATTTTCTTTATTTTTATTTAATTGTTCAGGGGACATGGACAGTGATAGCTTGGATCAGCTTTATTACCCATCCTCAATCACCATAGAGAAGGCATCAGTGAGCTGCGTTTGTGGACCACAGTCCATGTAATGTAGATGAACCCACAGAACCGTAAGGAAGGGAGTTCCAAGATCCTTGACCCAACTACTGAAGGTCTGGTGATACAGCTTCATATCAGAATGTTGTGGGGCTTGGAGGAAGGTGCATTCACAAAGATTGCTGCCCCAGTCCTCCTGGGTGGGAAGAGATTGTGGGTTTGGAAGGTGCTGTCAAAGGAACCGTGGCAAGTTGCTACAGTGCACCCATCAAAATGAATCACAATTCCCACTTGACTATCAATCCTTATTTTGAATCTCTCTCATATCTTTGCTCCTACTGCCATGCCCAGCTGATCACTTCATACAGAGTTCACAGATTTAATGTTCCTATTCAGTTCAACGTATGTACCATTGGTCCAGAAATTTCAGAGCCTCATTCAAAGTGTGCTCTGTATCTAGATGTACAATTTGGTAAAGTTCCCCATCTTATATTCCTAGGTTCAGAAAAGAAAACAGGTGAACTTCCCTTTCCTTGTAGCTCATTCCACTCATACCTATCACTGCTCAGCACCCTCACTAATGCCATTGAGTGCACATGGTGCATGGTGACTGGAATGAAACAACACCAGATCATTGGAGGACCCCAGTAGAATAATCAGAGACCTGTACTGCTCTGGCTAAACGTGCAGCACTTAAAAGTATGCTGCCTTCTGTACACATTTAAAATTACTAAAATCAACCTCTGCTCCAAGGTTTCTTAGTCAAATTCTGTCAAATTAAATCATCTTAGACAAAAAAAAGGAACTGAAATTAGGCCATTCAGCCCATCGAGTCTGCTTCGCTATTCAATCATGTCTGATAAGTTTCTCAACCCCATTCTCCCACTCGATTCCCTCGATACTCAAAAACCTATCTCTGCCTTGAATATACTCATTGACCAGGCTTCCACAGCCTTCTATCGCAATGAATTCCATAGATTCACCACTCTCTGGCTGGAAAAGTCTTATTGTGTGTGCTGGCGACTTTAATAAATCGCTCCTCAGTTTTCCTTTCTTTCCATATTTTTCCATGCAGTTGAATCCACCCCAGAGATGTTAATCTGCTGCTTTGTTTCTCATTGGCCATTAGACTTCTTAGAGTTTTACCCTTCCCACTCACCCCCACCCACTTCCTAGTTTAAAATTCAGTTGGCCACCCCATTTACCTTTTCGCTAGAACAGTGGTCCCAGCTTGGTTCAGGTAGAGACCATTCCGATGGTTCAGATACCTCCCCACCCCCGTTCCAATATGGATTCCAGCACCCCATGAAAAGGAATCCCTCCTAACCGAACCACTCTTTTAGCCATGTGTTTCCCTCCCTTATTCTCGCCACCCTATGCCAATTTGCACGTGGTTTGGGCAGTAATCTAGAGATTATAATTCTTGAGGAACCTGTTCTTTAATTTAGTCTCTAACTCCTGATAATCCCCCAAAAAATCCTAGCCTTGCCTATGTTGTTTGCCCCAAAGTGGACAACAACTAGATCCTTCGCCTCCCGCTCTAATATCCTTTCAAGCTGGTCTGACGTGTCCTTCACCTAGCACCAGTTGCTCCTCCCTCTGAATCGATTCCTGGAAACAAATCTGTATTCTGTTTATAATGATGGTGTATAGGAACAAGTGAGGACTGCAGATGCTGGAGATCAGAGCTGAAAATGTGTTGCTGGAAATGCGCAGGTCAGGCAGCATCCAAGGAGCAGGAGAATCGACAGTTCGGGCATGAGCCCTTCTTCAGATTCCTGAAGGAATGATGGTGTATACTCATCCAACTAAATGCAATCCCTCATTATTTACTTGACCATTAATATATGGCATTATTTCCTCTACTCTTCTCTACACTATTTTAAGATTAGCAAAAATACTTCAATTTTGATACTTAGGCCATTCGCATCCATGTACTCTTAACTTCTTGAGTTCCCACCTTCAGCTTATTCCATTCACTGCTCAAGATATGGCTGAGGGCAACAGGTACAGCAAAGGATATGGTTGCTGACAATATCCCAACTGTCGTGAAGACGTGCTTCAGAATTAGGTGCAACTCCAGCGAAGCTACTCCAGTACTGTTAGTTACAACATTGGCATTCATCTGAGTGTGCAATGGAAAATTGCTCAGGTACATGCTGCCCATATAATGCTGAAAAGATTCAGATTAATTATCAACATGTCAGTCCATTCCGAACGAATGGCAATGTAATGGAAGACCTTGTGCTATAATGTGACAATTGACAACAGCTTGTTAACCAATATGCAATACTGAGAAACAGAATGGGTCCAGTAGAGATATCAATGGGGACATGGCAAGAACACACAAATAACTAATTACAAAAGGATGCAAAATAGCGGGCACATCTTTTTTTAAACTTAATCGGAGTAGATTGAACTGATATAAAATCAGAGAAATGTTTTAATTGCTTCCCATGTGTCTGGGCTTTGCAATAACTTTGTGCAAAACAACCATCAACCTGTTTATCAGGGCATATGAAAACTGGCTTGACCTGAGCACAAAGATACAAGGTGCAGTTACCTCTAGTTCAGTTACAGCTGTGCAGTATTCACAACAAATCCATTATTTTAACTACAAGATTATTGGTCGCAACCTTTACAAACTCAAATTATTGCTCCATACAGAATCAATTGGGTTCTTTTTCTGAAGGTGCCAACTCTTGCAGGTTTACCTTTCCACACTGCAGCCATTTGGTACCCTGTCTGAAGGAATCATGCGGATGCGAATCTAGCCCCAGGTCATTGACTTGTGCAGGTATCAGAGCGGAGACCTTGCCTGTTCTTCAAACAGCACTTGCCTACAAAAGTTTCCAGCAAGGTAACTGAGGCCAATTACCATGGCATCAGCAAAGCTGGTGAGGCACATCAGGGCAGTGGAAAGATCCAATTCAGAATTTACTAAGTCTGGTTCATTACCACACCAAGCTGACCAATCAAATCACACACCTTACATCAGAGACCAGTGAAATGGTGTACTCACCCAGAATAAAAAGCTGCTTTGCGACAAAGAAAACAAACATCAGTCTTCATCCCTTATTAAGGTCTAGAAGTACTGTCCAGTTTTGCAGATTTATATTTTAAAACAGGCCAAGTGCAGCAGTAGTTTTTATTTGCCTCAACTCAGATGGTGAACAAACCATAACCAAAGCAGAAAACAAGTGAAGCCATCATATTATTGCATCAATGAACCAGCTGACACACAGTATAGCCTTTTAATATGATTTTTTTTCAATATGGGAGTCAGTCACATTTGCTTCTGTGAAACTAGCTGTATATGGCTTCACAAAACAGCACAAATAAGAGTTATGTTACAGATTTCTGGATTTATGGCTCATTAGCACTGGACAACTCATTTGCTCATACATGATGTTACTAAAAATTTGGTTGGCAGGAAGAATGTGGTTGCACTGCACAGCTGCGTGGGAATTCATTTTAAATACTTGCCAAATGCCAAACTAGATCAAACTAACAAACATTAACAATTGGCAAAGGATCTGCACACAAGCTGATAGCTGGACTGTGCCAGTCATACAGTGTTCACATTGGCGCGCTGTTTTTCATGGTACCAGAAAGCCAAGTTCAACCAATCGGATTTGGTGTAGTGCCAATTGTCCTGAATGCAAGCTTTCAGTCTGAAGTTTACTGAACCTCTGCACTCACAGCTGAGATGAAGCATGCATAGTCTGTGCTTATTGTTCTCTGATTCAATGAACCTCAGACTCCTGACCATTTGCTTTTAAAGATCGTTAGGCCTCAAACAAGCTGTTTAGCCAAGATTTAGGAGACTCCAGAGTGCAATTGAAGTAGAAGGTATGTAAACTTGTATTTAAGAAACCATTCAATACTCCATTGGTTTACATTTCCTACAATCAAAAAGCTATGGCAAACAGTGCAATGGTATTGCACTCTGAGTATAATGCTCAATTTGGGTGACACTATAAATGCCATTCTAACTGGATACACCCACTACCATATTTGGCAAATCTACTTCCCATGTATCCCATTGTTTTTTTTCCCCAGTGGTGCTCCTGGATCAGAGTGGAACGTTTCTACTCCATTCACTGGGATCTGCACGGAGATCAGACAATTTTAGTACATTCTATCTGCATTCAGCATTTCAACTCTCTTCCTAGAAAAGGAAGGTCACTGCAGCTAAGACAATATCAACATTGTGAAACCATAAACAATTCTATTTTGCACCAGTTGTATTTGATGGGTTATTTACATAGAAATATAAGATAGGCATAGGAGGCAGAGCTGAAAAGGTGTTGCTGGAAAAGCACAGCAGGTCAGGCAGCATCCAAGGAGCAGGAGAATCGACGTTTCAGGCATGAGCCCTTCTTCAGGAAGGTATAGGAGGCAGCCATTCGGCCTTCTGAACCTGCTCTGCCATTCATCACGCTCATGGCTGTTTGTCCAACTGAATAACCTTATCCTGCCTTCTGCCCATAACCTTTGACCCCATTTGCCCCAAATGCTACATCTTTCCTGCAGTAATGAATTCCACAGGCTCAGCACTCTCTTTTGGTGAAGAAATGTCTCATTTTTACTAAATGGTCCACTGAATCCTCAGACTGTGAGCACTGGCTCTGAACATATACAAGAACACCCCCATTGCATCTACCCTGTCTCGTCCTGTTAGAATTCTAAGTATCTATGAGATCCCCCTTCCCCATTCATCTGATTTCCAGCAAAAACAATCCTCACAATTTTTAAGCATCTTTTCAAATATTTATAAAGCCAAACCCAAGACCTCAAAATTCACTACTACATTATTGTTTCAGCTACCATTTTGTAGAAGTCTCAAAAACTGGATCAAAAGAGCCGTCAGACTTCAGTACCTGCCAGGCTGCACTGATTACACCATTACAACAGTGACTGCATGTCAAAAAGTACTTCACTGGTTGTAAAGCATTTGGAGATATCTGAAGGTTTTGAAAACCACTATATAAATGCCAGTCATTTTTTTATTACTCCTACTCAATTTTATTCACTGATGATGCAGAGAGACCATTTTATATTCAAAAATGGGTTTGAAATCTAGGTGAAGACTGTCTGCCAGTATACATTATAATGTGTTGAATAGTCTACTAAGTAATGACAGATGATTAAACATCATTGCCAGCCATGACAGATATTCTACTTAGACTTGCATTGCTTTTCAAGAATTTTGAAAACGCAATTAGGATTTCCACCTCCCCACTCCCTCCAGTTTATTTAAGAACTGGCAGTAGAAAAACAAAGTACTGAGAAATTCAGCTTAATCCCTGGCCACTTACATAAACACTGTATAAATACATACCAGCAAATGTTTTGTCACCAGCTACATAGTTCCCATAGCAAACCTAAGAATTAAGTAGCACTGAAGTGACGAGTGGGCAGAAGGACACACAGTTGGCAAGGATGGTAGTGTTATGATGCGGAGGTTGAACCACCCCACGTGAATTAAACCAAACATTCAGAAAAGCTTGCCTTGTAATCTGTTGAAATAGGAGCGAAGAGAACTCCTAAATTCCATTATTTAAAGTTATTTTTCCAAATCTAAACAAAAGCTCTTCACAAATCCAAGTCCCCCCCCTTTTCCTAACTGCTTACTATCTGACACCAACTCTATAAATAAATTGCTGTTCCAATAATACACTTATTAAACATTACATTAACTTAATCAGAAGACCAGAGTCAGTCTTCTCCGCTGTCTTCAATCTTCCGGCTGCTAATCCTCCTGGATTGTCTTCTCTTTTACTGAGAGTATGTTTTACAGGAAAAGGTACCTTTCACAGAGATTGCTTTCTAATTTCTTCGAGAACAAGATGTTAGTTGCGCAGTTAGCTCTCCCGCTCGACAGCAGTTGCTCGCTCTAATTTTCAAAATGCCTGCATATTTTATACCCACGCGTGATACATTAAATTTGTATAATTTGATTGATTTCTGAGTGTCAAAACAATAAATTCAAACTCAGTTGCATTACACTATCCTGGGCTTAATTTAAACTGATTGGTTAAATTTGAATGATTGTCAAAATATCAACCAAAACTCAGGTATCCTTTTAATAGCCATTTGCTACATGTATCTACTTTGGAACAGCTCATCTCCCAGCCTTTCCATTCGGGCAGCTGAAGTTTCATTCAAAATTCAGAAAACAGTTGCTATCTTAAGGTGAACATACATGCCTTTGACTTTGTAACAGTAGCAGGGTAGGTAACGTCACCTTCCCTGGCCACCCTAAGAGGTGTAAAACCTGTATCCACACCTCCTCCCTCACGTCTGTCCAAGGCCCCAAAGGATCCTTCCACATTCGGCAGATTTTCCTGCATATCCAAACACCTCACCTACTGTGTCTGTTGCTCTTAATGTGGTCTCCCTCTACATCGGGGAGATAGGACGCCAACTTGCGGACTGTTTCAGGGAACATCTCTGGGACACATACACCAAACAACCCCACCGCCCTGCAGCTGATCACTTCAACTCCCCCTCCCACTCTGCCAAGGATACGCAAGTTCTGGGCCTCCTCCACTGTCAAATCCTAACCACCCAACGCCCGGAGGAAGAACGTCTCATCTTCAGTCTTGGGACCCTCCAACCACACAGCATCAATGTCGATTTCACCAGTTTCCTCATCTCCCCTCCACCTCATCCCAAATTCAACCCTCCAAATCAGCACCACCTACTAAACTGTCCTACCGCCCATCTTTGTTCCCACCTATCTGCTCCACCCTCCCCGCAGACCTATCACTATCAACCACCCTCCCCACGGACCTATCACTATCAACCACCCTCCCCACAGATCTATCACAATCAACCACCACCCCTACTAACCTGCATCTACCTACTGTCTTTCCAACTACCTTCCCCCAGCCCCACATTTACCTCTCAGGACCTTTTCTCTAAGGTTCCCCCCACCTCAACCTTTCCAGATGAAGGGCTTTTGCCTGATTTTCCTGATCCTCGGATGCTGCGTGACCTGCTGTGCTTTACCAGCACCACACCTTTTGACTCTGATTTCTAGCATCTGCAGCCCTCACTTTCTCCTGACAAACCAGTGGCCCATGCTAAATGTTCTGAGGACACGGATTACTCTTAGATTAGATTCCCTACAGCGTGGAAACAGGCCCTTTGGCCTAACCAGTCCACACCGACCCTCCGAACAGTAACCCACCCAGATCCATTTCCCTCCAATCAATGCACCTAACACTATGGGCAATTTAGCATGGCCAATTCACCTGACCTGCACATCTTTGGCCTGTGGTAGGAAACCGGAGCACCCGGAGGAAACCCATGCAGAGAGGGGGACAATGTGCAAACTCCACACAGTCACGCAAGAATCGAACCTGGGACCCTGCTGCTGTGAGGTAGCATTGCTAACCACTGAACCACTGTGCTGCCCTTACCATAGCAGTTAGGAATTTCCAATTCAGCTAATAAATCTGTAATATAAAGCTTGTCTCAGTAATGGTAACCATGACAACTATCATAGATTTTTAGAATAGTCAACCTCATTCACTAATATCCTTGGGAAAGGAAATCTGCCATCCTTACCCAGTTTGGTTGACATGCCTCAGCAATGCCTCACAACTGCCCTTTGAAACAGCTTAGCAAGCCACTCAGTTCACAGGCAGGTAGGGATGGACAACAAATACAGGCCACATCCTATGGGCGAATAAGTTAAAAAATTTGGACACCGAATAATTAGTGTGGTAGGAACCTCCAGTGGCATGCAAACTCCAGTCTCCCTTCTTACTGCCCTCCCTCCAGTTTTTGTTGGCAATATTTACTCAAGTCACCAGCTGAGCAAGTTTACGAAGGCCAATTCGAGGCAGGATGGAAGGAGTGTAGGTAAAAGTGCAGGCCAAGACATTGCAAAGGAGAGCAGGATACAATCAACTATTGCACACTGCCTCTCCTCCAGTCTGTGAAACTAGCTGCACAAGCAGGGCAATCTCTCAGTCCCGTGTATGTTACCTTGAAATTGTAATCACCCTGGAATAGAAATGATGCATAACTTTTAAACCCCGTGGCCCTTTATCATCTGATGAACATTTTTTTTTTAGGACCATTACTTCCAGAATGCAGTGTTTCATTCTCGGGTGCAATATCCTGCCAACTAAAAGTGTTTTTCGAAGTCCTTCTTGTGGCTATGCACCCTGTTCAGTGAAAAAACAGAACAAATTGCATCTCAGCACAATGGACTTGAATATGTTGTTTGTGGATTTAGAGGCCTTTTACTTCCCCGTGGTTTCTGCCAGTTCCTGGTGGAAAGTCTAATGACAAAGCCCATTTGCTCTCTGAAAGTTCAGCATACATAACTCAGACTGTGAAGGAAAATTGTTCAGTGAACTCGCAATGCACAGTCTGTAGAGTTCACTAATTGACGCTGGGGAATCATAAAAAAAATCTTTAAAAGTTGACAATGTCACAACAAATGAGCTGGTGAAGGTAGGAATAGGAAGATACAGGAGCTGAATGCATGGCTGAGGAGCTGGCGCAGGGGGAGCAGGGTTCACATTTTTCGATCACTGGAATCTCTTCTGAGGTGGGAGTGACTTGCACAAGGAGGATGGATCGCACCTGACTCGGAAGGGAACTAAAGTACTGGCAGGGAGATTGTCTAGAGCTGCTCAGGAGGATTTAAACTAGTTAAGGTGTGTGTGTGTGTGTGTGTGTGTGTGTGTGTGTATATACGCACGCACAGTGAAGACACATAGGGAAATAGTGCGAAAAGTGATCGATCGGAGACTGGTACAGTTGGGAAAAGGAGCAAGTCAAATAGTCAGGGCAGGCAGGAACAGAGAGGAGAACAAGGTAGGACTTCTAAATTAAACTGCATTAACTTCAATTCAAGAGGCCTAACAAGGGAAGGCAGATGAACTCAGGGCAAGAACATAGGACTGGGATATCATAGCAATTACAAATGCATGGGTCAGGGATGGACAGCACTCGCAACTTAATGTTCCAGGATACAAATGCTACAGGAAGGATTGGGGGTGGGCCGTTTTTTCTAAGGGACAGCATTACTGCTGTACTCAGGGAGAATATTCCTGGGAATACAATGAGTGAAGCTTTTTGAGTAGAACTGAGAAATAAGGGAGGGATGATCACCTTAATGAGATTGTATTATAGACCCAATAGTCAGCGGGAAATTGAGAAACAAATTTGTAAGGAGATTTCAGTCATCTGTAAGAATAATAGGGTGGTTATGGTAGAGGATGTTAACTTTCCAAAAATACTGGAATTGCTAGTGTGTTAAAGGTTCAGATGGAGAGGAATCTGTTAAATGCATACAAGAAAATGTTCTGACTCAGTGTGTGGATGTACCTACTAGAGAAACTGCAAAATTTGACTTGGGAAATAAGGCAGGGCAGGTGACTGAGGTATCAGTGGGGGAGCACTTTGGGCCAGCAACCATAATTCTTAGTTTAAAATAGTGATGGAAAGGGATGGACCAGATCTAAAAGTTAAAGTTCTAAGTTGGAGGAAATGATGCCTAATTTTGATGGTATTAGGCAAGATCTTACAAAAGCTGATTGGGGGTAGATGTTCACAGGTGAAGGGATGGCTAGAAAATAGGAAGCCTTCAGAAATTAGATAACAAGAGACCACGGACTGTATATTTCTATTAGGGTGAAAGGAAATGCTGGTGATTGTAGGGAATGCTGGATGACTAGAGAAATTCAAGTTTTGATTAAGACAGACAAGGAAGCATATGTCAGGTATAGACAAGAGAGATCAAGTGAATCCTTAGAAGAGTATAAAGGCAGCGAGAGTATATTTATGAGGGAAATCAGGAGGGCAAAAAGGGGACATGAGCTAGCTTTGGCAAATAGGGTTAAAGATGAATCCAATGAGATTTTATAAATATATTAAGGCCAAAAGGGTAACTAGGTAGAGAATGGTGCCCCTCAAAGATCAGCAAGGCAGCCTATATGTGGAACCCACAGGCGACTGGGGAGATACTAAACAAATATTTTGCATCAGTATTTACTATGGAGAAGGACATGGAAGATAGAGAATATGGGAAATAACTGCTGATATCTTGAAAAATGTCCATATTACAGAGGTAGTGGCGCTGGACATCTTGAAATGCATGAAAGTGGATAAATCCCCAGGACCTGATCAGGTGTACCCTAGAACTCTGTGGGAAGCTAGGGAAGTGATTGCTGGGCCCCTTGCTGAGATATTTGTATCATTGACCATCACAGGTGAGGTGCCGGAAGAGTGGAGGCTGGCTAACATGGTGCCATTATTTAAGAAACATGGTAAGGAAAAGCCAGGGAACTATAGACTGGTGAGCCTAACATCAGTAGTGGGCAAGTTGTTGGAGGGAATCCTGAGGGACAGAATGTACATGTATTTGGAAGGGCAAGGACTGATTAGGGATAGTCAACATGGCTTTGTGCGTGGGAAATCATGTCTCACAAACTTGATTGAGTCTTTTGAAGTAACAAATAGGATTGAAGAGAGCAGAGTGGTAGACATGATCCATTTGGACTTCAGTAAGGCATTTGACAAGGTTCCTCATGGAATACTAGTTAGCAAGGTTATCTCTCATGAAATACAGGGAAAACTAGCCATTTGGATACAGAACTGGCTTGAAGGTAGAAGACAGAGGATGGCGGTGGAGGGTTATTTTTCAGACAGGAGGCCTCTGATTAGTGGTGTGCCACAAGGATCAGTGCTGGGTCCACTAAATTTCATCATTTATATAAATGGTCAGCATGCAAACTGAAGGGTCCGTTTCTGTGCTGTACATCTCTAGGACTCTAAATATCTTCACAGCATGAGCTCTATGACAAAAAGAAATCTCAAAGCATGTCTGGCTTGGGATTTGCTACTACACAACTTTCAAGATGGAACACATTGTAAGAAGCACTTTAATTCAATAAATTTGAAATTCTTAGTTTATTTTGGCAGCCTCTTTTGAGTAAATAGCTCTGACATGGATTGAGGGCTGCATTTTCTTGATGCAATTCCAGCAACTGGAAGCACCTTCTCCTGAAAAAGGAATTACCCTTATTATAAGTCGGAAATTTAGCTGGACCAGTCTTGTAAGTAAATCTCCAGTAGCATTCCCTCAAAGTTTATGCATTATTAACCCAAGAACATACAGATCTTCATCAGCATTCATTTTGTTTACCAGTTTTTACATTCACTGAACAGCCCCAGGAAATCTCTGAATGACAAAACAGGCTAACATCACATTTTGCATTAGCTGTTTCCAGAACACTGACACATGTGCTATTTAAAGGATCCAAATAAATTATATGAATCAAGATGTGCACAGCTTCCACGAAGTCAGAATTAAAATTCTGGTACAGTTACCCAGCATTACTTCAGATCAATATGCTCTTTCAAGGCCTAAGTGGTTCCTGGCATTTGAACCTAGTGATTTTGTTTATCTGCAAAATTGTAAAATCCATTAGGCATTTTCACTGATCGGGCATTAAAATGAGGCTCTGAAAGTTGCAGCTGAAGTAACTCAATGGGTTTTTAGTATGTCTTATTCTCTACTCTCAGTCTTGTCTTCAGCACATAGTAATGTAATGTAATGAAAGCAACTGAACAAAACAAGGGTTTAGTGTGTGTGTGTGTCTTGTCGTCAACTTAATCTATATAGAACATTCTAATCAATATCCAATTAAGCAATTTAGAAAATTACTTCATGCAAATGTTGACAAATAAATATGCATTCTTCATTATTGGGTATCTGGCAGAATCCCTAGAAATATCACAGGAAATGCTGAATTAGGATGCAGCAAGAGTATGTGAAACACTAATTTAGCTTGCTTGTGTCACTGCATTTACTGATGTACTGGGAACCAAGAAAAAGTGAAAAACAGTATGACTCCAACACCAAATATATCAAAGTTTGTGAGAAGATTTGTAGTTCAGGTGCTCGTTGTTGTGGTTCTGTTCGCCGAGCTGGGAATTTGTGTTGCAGACGTTTCGTCCCCTGTCTAGGTGACATCCTCAGTGCTTGGGAGACTCCTGTGAAGTGCTTCTGTAATGTTTCTTCTGGCATTTATAGTGGTTTGTCTCTGCTGCTTCCGGTTGTCAGTTCCAGCTGTCCGCTGCAGTGGTCAGTATATTGGGTCCAGGTTGTAATGCTTATTGATTGAATCACTCATCCACAGATTCAATCAATAAGCATTACAACCTGGACCCAATATACTGACCACTGCAGCGGACAGCTGGAACTGACAACCGGAAGCAGCAGAGACAAACCACTATAAATGCCAGAAGAAACATTACAGAAGCACTTCACAGGAGTCTCCCAAGCACTGAGGATGTCACCTAGACAGGGGACGAAACGTTTGCAACACAAATTCCCAGCTCGGCGAACAGAACCACAACACCAAGTGAGGATTCCATGCTGTGTAATGGTTGTAAGACTCTTGCCTGCACCCATCAACTGGAATGTAATTTATGTTGGCAACCTGGAAATGTGAGCGGAGCGTTGTCTAGTAACAGATAAAATGGGACATCCGAAAACTTAGCAAGCAACAGGAGACCATCTCCTTAAAAAAGGAGGATTGAGAAATTCACAGCAATAGAGAAGCGGATACATTTGAAATGCATTGGGTGTGGAAAGAAAAATAAGAGGGAAAGAACAATTGCTTTAGACATTTACATTGGATAATTGCCTTTCACCATATCTCTATTAATGGAGTTGAGATTTAGCATTGCGAATTCTAAAAAAAATTAAGTTATCTAATACGTAAAACAAACTAAAATGTGCATGATGACATTTGAAAGTCTTTGTTACAGTTGGTCGATATGTCAAAAATGTTGTACTACCTTACTTATCCTTTAAAAGGTTACATCAGAAAAAGTACCATCTCTTGTTCAGCACTCTAGCTTTAAACTCATCCCAGTCCCAATACACCCATCAATTTGAAGTGGCAGCCTGGATGAACCATTTATCATGACACTAAGTCCATTTTCATCATCATCTTCCACAGCCCCACTTCTAAACTCGGCTCCTTCCTCACTAACCGAAACAAATGCTGTGGTTCAAAAGGTTTTTGCTTCAAGGAGGCCCCCACTTGACCAAAAGAGTTAACTACTTGATCACAGAATCACTACAGTATGGAAGCAGGCCATTCAGCCCATCGAGGCCATTGTGAAGAGCATCCCACCCAGAACCACCCTCCTAACCCTATCCATGTAATCCTGCATTTCCTATGGTTAATTAGCATGGCCAATCCACCTAACCTGCACATCTTTGGAGTGTGGATGGAAACTGGAGCACCTGGAGGGAATGCACACAATGTGCAAACTCCACACAGACTGAGGGGTGCAATCGAACCTGCTTTCCTAGTGCTGAGAGACAGCAATGCTCACCACTGAGACACAGAGCCGCTCTTTGTTCAGCATTCACAGCAGGCACACAACAGCAAAAAGGACTGGTCTGAACCCCAAATTTCATGTACACTGTCGACAGAATAGCTCGCTTATCACATTATTCCAATTCATGGGGTGCTTTATATGCAGCACACTTGCAGAACATCAATCAATCAGTTATCATTACTCTCGAATGAGGTGCTTGTAAGAGTCCAAGCCATTTCTATAAAGTATGAAGAGCTGATTTGGTAGTTTGACTGTAACAAAAGTAGTGGATCACAGAAGTGAGCATGGATTCCCTGGAATGGGTTGTACATAGATATAATTATAAACCATTTTGTTGTGTTGAGAGGAAAGATATAATGATTTTCAGCAAACAGAATTTTCAAGAAATGGAGATAAATGAATGGCATTCAAAAGAAAGAATGCATGGAGGGGAGCAGAAGAAAATCAGTTAACTCTTTTCAGAACAAAACAATAATCTCTAAAATGAAAAACTCAAGAGCTTTGGTTTAGTTTTAGTTTCTTTTCTCTATTTTAGACAGTCAGGTGCCACCAGGTCTTTATTCAAATATTAGAGTTCTTTCTCTATTTTCACCTGTTTCTTTCTGCTACTAGACCATGTCACTGTTTACAGTAATTGGCAGCTTCACAAATTTCACGTCTAAACCATTGCAGTGTTTTCCCCGAAATGTGTCACATGACAGTTCAGCTCCATTCCAAATGGTTTAGGTAGTTCGTGTTCTTGGAAACCAACCATCCAACCTCACATGTCTTATTTCTTTCTCAGCCAAGCTGAGATCTGATGCAACAGAAGATTGGACTCTGCTTCAAACAGCCTCAATATTCATTGTGAAATATCAAAAAACATGTTTTCAAAACTCCTTTGTAACTTTCCATTATTCATGGCACTTTCAGTTTCAGTGGGCACAAACTACCCATTATTTTGGAGACACTAATGAGCTTGTCTGCTGACAATCAAAATATACCAGATCAAAATCGCTGAAGGGAAAGCCTTCTGAAGAGGTGGAAAGGAAACTACTTTCTCCAACACTGCAATGTTTGGACTATTCCCACTCTTTTCTTATTACTTTAAAGCTGGATTATTTCTTGCTGATTACTGCCTTAGGTAGCCTTCCTGCTTCATCAGTACATATTCTTACCCTGTCACTTGACCCGAAACATTAACTGTGACCTCTCTCCACAGATGCTATCAGACCTGCTGAGCTTTTCCAGCAATTTCCATTTTCGTTTCTTACACATGCTTGGGTTCTCAGACAACAGTGTCATAAAAGTTGGCAACTTAATTTTAAAGAAGTTGTCTGATGATCAGGGCAGATTAATCGGTTACAGATGACAAGCTGATGAAGATAGAAGTCAGTGTATGTTTATACGTCCTTGTGCATGTGTCCAATCTTGATTGGAGTTATCATTTAAATGAGCATTAGAGATCGATACCGTCAATAGTATATTTTGCACTGATTGTCCCATTTGTGTTCAATGCTTCCTGCGTTGTTAAAGCTGCATTAGCTCATTAAGCAACACTTTTAGGTGTCAACAAGGGAAATTGTTTGAATTTTATTAGAGTGTTAAGTGCAATTAATAGTATTTAATTTGCTTCACTCAACTCGTAAACAGGACCCCAAGTGAGGAAACTTCAAAACCAGAAATTTATGCCCCCCAAACTCTACATTTGTTGGAGCAAGGAGAAAACTCAAGCAATGGCATCCTGTTTCTCTAGTGATTTAATGCTGTAGAAGAACAATATATGTGCATTGAGTAAGGTACAATTGTATGTGCCATTGGCTGTATTTAACTCACTAATAATTGTATGCCTATGGTGGGTCAGATCTTGCATGAAAATACACATTAATGATGCACAACCTTATTAATGCTCAAATTCGCCAGCAAATTCAAGGGATAAAGACAGGGCATTAGTGGTGGATCTCTGGAACATGCTGGTTAATTTACACTGTTTCATTTGCTTTGCATAAAAGGATAACCTGCCTTTAGCATACCAGTTTTTAAAAAGATTTTGGATTGGCATATTAATTGTCCATTGCATTTTTTGCAGAAACTTTACAGCACGGGCAAAGTGTGAATAGAACTGCTCATGCAATTTCAAATTAACCAATCTAGCCCAGAAAGGAAATAATTTTAACAGAGCAAAATTTATTGCTGCCTCTTTCCTGCCTAACAAAATCTAATTTCATCTGTTTTAATTTTTTTAATCTTCTCTCGCTTTTTCCATATTTCAATCCTCAAATCTCACTGTTAATCAGAAGTGCTGTTGGTCCCAATGTTAACTCAGAACTCAGAAGTCCAATTCACATTGCCTTGCTGTTGTCAGTTCACACTTCCAGCACATTACGGCATGAAAATTGTCTCAATGGATGGCACAGAATAACTAACACTGCTCACTACGGGATGCCTCAAGCTTTCACGATCCACCACAGTAATTTGAACTAAATACAACAAAAAAGAAACCTCTGCCTAGTCTACAGCATATATAAACATAGGTCATTCTGCTATAAGGCGAGTTTTGTTAATGCAGATTTGTTGTAACACGATTGATGAATTGGGGACTCTGTTTCAAAAGTGCAAACTTATAAAATGGGTGTTGGCTGTAACACAATTACATTGCGCTGTTGCTAAAATGTGATGTTTCATTGATGTGGGGTTGCACAAGAACACAACTATCGCGTTATAGAAGAACGACCTGTACATTTAAACTGATAAACAACATTTGGCGGTACTGCGGAGGAGGCATTTTGAAATTAATTATTTTAAGGTTAAAGAAATGGTCACATCCCAAATGAATCGCTCTAAAGACACATTTCAGCATAATGGACTGAATTACACAACGAGACAATGGTAACCTTGGAAAGCTCTCTGATTCTCTAAACAGTATAATGAACTGCCAACAGAACACCTTGACATACAAAATATGCAGAGTGACAGATTAAGTGTATAATTTATCCGTTTGTTATGTGTTTAGAATTTGATGCATCTGTGGAGCAGATTTAAGGTAATAGCTAGATTCTATTGGGTTGTGCTTCTCCTGATCAATCCCACAGCAGAAAGATTTATGGAAAAGCTCCATTTAAGTACTGCCACAGTGCAAAAAATGTTTGTTTCCTACCTATATTCCAGTTAGATATTTTAACCTTTGGATAACAAAACAAAACCTTGCTTTGGTAAATAGGACTCTAAAAAAATACCTCATGCTTAAAAACGTTTGCTTACAACTGGAGCTCATCCATGACAATGTTGTGAACTATGGGTCCTTTAAAGGATGTGCTTCGGAGAAATATGAAGAAACTGATGCTCACAGGACCATGTATTTAAGGGTTGGCGTTCCTCAGTGATAAGAGTTGGTCAGAAAGGGGGGATAACAGACTAAAGTTTGTTTGCATTTTGTCATTCAATGCAAACAGTTGTGGAAGACAAAATAACCTCTGGTTAAATAAATGGATAACCAGCAACCGAACAATAAAAACCACTGCTAAATCGTCTGAATTGCACAGCAGAGATTTAGAAATGTGGGATGTACGTATGCAAAAAGATCAAGTCCTAAAAGCATTGTATGAGATGGTTCTGAAGGGGTTAACAATCTTGTTACATTAGTTCCATTCAATCTACCCGATATTAGTGTGTGTAGGTGGAGAGGAATTCTAATCTTTCGGAGGAACAGATGCACCTATACAACTCCCTTGTGTCCCAGTACTTGTGCCTTACCATCTGTACTCACACTTATAACCATTAAGTACGCACATTTCTTGTTATCTAAGAACTGTTCCTCTTCTGCAGGTATTCGACAGCGGTGCATTTTCTTACCACTAATCATGGGATGGGCCTGAGGTAAAGCAGAGTCAAAACAGGATTGGTGACTGTGAAATGCCTCAAACCCTTAGCCAGGACCGCATACTGGTAGAGATGGTAAATACCGCTAGGTGCCAGGTACAGTGTCTGGGAGAATATCATTAAATGCTGCAAAGTTTGAACTATGTGGAAATTCAGAAGTATCCTCTAAATTGGAACAGAATCTCTCTCCAACCATACTTCATCCAATCCCAGACAGGATAACAACACATTAAGAATGAAACACTTCACTTGTGTGACAACAATCCATTGTTGCAGATCACGTAATTATATCATTAATGACAGAACAATCACTCATCGGGGATTATTAATTCTGTAGCTAAGTTTATTTAAAACAGCACGGTAAAGGATAAAACATTATATAAACACAGCTCATGAATGGTTTGGAGGAGCCGGAGTTGGACTGGAACGTACAAAGTAGAAAATCACAACACCAGGTTATAGTCCAACAGTTTTATTTGGAAGCACTAGCTTTCGGAGCGCTGCTCCTTCATCAGGTGGTTGTGGAGTATAAGAGCACAAGACAGAAAATTTTATAGCAAAAGTTTACGATGTGATGTAACTGAAATTATACATTGAAAAAGACCTGGATTGTTTGTTAAGTCTCATCTTTTAGAATGGGCATGTTGGTTTCATTTCTTTCAGATGGAAATCCCACAAGTTGCTTAAAGTTACATTCTCAAGTGAACTTTTCCAATTTCAGTTACATCACACCAGAAACTTTTGCTATAAATTCTGTGTTCTATGATCTTCTACTCCATAACCACCTGATGAAGGAGCAACACTCTGAAAGCTAGTGCTTCCAAATAAACCTGTTGGACTATAACCTGGTGTTGAGATTTTTAACTTTGTACAACTCATGAAGTCCTTAAAGGTAAAGGCAAGGCGCACGTACAACTATATGGAATGCCCAATATCACCCACTGCTTCCAAACTGCATGTTTTCCATTAAATGTGAAGCTACCTTATACTGTACAGTGAGTAGAACAAGGGAACAGTCTCAGGATAAGGGGATGGCCATCCTCGACTGGGTGGAGGAGAAATACCTTCATTCAGGAGGGATGCGAATCTTGAGAATTCTCTACCCAAAAGGCCAGGTACGCTGTCATTGAGTATATTCGAACATTGAAATATTTTCATACTAAAGGAATTTAGTGCTCTAAGGATCAAGTGAGCAAAGAGTAGTGATTGAGAACCAGCCAATATCTTATAAAATAGCAGAACTCAAAGCTTTGTACGATCTACTCCTATTCCTCACGTTTTACGATGTATCATTTCCTGCAGAACTGAACTGTTCAGTAATAAGTCAGTGACGTCGCAGAAGATGCAAGGAGTATTCACCAATACCAGGTAGCATTGGCTGGAGTGCTACAAAAGTTCTAATTATCTCGGATTGGTGAAGAATAAATACTACCTGCCATTACCCCTCCTCAGAGTCCAGATCAATGTGTTCCTCTAATCCTGCACACCTCCGATTTTAATAACACCACAATTGACAACTGTTTTGAGCTTTGAAGGCCGTTGGATCGAGAATTTGCTCTCTAAATGTATCCACATCCTCCCCGCCCCCGCCGCCGCCATTAATCTACAAAACTTGATTCTTTGACAAATTTTGTTTTATAATACAGAAGTGCCTCAGGATACTTTACTGTACTGAATGGTCTATATAAGTGCAGGTTGATATTGTTGAGAACTAGCCAGAGATGCCTTGCTGGAAGTTTTCTAGACTTGACACTAGCTGGCAATGTTGCCCAGGTGCTGTGTGCCCAATGTTTCTTTAAATTAGTCAGACAGGTGACGACTCTGATGGGCATACCACTGTGGGTGAACAACCTGTGGCCATTCATCACTATAACACATCTCAGGTACTAATAGGAACAAACACAAATGAAGCTGTACTGTGGGAAAGAGTCAACACTTTTAGAAGAGACAGGGCAGAAACTTGGACTGGGAAAAAAAAAGTTAGGAAAAACCATGCACTAACCAAGGCAATCACTCACCCATGTCCTCACATGAAAATATAGACATAAAGGATTAATGTTGTTAATGCTGAGAAATGAAACAGAATTTTGATGCTCAGTGTATTCCAAAATGCATTGACCACACTATTGCACACTGACCTCCTACCCCACCCAAAGAATTTTGAGGTCAAATTCTAGGTCTAAGTATATGCCTCAAACCTGTTGAGCCCTACCCATAAAGGTGCACCCCTCCTGAAGCCCTGGTGTTTGAAGGAAAGCATTTTCAGGTGCTTTTATGCTCCGTACATCCTTGCTGTACAAATGTCACCCACCATGGTTACACAGAAGTAGATTACTGTACAGGAACCAATCAGAATTAACCCTGCATAATCAAGAGAGCACCTAAGGCAAAATTTGCATTTTGTGTTACAAAATTTGCCATTACACTATAGATGGCAGGCAGTGATTTCCAGGGGCGTTGCAGAGTTGAGCGATTTATCTGTGGCTGCTTTATGATCTGCGGAAATTAAAGGTAAAGCTTTGACTGCACCAGGCAGACACTTCCTTGATGTTACTGCCTCTCAAAGCTAAATATTCTTGCCTTCTGACCTTGCCAATACACCTTTTGCTGGTGTTGCTCCAGATCATTCCCCAGCACTTAGGATAGGTAACTATTCATCAGGTGAGAGTCTGGGTATTGACTGCTTTCAGCAAGGCTAGCAAGTATCATGCAGAAATTTGTACGACTCTCTATTCTAAGGGCATTAAAAAGTTTTCTGTAGCACTTCTGTTTTTGCTGTGGTGGACATAAACTGACCAAAGCACTGAAAGATGTAAAATAAAGCAAATAACTCAATGCTGGAGATCTGAAACAAAAGGCAAAACTCCTGAACAAACTCAGAAGGTCTGGCAGCATCTGTGGGGACAAAGCAGAGTTTATCTTTCAAGTCTACTGACTTTTCATCGATTCTTTTGAATTGGTTCTTAAGCCTCATCTTATGGAGGTCATGCATTATAAGTGAAAGGATAAGCTGAAAACTGAAACGAACCTGACCCTTATGATTAGTAGTTTGGAACAAAAACAAAAAAAAACTTTTTCTACACCGTTGAATAATTAGAAAACTAAAATTCTATGCAATACCTTTTTATAAAAATCCCTCATTTTGTTTATCTAAAATACAACATCTTATTTAAAAGCACACACTTTATACAAATGAGTGCATAAACTCTTAAAATGATGAGTATAATTATAAATAGAATAAAGAAATGATAGTTTGGTTGTTTGGAGTCCTAACTGGAGTGAGATGCCAAACGCATTATATGTTAGCATCATCAATGATCTTCTGACCATTTAAAAGGGTGAGACGTGGGGATGTTTGGAGATGATTGTTCAACATTAAGCACTAGCTGAGACTTCTCAGACATTGAAGCAATTCATTTTCAAACACAGCAAAACCCAGATAACTGCATTGTTTGGTTTGACAAGTAGCAAGTAACATTCACACCAATGACTATTTCTAACAAGACAGAATTGCACCTTGACATTCAAAGGGGTACCATCATTGAATCGGCCACTGTCAACGTCTTGGGGGTTACCACTGATCAGAAACTGAACTAGCCATAAGTACAATGACTACAAGAGTAGCTTAAAAGCTAGGAATTTCACACTGAGTAATTCAACTTCAGAGTCCCCAAGGTCTGTCCACTGTTTCTAAGGCACATGTCTGAAGTATGATAGAACATTCTCCATTTGCCTGGTTGAGTACAGTTCCAATAGCATGCAAGAAGCCCACTTAATTGGCATCAAATCCTCAAACATTTGCCCTTTCTATCACTGACTTTCAGTAGCAGCAGTGTGACCCAACTACAAGATGCACTACAGAAATTCACCAAGGTTCCTTATGTAGCACCTTCCAAATCCATGATAACTGCTATCTTAAACAGGACAAGGGCACCAGATACTTGGGAACACCACCATCTGCAAATTCTCCTCCAAACTATTCACCATTTTAATTTGGAAAGATATGCCATTCCTTCAATGTTGCTAAGTCAGAATTGTGGAAATCCCTCAAACACCAGCTCACTGCCACTTTCTCATGGTCAACTAGGGACAGGAAATAAATGCTGACCCAGCCAGCAATGCTACATCCCATGAATTAATGCTAAAAAAAAATATTCCCGGGTGAGTTGATGATTTTCATTCCATTTTAAATATTGAAATTCCTGATAGATTAGGATGGGAAAGGAATCCCATCCAGGCTCTCATTACTAACCAGCATTCTGTGATCCTCTATAGAAAATGCAGTACGACTCAATGCAGTTTAAGTATATCTTTCAGATGTTACAGTGCATTCGCATCACTATGCAGAGATATATGTCTTTTTACACATTGGTCAGACCTGCTCATGAAGAAACAATGGACATGCAAGCTACATTTCATTAAATCCTCAGCGGTTTACCATCAGGAGTGATCAATTACTGGCAGGAACAGTGTCTGGTCTTGGAGCATTTCATCACTGGGAGAGTTCCACTTACCTAGAAAATAAAAGGGAAAAATCTTCATTACAAAAGGTACATTGTTTTATTAGTGGAAATGACTGCAACTTTTTAAATAAGTAAATTCTGGATCATTGTCAACAATACAAGAAATTAAGATGCGATAAAATGTATTTACATTTCAAGTCTATGTAAATATAATAATTTCTGTAAAGGCTGATTTTTAAAAATTTATTATATAATAATTTGCAGCATTAACTGGAAATTCCGTATTTGACAGTGAATTTAATTGTTCCTGTATACTCTGTTCAGATAGACTACAAACGATGCCATGTAATTTATGCATGTGTTCATTAATTAATGCTTTATGTGCACAGGCACAATTACAACAAACTCTGCTCTTGAATGAAAGCAAACAGAATGTCAGCATGTAACATAATGTACATTGACAAAAAGTCAAACACCACACACAAAATGGATAAATGGGGAAATCAGAAGATAAACAATCAGATCACCGATCTCATCGACACTGAGAAACAGAATTTTAATACAAAATCTGCTCAGTCTGTTACAATGAGGTGCTCAGGGCATCTTAGCTGCCAGTACATCGCAGATCGATAGCTAACTGCTGTGATCCCTCTCCTCCCCACTCCCATCATCCACAAAGGAAGAGAACTACTGCCGAAAGTTGCTGAACAAAGACCAAGCACATCCCTCCTCCACCTCTATGGCCTCTCCGGTTTTTGAAGGAACCTCAGATTTGGCTGATCTGTTATCGGTGACAGCAGAGTTACACCTGGGCATCTGAAACGGCAAACAATGTGCAGGCTGCTCACAGAATGCTTCCTGACACCAAACTCCTTGTTAACTCAAAAATTACCAAAGTACCATTGCATATCATCATCTTCCATTATGAAACAAGATCACAAACCCAGGTGATGATACAACACAACTGTAATTGAATTAATAGAATTGCAAGGATTTCAAAACCTACTTTCAGCAAGGTACAAGTTAAAACACACTTATAAACTTTAATTTTCCCTTACTCTAATAAATGTAGGATCTTATAACCTTGATGCTTCAGGACTTTATATTTAATTTAGTGCAAGATGGAGAAATGAGGTATATTATGCCCCCGAGCTTTGAATTCTGCTGCTTGGATGTTAGCGATCAAGGTTTGTGAACTATTATCCTTTAAACTGACAATTTATCTTCAAATTTAGAAGTGTGAAGATAGCTAATTAGAAATTCTACTTGGATATAAGGCCCATGTGATTCACATGATAATGGGATGGTCCAGAGGAAGTGATTTGTAGGATTAGCTCAAAGGGTGTATCTTTAAAATTTCTGTTAATTCCACAGGCAGCCAGTTTCAATCTGCAAGCATCCAAGACAGGGTCACAGATTCTCTTTATGGCTCACTATAATCAGAATGTGAGTGGTAGTTCACACTCAGTTTAAAGAGGCTGAGGTTATGATAATTTAAGCAGGACTGAAAGATTTGTATAATCTTGGCAAACAGGAGCATTTTGCAGGTCACCTTCGATGTAGAAGCCCATGTAGGAATTAGAAGTTACCTGACTGCAAAGGGAAAAAAAAAGAAGCAAGCTCTTAGAAGCCAAATCAAAAAGCCAAAAGAACCGCGGATGCTGGTCATCAGAAACAAAAACACAAGCTTTTGAAAAAACCTCAGCAGATCTGGCAGCATCTGTGAGCTAACGTTCCAGGTCCAATGACCCTTCTTCAGAAAATCCTGCTGAGTTTTCCCAACAATTTCAGTTCTTGTTTCTTAGAAGCTAAGAATTGTTTTGGGGGAGAATGGAGTATCTACGTAAGGCACAAAAGTGTAAACGTGGAGGGAGATTTTCAATGGTAAGTTAATTTTTCTCACATTCAAAAGTACAAGTTGCCAACTAAAATTGTGTTTAGTCAATGTTGCTTTTAGTTTGTTTTTTCTAAAACAGTAAAAATCTTAAAACATCCTTGTAGTCATTCAGTAGCAGTTTGAATTTCCTTTTAAAAATCAAAAATCACAACACCAGATTATAGTCCAACAGGTTTAATTGGAAGCACACTAGCTTTTGGAGCGATGCTCCTTAATCAGGTAGTATCACCTGATGAAGGAGCGTTGCTCCAAAAGCTAGCGTGCTTTCAATTAAAGCTGTTGAACTATAACCTGGTGTTGTGTGATTTTTTACTTTGTACACCCCAGTCCAACACCGGCATCTCCAAATCATGGCTTTTAAAAGTTGGCCTTTACGGGGATCGTAACAATATGCATTACAGTCCAGTAAGGCACTATTTTATCAGCTAAGCGTACTCTCTGGACATTGTACTTTAAACCAAGTGCTATCAGACCCCAGTAAGATCAATTAACTTGTGTTACAGGGAGCCCCAGACATTCTCCTATTTTCATTCTGCTCTCAAACACTCCACTACAACATGAGACTCTGTTCCAGAGAACGAGTAAAATTCCAAGCAGAGGAAAGACAGACCAAAAGGACCTTCAAGCCTGAGCTGCTTTTCTCAAGTCTCCAGAATATAAACAGGAATAGAAATACATCAATTTGTATGTCAGCACGACAGTGTGCTTGGACCTAAAAGGGCATGAAGGACACTTAGTCCAAACAGATTTCACAATCATAGCAGGGCAGTGCATTATGTGACTATCCACAAATACATTTACAGATCTGTAATGCTGTTTTTTAAAATAAGCTCTTCTCATGCTTTATAGTAACTAGTCTTCAAAACATACTGAACCACATCGCTCCAATCTCACCTAATGATTCACTGTACTTATAAAATGAGTTATCTTTCAAACAGTACCCACAATGTTCTTCATTATAGTTTCAGGTTTGAACCCATATCTGCTCTGCTCTAGGTAGATAAAAAATGTCAAAGCTATTAAGGGGTGTAGATTCCCTGGACTAGGAAGAGGAGAAAATGATATAACAAGAGAAGAACTAAAAATATTGGTCAATGTTTTCTCCCAGACAATAAATGCCACTATAGAGAAATACCAGGTAAAAACACGATCAGTCCCTGACCCTATATTGTTATCCTACACTCATTATCAAAAAGAGTCTGCTGGTCCTTATGACCTTGGGTAACTCCAGAAGACAACCATAAGACTGCCAGCACAAATTAATTTATCATCCTCTTCCCAGATCTGCCCCTTCCAATGTAAAGTTTTCACAGAGGAAGGAAGTGAATTATCCATACATTTCACATGTACCAAAAATAATTAGAAAATAGGTAAATACATTTTTTAATCTCCAAGAATAATCACCTGGACATTAGCAAACCATCGACTATGAGCTGTGCTCATACAATAATGGTCTCAAACTTCAGTAGTCCTTTGAAATTAACACATGGAAAGTCACAGGTTGCAAACTGCTCTCCACTGTGTTCTTGTTTATATGAATCTACATGAGTACCAAGAACAGAGCTGTAAACTGCTAACATCAGAATCACTAATCTGCACCATATTAAATCCCAAGCATTCCCTGCTAAAGGATTCCTCGCAAGTAATAAGATGATAGCCATCAATCTGTCACCATGAACAGAAGTTACTGATGCACAGTGTCCCTGCTCATGAACATTGCCTAACAATAAGCCATGCAAACCTCAAAATAAAATTATTACACATCAAGTACCAAGATACTAACAGCCAGCCTAGACTAATTTCATAACAGGCACGTAAACTTCATATTCGGATGATTGATAAACCTTTGGATTTTACTATTGAAGCTGATGTCTTCACCTGAAGTTCAGAATCACATGACTCCTTTGATCATTTCTAGTCATTTATGCCTATTGTACTGCTTTGATAATTAGCGCCTTACTGCAGAATTATTAAAACTGCTGTGAATAATGTACCATGTAACAGAAAGTGACAACAGTCAAATATGCAGATGCAATGCTATCTGTTAACAGCTTGCTTATTTATTATCTTTCATGATAATGATCAATCTACAGTTGAACTTAATTTTAAGATGGCTGTTTAACACTGAGTCCTGAATTTAGATATGCAAATAGGCAAAATTTGTTGGGGAATACCTCCACTTCTCAGACCAAAAAGTTGAAATCATTTAATGTTGGTATTGACCAGAGATTGTCACAATTGAGAAAAACTTCCTTGACGTTTAAAACCTCCAAGGCTAATTTTTCAATCCACGGTTTATTTGGACAGCTCATTGAGGTATTTGCCAAAAAGATAGGTGCATTCAGCAATATCAGCATAGAGCAAGCTGTTGGTAAGCTGAGAATACATACTAGGAACCACCATCTTGTCAGATATTGTGAAAGGTGCAGTAACTACTTTTACTTATTGACCTGGAGGTGCACTTGAGCAGCCAGGAATGACATTCCACATGATTGGTGGAAGATACTGGACAAAGGAAGCATAAAACTTTAATATTTTTGACCAATCTTTGGTTTCATCTGTTGTTTCAAGATTTATGCAGCTCACTATGATAGGGACAGTGTAAAAATGGAACATGAACAAAATGCAGGTTTTGAACTAAACCTAGTTATCAATTTGCAAGGTTCTGAGGAACACTCCTAGGATACCATCAGTGAAATAAATCTATAGAATTCAAAAGTTCAAATGTAGATCAACCTTGCAGTTTGAGACAAGTGACTACCAAATTTAGGTGCATGGCATAAAGCTAAACTGTCAATTTTTGACCTTTTGCTTATGTCCTCCACTGAGGAGTATACAAATAAGTCACTAACCCCACCAGAAAAACAACCTGACAAATTAAGTTGTAAAATTTAAAGGAGTGGGACACTGATCTCAAAATCATTGTACAAATCAGTCCTGCCTAAGCAACATCTCTACTGGATTAACTGGACTAGTTTGTCATCCCAAATTTGGTAGAATTAACTGAAGTGATGTAGATAAAATTGGGATGGCTAAAAGACTAAGTGAACCTACATCAAGTACACAATACTAAAAATTGTACTCATTGAACTTTGCACACACTCAGTGGCTTTCACTCCAATAAATGAAAGCTCCAAGCACAAACACTGGATATTTGATGTTGGTGAACACCTCTCATTCACCATCCAAGTGGGACTCGGACAGAACATACGATATTGGTGTGGAAGTAGACCATTCTGCCCTTAAAGCCATTCAACAAGATCATGTCTGATCAGTTTGTGTTTCAAATTCCACATTCCCATTTACCCATTATTCCCCTGCCTAACAAGAATCTATCCAGACAGGTTGGACAGAGTGGAAGTTCTTGAACGCACAAACGACAGTGTATGGCTGGATCATACGTTTGGTACCAGTAATGAGAAATGGATTGGTATGCATTTGCAGCTATTTTAACATCGCTATCAATCTGGTACTGTGCACTGAACAGTATGCTTTACCTTTAGATCGATGTCCCATTTGCTGACCTAGCCGGAGGTCAGCTTTTCAGTAGCATTGACCTCTTTCGAGCCTCTCTTCAGAGAAATGTTGTTCCTAAGTCACAGAAGTACTTGGTGATTGTAACTATTCAAACAAAAACCCTTCCATTTCGAATCACATATACGGCTATGTTATTCCAATGTGCCATGGATCAGATTTTAAAAGTGGATTGAAAGAATTCCAAATGATAATTTAGTCATAGGGAGAAACAGAAAAGAGCATCTTCATAATTTAGATGCCATCCTGCAAGTACTTGAAGAGTGAGTAAAGAGAAAACGTAAATGTTATAAATTTTCCACCAAATATTTAAGCCACATCATTGATCCTAAAGGAACTGCACAAGTCACCTTCAAAAGTAAACGCTATAACTGAGGGGCCAGCCCCTAAAAATGTAAACGATCACAATCACTTTTGGGCTTGCTAAATTACTATGGCAGGTTTATCTTAAATCTTGCAACCATTATCAAGCTGTTGCACAATTTATTGTGCCAAATCAAGAACTGAAAATGGGAATATCAATGTGAAGAGCTTTTATTAAGGAGATGTTTATTCTACAAAGCAGTAAGGTAAACTTCTCTCCAAAATGGCTAATGATGCCATTGGGTCACTCAAAGTGACAGTCCAACAAACATACGTAAACAAACACAGGTAATCTGGGAATTCCACATTCCCATCTCCCCTGGCTTCCTTCAATTCCCTGCTTACAAGAGTCCAGCTATGCCTTAAAGATATTTAATGACTCTGCCTCCACCACTCTCTGAGGCAGAGTGTTCCAAAATCGCATAACCATTTGAAAGGATTGCTCCTCATCTACATTCTGAAAGGGCAATCCCAAGTTTGAAAATGTGTTACCTAGTTGTGGCCTGAAATAATGGAGGAAGCTCCTGTCCGCATCCACCTTGTGAAGATCATTTAGATTCTTAAACACTTCAATCCAGCCATCCCTCACTCCTCTGAACTCCAGTGTCCAATCTTTCCTCATAAGGCAACTTGTTCAAGTGTCAACCTAGTGAATCACCTCTGAACTGCCTGTAATGAATTTATATCTTTCCTTGAATAAAGAGACCAAAACTGCAAAAAATATTTGAGAATTGGTCTCACTGATGCCTTGCATAACTGAAACATGGCATCCTTGCTTTTATGCTCTCACTATAAAGGATAGAATCCCATTAGCATTCTTGATCATGTGCTACATCTGTATAATAACCTTTGAGACATGTATCAAACACCCAATGCAGTTTCTGTGTTCAAGTAATAATCTTTTTTGTTCTTCCTGCCAAAGTGAACAACTTCACATTTTCCAACATTCTACTCCATCTGCCAGATTTTTTGCCTAATCATTCAACCTATCTATATCCATCTGCAATTTCCTTGTGTCTTTCCTCCAAGATAGATTGAAAACTATCTTGGTATTAACTAAATTCACAGAGAGCTATTCTCTGCATCGACTTTGCAATCCTTCAGAGACTTAAAAAGGTCATGGAAGACTGGCTAATCACACTTGGTTAAGGTGGTGTTTCACACACTTGCCTTCATTGCTCAGACCTAGGAGTACTGGAGTTAGGACATCATGTTGCGTTTGTACAGGACATTGATGAGGCTTCAACTGGAGTACTGCAGTCAGTTCTAGTTGTTCCCTATCTGTTAAAAGGGAGGATAATTGTAAGCTGGAGGGGTTTCTGAAAAGATTTACTAGGATATTGCCAGATGTGGAAGGTTCGAGTTATAAATAAAGGCTACAATGACATTTTTCACTGGAGTAGGTGGTTTCATGAAGGATATAGATTAGATAAATGGCAGGTCTCTTTTCCCTCGGTGGGGGATTTCAAGACTAGGGGCATATTTTAAGGTCAGAGGAGATTGATTTAAAAAAAAAATATCGGGGCAACTTTTTTTTTTACACAGATTGATTCATGTGCGGAATAACCTTCCAGAGGAAGTGGTACATCACAACATTTAAAAGATATTTGGGCAAGTTCACAAATAAGAATTGTTTGGGGGGGATATGAGCCGAGCAAGTGGGATTACTTTATTTGGGATCAGGGTTGGCGTGGACTGGTTGGATGGAAGGGCCTGTTTCTGTGCTGTATGACTCTATAGCTCAGACAGGTTAATTGGCTTCTTTCCCAGTTTGTCCCAGTAGAGTATGAAACCCTTAGTTGTACGTAAAGTCAAAGGAAACTGGAATATTGCACATATTAAAGACTGGGGAATTAAAATGCTGCAGAAAAACTGTAATATAGAAAATACTAGAAGAACTGTGCAAGTCTGTAGAGAGCAAAACAGGATCAATGTTTCAGCTCAATGTTGACCTGTTAGAACATTAACTTGAATAGACCAGATGACCTTATTCTATGTTGTTATAACCCTGGCTCTGTTCTAATCGGATTTCTGCCTCCGCATACCTGCTGATATTTTCCATAATTTTCGGTCTTATTTCAGACTTCCAGCATCTGTGGTATTTTGCTTTTGAAACAAAGCACTACACAAACTGAGCTGCTTTGTCACTACAGAGTCTAAGGCTGAAGGTGGTCTAAGGGTAGTGCAATACCTCGCCCTTGAGGGATTTTGCCTGCTTCTTCAACATATCATAACTATCACAGACATAGCTGTGACACAAAAAAGTTAGCACAGAAACTTGAGCAAAGATGGCAAGCCAAGAAACTTGCAACCTCGGTCATTCCTTCATTAATATTTTACTTGCAAATATGCACCCAAAAGACATTAAAGTGAATGTAGATAATTAACAAAGATCAGCAGCATCTTTATGATGGTTAATGAAGTGCTTAACCCGATTAGAGGAACTCATTGTGTTCATACAGAAGTAATTAGTCACTGCAGCTGGATCGGAATTCTGCACATTTTATGAACTTGAATTTAAATGATTTGCTCACAAAACCAACCCCACAAAGTGAACAGATGAAGAAATAGTGCAAATGCTGCAAACGAAACAGAATTAAATCCAAAAAGAAAGCCAGCCATCTGAAAGGAGAATGGCTCCAGTGAGACCACTCGTCAGCACATTTCTCACAAAGACCTGCAACTTTCACCATCAGCTAATGTCTCCCAGATGCGGAGTGACTTGCTGTACTTTCCCCAAGTTCGGTTTCATTTTTCAACCACACAACCTCCCACTGTTGCCTGAAAGTAGCCAGTACAGACTGAAGCGCGAAGGTTTGAAACATGTCCCATTAAAATAAAGCCTCAATTCTATTGCACCTGGCCACACTCTGATGTTACGTTAATTGAGAAATTTCTTTTAACAAAGTTGGCTACAGTGTATAAAATCTAGTAACTTTTCTGCTCAGGGAGGTTGGGAGGGAAGGTAGGTTAAAGGAAAGTGAAGAAAGAGGGTGGAGAGAGGAATAATCAGTTCACCAAATTCTAGAAAACAAAAATAAACCAAATTTCTTTCTGCAGAACAAGAGGTCACTACTTTTTGTTGCATTAACAATGATCTCAGACTAAGGCCTAAAGATGACAGTCTCCTAAGTATGTTATAAATCTCTGAGAAAATGTGTGATACAAACCACAACAAAGCCACAAATATTCCTGTACATCTGTAGTTATTGGAAATAGGACCAACATAATAGTGCAGTGGAAACCTCAAAATTATCCACAGGTTCTGTATAACATGATGTTGAACTGAACTGAAACCAGTTAGTTTTCAACAAAATGGATGTTGATAGGTCACACCTTCCAACAGTGGGAAACCAATTCTCTATTTGCATATGGTTGTCAGCAGGTGATATTCCGATCTGACAACTCTGCAGCAGTATGACTAATCTTAACACCTTGCAGAGCAATACTTTGGAGCTACCTATATGCCTGCAAGGAGAAAGAAAGAAATGACGGTTTACAATGAAGTAATCATCTATGACTTTCCCTGTTCAGTGACAAGATTCAAGAACGTTTGGAGGAATTGGGAGGGGACAATAGAAAGAGAGAACATTCACTCCAGAAAGTTAGATTGTTGGAACATTTTCCGTTCAGCATCTCAATAAAATAACAGCCAAGCCAATGGACACACAGGAATGACAATGTGTTGGTAAATGTGGATCACCCAATGGTCAGAATTGACAGCTTTGGCAAGACCAGAATTTCGCATAATTGTAATAGGACATTCTGGGGAAACAGAGCAGAGGTACCTATTAATCCCCAAAATTATTGGGATGTTTAATAAGGAAACCAGCAACATTTTCACTCAGCTTATAATATCGTTAGCAATAAGATCTCTGGCACACTAGTGAAATCAATTGTGTTATTTGCATGTTTGAAAAATTCAGAGTGCCATCTGTATAAAAGTCAACGTAGAGTGTATAAAACCATCTCTTGCAAGTTACCTTTTTTTAAACTTGCTCTTTGTCATAAAAGTATTCAAGCATTGAATATCATATTAAAAGGTGAAAAGCTAGGAGCAATAAAGGATGACAGAAATAGCCAAATGGCATACCTCTGCTCCTGTCACGCCATCTATGTCTTTCAATAAGATCAAGGCTGCTCCAAGTGTATCTTTAATTCCCACTTTTCTGCCTGGTCCCCATAACCCTGAACACCCATTGAGATGATACTATGGCTTAAAAAGATGTATTTTATCCTGGTTATTTTTATGAAGAAAGGTTAGGACAGTGGTGCCAAGTGGTTTGCTCAAAACCAATAAAACAGCTTGAGGACTTGGGGTTTTATCTTTAAAAATTGGAACAATAGAAGCAGCTTGACTGCTTCTATTTTAGCTTTCAGAAGTTATTGGGGTGTTGAAGCTGCATGTGGAAGTTCTTATTTCTCTCTGTTACAGCTAAAAGCTGGGATCCTTTCTCTGTAGCTAGAATTGCATGTGAGACAATCTAATTTACTGAATTTGCCTTTGTCAAGGCGGTGTTCGTGGGATGTTACTATGTTGGAACAGTTAATAAATAGTAGTTAATATACATATTTAGTTAATCATTGGTAGTTACAGTTAAACCAATTCATTTATTTTTATTTTGTCTGAATTTTAACTGTAGTGTAAAAATAAAGTGTGCATTGCTTAAGGTCAAGGAGTTTGACCAATCAAGTTGTATCTGGATCACAACACCTTACATTTATCTTTAAGAAATGAAAATGTTAGGGTCTAGACTATCATTTTAATATATTTCGAGGGCGCTTGGTTTGGTCCTTAACACCATTAAGTGGAAATCTGTCAAACTCAATTTTGACTAGATGCTATTAGCCAAACAAAACTGCTTTGCCATAAAGGCCAACGTTCCATTTCCCTTCTTAATTATCTGCCACATCTGTAGGCTAAAGTTATACAAGGACACATACATCCTCTTCATGTTCTACAATTCTCTTCTGTCAAAAAATATTCTTCTACTCTTCCTTCCAAAATGGACAAATTCACATTTTCATTTCATTTTATAATTCTTTGCCCATTCTCAACCTCTCTCATCTCATTCCATACTCTCTGGATCCTCCCCAGAATTGACACTCTCACCTCTCCTTAGATCAACAGGTTATTTGCCTATATTACAAATCTCCAGGTTTTAAATTAGGTTGCAAATTGCTCAGGCTCCAACACTAATCACTCTGACACTGCACTAATTATTTGTCATCCTGAAAGTACCCTTTCAACCCTACTCTTTTCTGTTAGGCAGATAATCCTTAATTCGAGATAACACATCACCCTTAACTTTGAATAACTTTGTGTGATCTCATCAAATGAGTTTTGCAAATTCAAGCACAACATTTAGCAGTTCCCTCTTATCCACCTTGTTTCTTTCATTTTCAAAAGGACACTAATAAATTTGTCAAACTTGATTTCCCTTTCACAAGGCCATATTCACTTAGCTAATTGTATTATGCTATTCTAAACATCCAGTTGCCTCTTTATTGATGGATAATGTCACATTTCACAAAGACTGCATGGCACAGTGGCATTGTGGTTAGCATTGCTACCTCTCAGCACCAGGGATTCGGGTTCAATTCCATCCTTGTGTAAACTCTACACAGACAGTTGCACATTCTCCCAGTGTCTGCGTGGGTTTCCTCTGGATGTTTCGATTTCCTCCAAAAGTCCAAAGCTGTGCAGGTTAGGTAGATTAGTCATGAGAAATTTGGGATTATGGGAATCGGATAAGGCGTAGATCTAGAGTGTGTGCGCAGACTCTATAGGCCGAATAGCCTGCTTCCACACTGTAGGGATTCCATACTGCTGTTAAAGTAACTGCCCTATAGACTCCGGCTTACTGTCTCCCTCATAACTTGGAAACTAGTTTTATATTTGATGCTTTCTAATCTCCTGGGTCAGCCCAAAATCATTTTAGTAGAATACAACTAACCCATTTGAGGGTCATGTGATGTCCATACCACAGCCAGAAGGTTTAAGTCCCATCTTAGGATGTGATAGCCATTGTGGGGTGTCATAACATCGATAGTTATTGCATTCAGCAGTCCTGCAGCCATTTTCATCAAGATTAGAGGGCACTGATCTTCCACTCATCCCATTAGTTTGCCCGTTCCATTCCTCGCCCCCCCTCCCACCACACACCCCCACCACAGTGTTTGAGATTGCTTCAAGTTCCTCTTCACTTTTTGGCTCTTTATTTTCCACTATTAGAGTCATACAGATGTACAGCATGGAAACAGACCCTTCGGTCCAACATGTCCATGCCGACCACCTATCCCAACCCAATCTAGTCCCACCTGCCAGTACCTGGCCCATTCTTGGGATACTTTATGACTTCCAATGATAGAGGTACTAACCACTTGTTCAAAGTCTCTGTTACGTTTTACTTTCTCATTATTAATTCCCTCACCTCACCCTTTAAAGGGGACACTTGCTACATTCCTTTTTATCTACAGTACTTGTAGAAGCTCTCACTACCTTTTAGAAGCTTTTTTGATGGTTTCTCTCAAACTTACCCTCAATTATTTTTCTTCATCCTCCGCTGGTTGCTAAACATCCCCATTGTTGGATGCAAACTAATAATAGATTTATGGACAAGTAACAAGGAAAGAGACATTTAACACTATAGATAATAGCATAATTGTGATTTCATGTGGCTAGAGTCCATTACATGGAGTTGGATTCATTAGCACCAACAGTTTTTACATATTGGTAAAAATAATTAGGCCGTTGCACATTTATTCCAAAACGTGTCATCTCAAGACATGTAGAACCTTTAGTAACTTGCTGAACTTGTGGAACCCTGTTAACTCCTCCAGTTTAATTTTTATGTTGAGAATTATCTTATGATTAATGCACGGGCCTGAAGTTTGTAAGCAGGAGCAAAATCATCGATTTCTGAATTCCCCGTTCCTGACGTTAACTTCTCCACTTTCCACTGTAGCAGATCTCCAACACTCAACATGTGTCACATCATCAAGCAGCTGATCACATTTAAGAATTATAGGAGACTGCAAACCAGGGGCAAGTGAATTACCCGAAATTAAAAACAGTAATTGCTGAACAAGCTTAGCAGGTCTGGCAGCATTTGCAGAGAGAAATCAGAGTGAATGTTTAAAGTCTAGTGACTCTTCTTCAGAACTATTGATAGCTAGGAAAATGTTAAGTAAAGCGAAGCAAAAGCTAAGTATTAACTAAGTGAAATACCCTGTTGTCCTTCACTTTTCAAATCATATATATAGGGACATACATATTAAAAGGGAGGATTGAACAAATAAAAAAGTGATTATTTAATTAGACAAGGAGCAGTCTGACATTCTCTAGCCATTATTAATGCCATTAAAAACCAACTTCTACCTCATTCAAAATTGTGTAACCTTTTCAAGGGTTTATATAGCAAGACTAAAAGCTTGAGAAAAAGTCAAAGTTCACTTTAGATCTGTGATATTTAATTGACTCCACAGCAAGGACTTTAATAGTACAATGGTATCTCTGAAAGCAACTTCTGGACTGCTGCATTTAACAGTGTGTGGGCAGGCACTTGAATACTACCAGTGTTAGATACATTTAAAGGAATCCCTGATATTTTCAGGCACAAGCCAGTCTTTATTTATAATGAAGAGAAAATTTGCTGGAGAATCTCAGCAGATCTATGGAGAGAAAAACAGTAAGATGAAACATTAACCCTGTTTTAAATGCCACCAGACCTGCTAGAGTTCCACCAGCAAATTTTGCCTTTATTTTGGAATCCCAGCATCAGCAGTGCTTGGCACTCATTTCAGTCCATGAGACACAGAGACACACACACACAGAGACACACACACACAGAGACACACACACACAGAGACACACACACACCTTTCTCTGCAAACCAGGTTGAGAGAATCAGAGTAAGCAGCAGCAAGCTTTTGTGAATTTAAAGGTAAAGATGATTATGACACATTTTCCATTGGGGTTTAAAAGTTACATTTCATATGCACAAAGTTTAGGTTACAGGTCCATTAAAAACACCGCTTTTTACATAAAGGATGAATTCAGTTTCCTTCATAACATAAAAATTGACTGTTCTAATAACTTTTTTCCCCCAGTTGGATGGAGGTTTGCAAAAAGCAGAGAATTCCCAGTAAGCCATGAGATACCTGTTTGGGGCAACGTTGTTTTTCTACATTTCTGTATAGCTGTTCTAGTCAGGCCACTTAATTGACTCATACCAGGTTCATGACTTTTTAGATGATATATCAGATTGTACGTGTCAAATTATCTGATCAGAATAGCTTTTGTTGTTTGTTTTAAGTGAAACCATAGATAACTGGTGTATAGGCAATCACCAGGTGCAAATGGGTCCCATCCTGGAGTCTAACCACAAGTCGATTTGTTTGCAATTCAGAGCACAACGCATGACATGGGAAACAACTGTTTGCAAGAACAGGAAATGTTCACATATCAGTTCATCTAAAAATTCAAACCACACGTAGAATCAAGTTTGTAAGCCAGACGTTTGTAAATTCGGGATTCCCTGTAGCTGCTTTACCTCAAGTCCAACTCAAAAGATGGTGGTGTGTTACAGTATCATGCATCTTACAGTATTGGAGTTTGAGCCAACCAGGGCCTTTGCAACTGTTCAATTTACATAACCATTCTGAAAGTATTTCAAGAAAAGACATTGAACCTTGGTTTCTCTATGGTCGTCACTGAAATGAAAGGACAACTTGGTTGTTGATGACTCCTCTTTCACAAAAGGATTTGCGAACAATATTTCCTGTAATTTATTTCCCTGCTGCACCAGCCTCCAAAGTCTGTGCATGCCAGTGGATTCTGAAAGCAGGAACCATTTATCAGCTCATGGACGAGGGTGTGCAAGCTACCCGGCAGCTGTGCAGCTTCACAAGTGCCTGTGGCTGTCCTTATTTTAATTAGCTATTTGCTTGCATTTCAGGTCTGAGTGGAGCCAATATCGCAAAAGTCCCATGCTATGTTGTCAGCCAATTTTTTGTATTTACTTTAAAAATACAGTTTCAAAATTTGTGAAATCTTCACCATTGTACTAAGCATAGCACTATTTGCTTTCTGTATGAAAAACTCAAGGAGAATTAGAATCCCTACAGTGTGGAAACAGGCCCTTCAGCCCAACAAGTCCATACCAAACCTCCAAAGAGTAACCCACCCAGACCCATTCTCCTACCCTTACCCTATATTTACCCCTGTTGAAAATGTGTTGCTGGAAAAGTGCAGCAGGTCAGGCAGCATCCAAGGAACAGGAGATTCGACGTTTCGGGCATAAGCCCTTCTTCAGGATTCCTGAAGAAGGGCTTATGCCCGAAACGTCGAATCTCCTGTTCCTTGGATGCTGCCTGACCTGCTGCACTTTTCCAGCAGCACATTTTCAGCTCTGATCTCCAGCATCTGCAGACCTCACTTTCTTCTCCTATATTTACCCCTGACTAATGCACCTAACCAACACAGGTCCCTGAACATAATGGGCAATTTAGCATGGCCAATTCACCTAACTTGCACTTCTTTGGATCGTGGAAGAAAACCCACACAGACATGGGAGAATGTGCAAATGCCACACAGACACAGACGGTCACCCGAGGCTGAAATTGAGCCCAGGTCCCTGGCGCTGTGAAGCAGCAGTGCTAACTACTGAGCCATTGTGCTGCCCCAAAAAGTAAACTTACGTGCGCTGACAATAAAAGACACACACAAATAAACAGTGAATTAGTTTTGAATTGGCATGAATAATCTTTTTCAAAAACCTGTTTATATCAAATAAGTCAAAAGGAGAGGGAGCCATTGGATTATTCTCACTTCATCAGAATACTAACATCTGCTCCAGGATTTGAAGTCTTGTCCCCCATAGTGCTAACTTGGATCTCTGGAATGCTAGCCCAGTGACATTACTGTCACACTGCCATCCACCACCTCTACAGATTGGTGAGATTCAGTTTTGAAGACTTAAAGGTGGCTTGAAGTTTCTTCTCACTCAGATTAGAGAGAAGGAAACTCCTGTGTAATCCTCACAGTGAAAGCCAATTTTGACATTAGAAGTTACCTGACTAGGAAAGGAGAAAGGAAACAGGCCATTGGGTTGGGAGATTCGATTTGTCTTGGTTCCAGTTAAGGGACAGTATAAACTACAACTGTATTGGGAAAGATTTGGCTGTTGTTATTTTCTGTGATTGCGAATTGGCTACCTCCATTTTGTAGCCAATGTTCTCGTTAGCTAGTTATCATCAAAAGCCTTAAAACCTGAAAGTTTGCTGGCTCATTCTTGCAGACCTTTTACTGGAAATACAAATATCTTTAAATTTATGGATCTCTGCAGTGATCATAACACTGATTTTGCTGTTGTAATGACAATTAATGGATCCTTTATTCCTGATGAAGAGCTTTTGCCCGAAACGTCGATTTCGCTGCTCGTTGGATGCTGCCTGAACTACTGTGCTCTTCCAGCACCATTGATCCTGAATCTGGTTTCCAGCATCTGCAGTCATTGTTTATACCTACCTAATGACAATTAAAGCCAACAGTTCCACTACCAATACAACAAAATATAATTCAATGTACTTATGCCTCGTACTCAACCAGGAGAGAGTCACCAGGTGATACTGTACCATAAGAACCAAGATCAAATTATAAATCTTTTAAAACTCAAGATGGTGCAATCTTTCAGACTGGTTTGCCAACCCAAGCAACATTCCAACATGGAGTTAAATATAAATTTTAATTCAAGACTACTGGACATTTTATTGTCGATTGAATGGACCTTTGCAAATATCCCTGCAGTTGCGAGCATGATCAGAGAAAGCAAGGAAAGGACTGCAATAATATAGCACCTTTCCTGATCTTGGACTGTTCCAAAGCACTTTGTGATTAATAAATATCTTGAAACTGTTGTCATCATATAATGTACAAAATATTACAAGTGCTATCATGCAGGGAGGTGATTATCTAGCGTATTTTCACAAGTAATGCAGAGATCCAGGTAATGTTCTGAGGTCTGAATTCTGCTACGGCACATGGTCCAATTTGAACCCAATAAAAATCTAGAATTAAGTGTCTAATGACAACCAGACAACTATTGCCGATTGTCAGAAAAAACCCATCTGCTTCACTAATTCCTTTGGGCAAAGGAAACCGCTTATCTTTATCTGGTCTGATCTGCATGCGACTCGGGACACAACACCGAGGTTGACTCAACTGCTCACTGGACAATTAAGGATGGGCAATAAATGCTGGCCTAGCCAGTGATGCCTACATCCCCTGAATTAAAAAAAGCAAAATACTGAGTTATGTCATTATGATTGGAAGCATTTGCTTTTCACAGTATCAGCATATTCACCATACTGTTAAAAACTATTACCTCAGCAATTTTGTATGGAACAGTCACACTTTCACTTACAAAGGGATGTAGGAATCTTTTTGATTAGAAGAATAGCTCACATCTGTTCTTAAAATAAAATGGCACTTGGCTCAGATGATGAATCTACTTACAGAAGCAGGCCTCAACACAAGTGTAGCTCTCAGGCTGAATATTTGACAATTTATCATCAACCTTTCTCTATCAATTTCAGCAAAATGATGTTTTTTTAAAAATTAATTTCCACAAATTTAGTCAGTTTTTAAGTTTTTTAAAATTTTAATGAGACACCATGTTTAAATCTAATCTACACAGACTTAACTATGGCATTCACTTCAACGGAATATGGAATTTTATTTTATAGGATAGCAGTCCATAATTCAGCTACTTCTGCAGAAAACTATTCTTTAATATAAAAGGCAAGTTGTTATGTGGAACAGAAAAGCATTTGAATTGGGTTGTTAGGTTGCTATCAGATAAAAGAAACACGTCACTCTTTTGTATATCATGATATCAACTATTGCCTCCAGCCACAGTTAATAGATTTTGCTCATAATTTGCCTTCCAAATCAATTAACCAACTTCAGGGTTAAATGCGTCACGAACGTCAGCGATGGATGCTGTTATCTCTAATCTATTACCCAGATACACTTGCCCTGTTGTCAGGTGGTGGCTTTCCTGGTTCATCAAGTGTAGCTATGAATGAACAAGGCAGCAAAAGGAGGCAGCACAGTGACTCAGTGGTTGGCATTGCTGCCTCACAGTGCTAGGGACCTGGATTTGATTTCAACCTTGGGCAACTGTCTATGTGGAGTTTGCACATTCCCCCTGTATATTTCCTCTGGATACTGTGTTTTTTTTCCCAGGTTAGGTGGATTGGCCACGCTATATTACCCAGTATCTAGAGATATACAGAACAGGTGGATGAGTCATGAGAAATGCAGGATTACAGGGATGGGGCAGACGGATGCGCTTCTAGTGCAGACTCAATGGGCTGAATGGCCGACTCCCACACTGTAGGAATTCTATAGAAATATATATCAATTATTATTGGTGGCTCAGTAGTTTGCGCTGTAGCCTCACAGTGCTAACGACCTGGGTTCGATTCCTGCCTTGGGTGACTCTGTGTGGAGTTTGCACATTGTCCCCATGTCTGCGTGGGTTTCCTCCTGGTGCTCCGGTTTCCTCCCACAATCCAAAGATGTGCAGGTCAGGTGAATTGGCCATGCTAAATTGCCCACAGCGTTAGGTGCATTAGTTGGGGATAAATGTAGGGAAATGAGACTGGGGCTGGGTTACTCTTTGGAGGGTCGGTGTGGACTTGTTGGGCTGAAGGGCCTGTTTCCACACTAAGTAATCTAAATCTAAACCTAAATACCCATTGCCAATATATTTCCTTGTTTACAGATTGAGGCCAAGTGGGAGTCAGGACTGGGTGGGTTCACAAGCTCTAATGCTCTGACTGAGTCAGAAGCCAGTCTAATAATCCTCATTCAAGTTTCTCAGTGAAACCCTGTGATAGCTTTCAGGCCTCAGAATGGGGTGACAGTGGGGAAAATGGTTGGAAAGCACTGTTCTAAAGGACTGGGGCAAATCATGTTACAGTAAAATGGCTTCTCACTTAAGATTGCAAAGTAAAGAATAAAGGAAATGGAGGTACAGTGTGAACTTGACAGAAACAGACACTCTGCTTAACTCAACACTATACCCTAATTAGTGTTTTTGAAAGGATAAAAAAAAACGGAGTGAGAACCCAGTAGGGCCACATCTGCGTTGGATGTTAATGGTGTGTGTCCCAGCCTTCGTAAATGTGCATGAGTGAAAATTTTATTTCTGTGCTTGCCAATTAATTACTCATTTGATTCCAAAGAGTCAGAGGTCCAGCACGGAAACAGACCTTTTGGTCCAACTCGTCCATGCCGACTAGAGATCCTGACCTAATCTAGTCTGATTTGCCAACATTTGGCCCATATCCTTCTAAACCCTTCCTATTCATGTACCAATCCAGATGCCTTTTAAATGCTGTAATCGAACCAACCTCCACCATTTCCTCTGGCAGTTCATTCCATATATGCACCACCCGCTGTGTGAGAAAGTTGTCCCATAGGTCCCTTTTAAATCTTTCTCTTCTCACCCGAAATACATGTCGTCCAGTTCTGGACTCCCTCAATCCAAAGGAAGGATCTTTTCTGTTTATACTATCCACGCCCCTCATGATTTTATAAAAATCTATAAGATCACCCCTCAGCCTCCAACACTCCAGGAAATTCCGCTCAACACACTACCTTATACAAAGCACTTACAATTATCTTTTACCATAAATGCCTCCAAATGATCTCTTCCATCTGACAACTCGACCAGAGCTGTGGGGAAGGAAGGTGATTTTATTTTTTTGTCTCCATTCATGTGCAACCCAATAGATGCTGGAACTGTCAACAGAAAAAAGGCTAAACATAAATCTTTGCAAATTAATTAGACCAAGGAAAATTAAGTTAAATAAGATCCTCATCCAATGATTTCATAGGTGACCTTTATCTTCAAACTAGTGCGGAAAGAGCAGTACTCGAGAAACTGAAGGTTGAAACCAGACTCGAACAATATTCCACCCAGCTTGCCAAAAGAATAAGAATGAACACATTCTTTCATATTGCAGCAAGAGTTCTCAGGCAGGCTAAATCTGAAAACACTATGAGATCACGTCACTTAGAGTCAGAGTCATCGAGATGTACAGCATGGTCTAACTTGTCCATGACAACCAGATATCCTAAATTAATCTCATCCCATTTGCCAGCACTTGACCCATATTCCTCCAAACTCTTCCTATGCATTTACCCATCCAGAGGTTTCCACCACTCCCTCTGGCAGCTCATTCTATAAATGCACCAACCTCTGCATGAAAAAGCTGCCCCTCAGTCCCTTTTAAAATCTTTCCCCTCTCATCTTAAAACTGTATCCTCTAGTTTTGGACTCCCCTACCCTGGGGAAAAGACCTTGTCTATTTACCCTTTCCATGCTCTTTATGATTTTACAAAGGTCACCCTTCAGCCTCTGACACTCCAGGGAAAACAGCCCCAGCCTATTCAACCTCTCCCTGTTGCTCAAACCCGCCAACCCTGGCAACATCCTTGTCAATCTTTTCTGAACTCTTGCAAGTTTCACAACATCCTTCCCATAGGAGGGAAACCAGAAATGCATGCGGTATTCCAAAAATGGCCTAACCAACATCCTGTACAGCTGCAACATGACCTCCCAACTCCTATATTCAATGGTCTGATCAATAAAGGAACTGATACAAAACATCTCCTTCACTATCCTATATACGCAAGACAACACTTTCAAGGAACTGTGAACCTGTACTCCAATGTCTCTGTTCAGCAACACTTCCCAGGACCTTCCCATTAAGTTCTGCTAAGCTTTGCTTTTCCAAAATGCAGCAACTCACATTTATCTGAATTAAACTCCATCTGCCACTCCTAGGTCTATTGGCCCATCATGTTGTAATCTGAGGTAACCTCCTTTGCTGTCCACTACACCTTCAATTTTGGTGTCATCTGCAAACTTATTAACTATACCTCCTATGTTCACATCCAAATTATTATATAAACTATCAAATGTAGTGGACCCAGCACCAACCCTTGTGGCACACCACTGGTCACAGGCCTCCAGTCTGAAAAGCAACCCTCCACCACCACCCTCCGTCTTCTACCTTCGAGCTAGTTCTTTATCCAAATGGCTGGTTCTCCCTGTATTCGAGATGATCTAACATTGCCAACCAGTCTACATGAGCAACCTTGTCGAACACCTAACTGAAGTCTATACAGATCATGCCCACTATTCTGCTCTCATCAATCCTCTTTGTTACTTCAAAAATTCAAATCAAGTTTGTGAGACACCATTTCCCACACACAAGGCCATGTTGACTATCCCTAATCACACCTCACCTTTTCAAATACATGATTGCGCCCCCCCCCCCCACCACCGACATCAGGCTCACTGGTCTATAGTTCCCTGGCTTGTCCTTACCACCTTTCTTAAATAGTTGCACCAAATTAACTAACCTCCAGTTTTCAAGCACCTCACCTGTGGCTATTGATGATACAAATCTCTCAGCAAAGGGGCACAGCAATCACTTTCTTAGCATCCCATAGAGTTCTACAGTACATCTGATCAGGTCCTGGGGATTTATTCACCTTTATACATTTTAAGATGCCCAGCACCACCACCTCTGAAATGTGGACATTTTCAAGATGTTGCCATTTATTTCCCCTTGTTCTACATCTTCCATATCCTTCGCTACAGTACACACTGTTAAAACTCTCCCCATGCTGTATACTGATGTCACCAACAGCAGTAAAACCCATTCTCCCAGCCCATTCAGAGTCTGGTGCAAGCTTTAGCGCTGCTGGATTTCTCATCCTGAACATTTCAGTCGCTTATCCTCGCAGAAACACTAATAAGGGAGTAAAGTTGAATCAAAGAATCGACCAAATTCACGCCCCTGCTTTGCATTACCTTAATTAACTGGCTATTAGGACCATTATTAACCAAATGATTTGGACTATTTTCAATTAGAAACTGATGGATCTGAAGTCTTCAAAGGTGAATGCCTCCTCCAGTTGTTGATGATTATGTCGCACACAAGTGCAGCTTATTGGGCAGAAGTCAAATCCGGAGAACAGCAGCAGACTATTATGCAAGATTGGAGACAACATCTTAAGCAAATAAGCAGCTTATTCAAGCCACATTTCAATTAAATAGACTAAAATTAGAGTCGTAACAATGGAAACTAAACCTCTAGTTAAGAGGCTCATCTAATTAAGCACTCCGTGGTTATGGTTATGAACCATACTGGTTTGTGCGGGTCCAGGTGCATTGGTGTGTGTTTAAAATCTGTCTCCAGCATACTCTTCAGGGTGGCCCTACAAACATGTGCAACTCAATGTGGTAGTTACGGTTAAAAGGGAAGATTTGGTATAAAAACCAAAAGAACTGCAGATGCTGTAAATCAGAAACAAAAACAGAATCTGCTAGAAAAAGCTCAGCACATCTGGCAGCATCTGCGAAGAGAAATCAAAGTTAACGTTTTGGGTCTGGAGACTTCTAACTAAAGGGTCACCGGACCTGAAACGTTAACTTTGATTTCTCTTTGCAGATGCTGACAGATGTGCTGAGCTTTTGCAGCTTACGAGATATATTTGGAGGTTCCACAACACAGTGATGCTGCAGCGAATCATAAAGGCAGCTTCAGTTTTACACTGACTGGTACTCCCCACTCTTCTTCATGATGTGGAGTTCCTCGTACACAAAAGGATGAGAGAAGAGAAAGGGCAGATTTTATTTGAAACGGGGCAGGCTGTTTGGTCTGATTTTGCTTCCCTCCAAATACAATTGAAATCTTTTGGTTAAGTACCTTTATTCTCTGGATGTGGGTACTATTGTAGGTGCAATTATCTATGTACCCCTTGAGTAGGGGAACATTTTCCACTGTGAACCACTTGGTTCGAGTAAAAAGAATTGGTGCACCAGCCTTTGCCATTCCAATACTTACAAGACAGAGAGTAGGACTAACTGCATGCTGCTGAGATGATTAACCTTGCTGTGATAGACTGCCCAACTGAGGGGCAACATGCCAGCTCAGTGCTTAGGACAGCTGCCTCACAGCAGCAGGGAACTGGGTTCAATTCCAGCCTCGGGAAACTGTTTGCCCATTCTCTCCACCTTTGCGTGCTCCAGTTTTCTCCCACAGTCCAAAGACATGGGGATTAGATGGATTGGCCATGGTAAATTGCCCCATAGTGTGCAGGGATGTGCAGGCTAGGTGGGTTATCCATAGAAAGTGTAGGGTTACAGGGATAGGGTGGGGTGGGTCAGGGTCACAGGGATAGGGTGGGGTGGGTCAGGGTGGGATGCTCTTCAGAGTGTCAGTGTGGACTCAAAAAGCTGAGTAGCCTGTGCTCACAGAACTCTACGAACTATCAGCAACAAAAATTGTTAGTTACAGAGGAACCTCGATCATCCAAAGGACACAGGTGGGAAGTATTTCGTTTGGATAATCGAATACCGGTTAACAGTGTCGCCGAGCATGGGGACCGTGCAATCTTGTTCAAATCATCTGAAATTCGGATATTCGAATGCCGGATAATTGAGGTTCATCTGTATTTGATTTGAAGCTGGTGAGGTGAAAGTGCCAGGAGGCTTGTTGTAATGCTTCCATTTCTGATTTTGGCAAAATACCAAGTTTTGTAATGGAACAGCGATTGACCTTAGTCTCTATAACGCAGCACCATGCAATGTGTGTCTGTATCTTTAGCTGCTGTGGAATCTCTGTTTCTGTGTCATTTGTAAGTGGCTATCTTCCCCAGAGATCTTTACTCCTGGATATATTTTCTGCCCTTTTGATGTTTCAGATTTTATAACCCAAGGAGCTGTTTGCATCTGCTTGTTAACTTTGCAACACACAGTTTCTTGAACTAAAGAGTAATTCAACCATGAATCATCTTTCTAGATTTCCATTACCTGGGAGATTGTACATACTACCAGCTGCTAGACATAAATACACACAGGGGGGTATACAGCAAAACTGATTGAATATCCAATCACTTGAACATCTTTTAGACACCATGTGTTATGTATAGAGCAAAACTGACTGGCTTACTAAAAAGAAATCCTCAAATCAAGTCTTCATCCAGAAGGACAATGAGAAATGCTTGGACTGATCACTGGACGTGAGGATTAGTTGAACTAGATTAAACCAGCAAAAACAATTTTAACGACTCCTGTTTATCACTACCTCATGCAAAAGAAATTTAAAGGCGACATCCAACGTGTCAGAGCAGTTCACTGGGTTAATAGCCAGGTGTTAGAGATTAAAGTCAAACTATATGGGGAAAAATTTTGCAAACATATTTAACTCTTCACATGCAGGCAGGGAGAGCTCTTGACAGCACTCTACAAGGGAAAAATGGGTTGTTCTGAAAGGGAAGTGTGGTATCTCTGGATAGAGGGATGCTGCCACTGCTCCTCTTGCCTTGTTTGGGCCTAAGGTCAGGCCAATAGCAGATTTTAACAAGATGCATTTTATTGCATGATGGCAATTACCAACAATATGCAACCAACTAATGATACATGTACTTAGGATTGTTGGGTGATATAGATGGTACATCTGTTCCGAGATTCAGAGCAGTTTTCATCATCACCCCCATGCGAAGCTGTAGGACTCCACAGACTGGGTGCAGTTTGAATGCAGTTTCCAATATTAACCCTTTCAGAATCATAATCGTGCACAACACAGAGCAATGAAATCATCTTGTTCTCAACTGAACACGAGGCCACAAGTTACCAACTTGATGATTTTTGGAGGAATACTCCTGTGTTCCATGGAGGTACAGTCTAAAATGAAACACTCCACAAGTTTCTGGGAACAATGTGTGTGGCTGTGAAATTATCTTTGCTATTGAGGTGAACTAGTCAATAAATCTTGAAAGAAAGAGGAAATGTATTTTGTGTTTACTCATTTGAGCGGCCAGTTATACTTGCAGGGTGGTTTAGTTTTAAGTCGGATCTCTCTGTGCTCCGTGATCCCATCTCTAATCTCCTCCAGCTCTATAATCCCTCTCCAGACATGTGTAATTCTCCTATTCTAGCCCTCTCCAATAATCCTGATTTTAATAGCTGCAAAATTGAAGCTTATGACTTGAGCTGCCAGGACACAGAACTCTATTTCAAAAATAGGAAACAAATTGCTGGAAAAGCTCAGCAGATCTCCTCCATTCCAACCTCCAAGCGCAAACAGCTCAAGGAGTTCCTTTTTAAACTGAGCTGGACGTTTAGCTGTCAATGCTGCTTCCCCATTCCTTCCGGACTTAGCAAAACTGGACCACCAGATCTCCCTCAATTTAGTAAACTGCTTTTGCTTTAATTTACTTTCTATCTCCCCCATGCCCTGTGGAAGTCCAGGATACCCACAAAGACCTGCTGATGACTGCTCCTTTTAAACACATTCCTGCTGTCCTCCCTGAACTTCCTTTCTTGAACCCTTTTCAAATTTCATTGCAAATAGTCATCCCTCAGCAACACATCAGCTTCTCCCAAAGCATCAATTTCTCTGATCAACATAGTCACAAATTCCTACCTAGGTTGTTTGGTCTCTACCTCCCATCCATCTGTACCCTTCACCCTCAATCTCTCATGCAAGTGCTTGCTGGAACTGTGTCGGCCTGTGCAATTGGTTCCATCTGAAACTCTGCTCCCATACCCAGAGCCAATATTTTTCACCCATGATCCCTGTACTCACTGCCTATGCTTTTCATTCAAAATTCTCTATTAAGTCCCTTCATGGGATCTTTACTTTCCCGAATTTTGTAACTATTTTTAGCCACATATGGCTTACATTCAGAAGTCCACATTCTAATTATTTCAGCTCTTGTGCATCTCCCACTTCCACAAATTACCCAGTGGCTGCAAAGTCAGACCATGCTCCCTCTCAGGCTCTCTCTGTTTAGATCACTCCCTCCCTCATTAAAACCAAGATGCCACCCAAGCTCTGGCAAACCCTTAGCTTGGCTCCAGTTCTCTCTCCTTGCACATCTGTGGACTATGGAATTTTAACTTCCATCAACTGATTTTTGTCAGAGAAATGGTTTTGAAGAGGGAAGAGCATGAACTTAAACAGCAGCAGTCATCACCTGACCACAGATGAGCCAAGCTTCAGGAGACCCATGTGGAATAAACATCTGCATTGAAATCCAAAAGCTGTCAAAATGTCGGCAACTGAGACACAGTTTCAAGAAATTTATACTTGCTTTTAAATTCACATGTGAATTAATGGAGAAACAATGGAGCTAGACTCTGGATGATGCACTGTACTATATTTCAATAGCTGTTTTTGCATAGCTAGGGAAAGGAGGAAATAAAAAGTTAAATTTGTGACAAGAGCTGAAACTATTTCCTTGTCTGTTTCATTCAGCATTTCAAAAGGACAGTGTGCAGTGAAAAAGCAACTCGGAAAAGCAACTGCTCATCAAGAACTCACTAAGAAAAGGAAGGGTTAGAGGGATATGGGCCTAATGCTGGCAAATGGGACTAGATTAGGTTAGGATATCTGATCAGCATGGGTGCATTGGACCAAAGGACCTGTTTTCATGTTGCATAGCTCTCTGATTCTCTAACTCAAAGACATCTGCAGATTCTGCTCTCCCGGTGGACAGGAGTCTACAATTAATCAACAGTAGCCTCAGCTGAAAAATCTATCACCTCAAAAGACTACCTTAAACTGCCTGGCCTTATTTCTGTCTGTACCAGACAGGACCCCTATTAAGCTTATTATGTGTTCGTGCGTATATTTGATGTTACATTTTTATTATTTTTCTCAGGGTCAATAGGTAATAAAATTCCTCTTTCACTGAAGAAAGCAGAGTAATTGGCTCTTTTATTTTCTAGTGAACTACATTCTGATTGAAGTATGCTAAAACGAAAATAAAAAGTTGTCGCTACTGGAGGTGGTTTAAAAAAAATAAAGAGGCAGCAATTTTTATCTCTTCCCCTGGCTAACAGCCCTGCCAATATCTTTTGCAACAATAAATGTCAGTTGTGCTCCTGAGATTCTTTACAGTGTGGCTTGCCTTCCTTATGATTGTGCTATCAGATCTACGGTCACACCTCAGGAGGTGACTGACAACAGCCTCAAAAAAAAGCTTCATTTGCCACTGAATTGGTAGCCTCCAATTAGCCTCTTTCAAACACTGCACAGAAGGGAGTCCAGCTGACTGGCCAAGTGCTCCACAACAGGCAATGAGCAGCGTACAGCTGCCATCAGCCGCAGACTATGGAACATTTATGACTGTACCACATTCACAGCCTGCTGTGCAAAAATGAAAGCCATAAGCATTGGTGTAATTTCCAAGCAGCTACTGATGCTCGGTGTTTTTCTAAAACGCTGCCTTCACTGAACTCATGAGCACAGTAATAAACTGCAGCTCCATATCTTACGACTGAACATTGTTGTACCTCTGCTGTGAAGGTTGCTTTTAGAAGTGTGGGGAACCATAACTACGATGATAGATATTTATTGCATATTAACATTTCACTCCATTTTAACTGCCACAAAGGATTGAAGTGTCCTTTATTATGGTTCTGAATATTAACATGGAACAGTTACCGTCTAACACCAGAACGTCAACTGCCAACTTGCCAGGGGCCATTACTATCGTGCAGCCGAGTGGCAGAACACCAAACGTCTCTTGCTTTTTGGAAGAGATGCCAGATTTTGTTTTTCAGTCTCAAACTAATTTTTTTTTCCGCTCTTGCTGCTTTTTACCTGCTGCCAAGTCCTTTGAAGTGGATTGCTGCTTCTTTTAAAGTGTCCTTTTAAAAAAGAATCTCACAACATCATGCAATATTCAAAACAGATTTTATTCTGCTGTCCTACTAATAGCTTGAATGTTCACCCCAGGTGAAGGAAGGCAGTCTGACATGGCAGTTAACCATTGTCAGTAAGATTTAACTAAACTACAATGTGGCTGCAGAGAAACTTTCAAACTGCGCTCTTGAACTACAGAGGTTAAAAGCCTACTGCACCATTATTGATTTTGCACTTTCAAACGTGTGTGCTCTCACGCGCGCATCTGGAGACAGCATTTAGAGTTAATGGTATTAAATATGACACACCATAGGGGATGGAAAGCTGAAGATTAAATTTTTGTGTTGTTGGGAAAGAGTAATGGAATATGCTATGGTGGGAGACAGAGAGGAACAAATGAGTTGGAGGGTGAGCTCAGCAATTCAAGTGTCCATCAGCCTGACTTACAACATAGATTCAGATTTCATTCAAGAGATTTAGATTTATATGGTGTAAGATAACCACTAAGTGATTGAAATAATCAGTCAAATTGTGTCTTTCATAAATAATACTAAATCTGTGTAATTAATTTTTATTTATTTGTTTTCCAATATCATGGCAGTGTCTTCCTTTTAAATGAAATCATCAAATGAATCAGTTACTTACACTGGGAACTATTTTAACTTTACTTGCTCAATGGTGGAGAAGTACCTGCTTTTATTCTGTAGTCAGGTAAAATTCACCATAATTCTACCAGAGCATAAGGCCACAGAGAGGGAGTGAGAGAGATGACAAGTTTCACCATGACTCAGGTGATGGGGAGAGAGAGGTTGAGAAGAGGAGCACTTCAGGGTAACCTCTCAGCTGGTATGGGAATTGAACACTCGCTGTTGGCTTCACTCTGCATTGCAAACCAGTCACCCGGCCAAGTGACCTAACTGACCCCTGTTCCAGTTGGGTAAAGAGAGAGTGAAGAGAGGGCAGAAGACGATTAAAACAATGAAGTTTGTTGCCATTCCTTATGGGGCCAGGAGGTGGTGCTCTCTTCCTGACTCCACAAGGAAAACCACAGAACTTCCCTGCAGCCTCCTGCCAGTCAGGGAGAGGTTTGGGGAAGACCTTTCAATCCACTGGCTTAATTCACACCTCATATCAGGCCGGCTGTACTAGGCTTTCAAAGTAGGGAACCGTGTCGAAATCCCCAGAGCAGATACGAAGGGAAATTATTTCATTTGTTTGTCAAGATCTGCAATGTTCTACCTGGAACAAAAAAAGGGCGCTGGAAGCCAATTACTTTAGCATTAAAACATGAGCTGGACAGGTACCCGAGCATGTAGAGCTTTAAAGGCTGCAAATATACAGGACAAGATAGGAGTCCTAACAAGAGACAACAGGCCGAATGGCCTCCCTTTGGTATGTTTCATGATTCTATGATCTTTCAAACATTTCTTACAATCTCTGCTTCAAGAAGGACTTTAAATCCCCCTCCGCACGAACCGAGGTGCTGACTGCATAATTAACAAGCTGCTTACACTATCGCGGCAGATTTAAAAGCTAAACTGCAACAGGCTACAAATGCAAAGCAATAGCTAGCTACTAATACGTTGCTGACATATGGGTTAGCAAGCTATGTTTTGTTTCCCCATTGTGTACAGTATAAGTCTCTCCTGCACTTCATAGATGACTCCCCTGCAAGATTACAACTAATTTGCCTCCCCCAAAAAATGGTATTATGTTGATTTACAAAAGCATCTAGATCCTTAAGCTGGCAACTGATATACACCAGACTCATGGCATGCTTTGCAATGCCATATTGGTTTGGTTGCTTTAGGACGTACAGTACACTGTCCAGTAATAACAAGGATTCTTTCAACCCAAGAGTGAAACTTCTTTTTTCCCCATTGTGATTCCATATTTACAAAATGGTTTCTGGAATTTACCAATATTTGGGAAATCTCATGCTTCCATTTCATTCAATTATCCATTGTTTTCCTGTAATTGAAGAAGTCAAGACCATAAGACATAGGAGCAGAAGAAGGGTGATCAGATCTGACCTGACAATCTTCAACTCCTACTTTTTTCCCATAATCCTCAATTCCCTTATGGATTAAAAAAAAAGTCTTAATAAGCCGACCTTAACAGCCCTCTCTGGCAACACACTTCATAGATGCACCACCTCAAGAGAAGATATTCCTCTGCACTTCTGCCTTAATTGTACCACCATTTATTCTGAGACGATGCCCTCTGATCCTAGACTGTCCCAGAAGAGATCACAGTCTTTCCATATCTACCCTGTTACGTCCTTCAAACAGCGGAGTTCCTTCTACATCACCAGCCTTTCAGGTTCCATATTTCTGTGCGGATCACAAATTAATGACCTTGTCTATGACTCTGGAGAGTCAGTTTATGAAACAAATGGTCCATGACCTCTCACTCTCTCTCTCCCCATTATCCCTTTTCTGCCCACCCATTGCTCCTGTATACAAATTCCATTGTGTCTAGGACCTGTAACCCTCCTGAGCCAAGGTGACTATTTCTCATGTGGCAAGAGAACTGACGTGTCTTTTGACCCAGCAAGAGCAGGAGAGTATAATGTTGTCCATGCACTGCAAGAGCAGGAGGGCACACTAAGGAAATAATTCTCAGCTCACTTTATTATCTTGATGCCTGTTGCATAGCTGTGCTGACCAGCTCCGTCAGATTTCCTGGATTTATGCACACAACGCATTGGTAGAGACTTCAACCCTCCCGGAATCTGCTCCATACTTAACTGAAGTCTGGTCGGTCACATTGGAGCTGCAATGGTTCATCATCACCCCACCCCACTTCTGCTCAGAAGGACTAAGTAATCTGAATGGCCCTCCCAATGGACAGATTGCAGTTCTACAGGGGTCACTAGGCTCAGGGGTTGAACTACATGGCAGATAATGGCAACCCATTTCCATTGGCAATGTCAACATGAATGTCTAATGCAAAGTCGTGCAGCATCGAGTTTCACCATTTTTCAGAGAACTGCAGTGATATAGTTAAAGTCTCAAGTTAGTCCTGGGTCCCTGAACAGTTTCAATCACACAAATCAAATTGGCATTGGCAGATTTGCATACGCTGACTGGACCACTGCACCAAAAATAGCTGGTGGTCTATAACCACCTGGTGCTCTCATCTCTGCTGTCAAAAACCTGCCACTTGCATGTCAAAAATTAGGCCATGTAAAATGAACAATGATAGATGCTTGATTAAAGCAATTTATTAGCCCAATTTAGAGGAGAAATTTATTTGGCGATTAATGTCTCAGTCACTTCATGTCTTGTTTATTTCGATGGTAGCAAGGTGACCTCTCCCAGTATATTAACGCAGGCCAGTGAAGTCAGCAGCTAGGTCCTTCGTTAAAGTCCCAACAGCAGCCCTTCAGTGAGTTGCTCCAATTCATTATTTAAGAAACTGCAAGACACCATTATTTTTGGTTTTTTGATATTCATCATTGCATAGAATTATACATCAGCTGTCAAAATTCTTTTTAAAAAAATGCAATGTGACAAATAGTTACTGATCCAACAATTCACATGAAGACTTTTGTACCTGCATAAATCAGGAAATGGGGAAAATCGGAACACTTTGGAAGATATTATATAACACCAGGTTATACACCAACAGGTTTATTTGGAAGTACAAACTTTTTGAGCACTGCTCCTTCATCAGGCAGCTACCTGACAAAGCAGCAGTGCTCCCAAAGGTAAGACTTCCAAATAAACCTGTTGGACCATAACCGGATGTTGAGTTTTTTTAAAACTTTGCCCACGCCAGTCCAACACCAGCACCTCCACATCTTAAGATATTAGAAAATCAACAGTGAAGTGAATTGACATAAAAACCAATCAACTGATGGTGAGCTTTTTTTTTAGGGAAAAATTAATTTTCTTCAGTGCTTTCAGCTTTCCTGGAAAATTATGAATAAGTGTCATGCAATCAATTTCCATCCTGTTCACATTGGTCTTTGACAGATTTGTAAGGCTGACTAAACCTTAGCATCAGCAGCTTGATAGAGGATTCGTACCGAGAGATGTTACGCCTATGTTCTCACTACAGGTGCTGTCTGATTAGATTAGATTCCCTACAGTGTGAAAACAGGCCCTTTGGCCCAACAAGTCTACACTGACCCCCCCGAAGAGTAATCCACCAAAACCCATTCCCCTGAACACTGTGGACAATTTACAATGGCCAATTCAACTGACCTGCTCAAGTGGGAGGAAACTGGAACAGCCGGAGGAAACCCATGCAGAGAATGTCTGTCTGTGTGGAGTTTGCACAGAGTCGGCAGACACTGAGGCAGCAGTGCTAACCACTGAGCCACTGTGCTTCCCCTGTCTGGTGTGCTCAGTGGTTCCACATTTTCGGGTTTTTACACTTGCATGGTTCCTTTGACGTCCTCGGTCCACCCCCAAAGTGCATTATGACAAATGGATGATCCTTAAACAGCTGTTGCTGCTACACAGCAAAGCATGCACAATGGGAGATCCCACACACACTAACCAACAGAGAGAGGCCAGGGAATTCCAGTGCATGATGATCGATGGATCAATAAAGGCACAACACCCTCATTCCTCTTCAAGGGATCTTTTTCATTCACCCACAAGGGGTATTGGCTTAAAACATTCATCTGAAAAACAGCACTTGCTGACAATTTTGCAAGGATTGCACAGAAGCATCAGCTTCTAGGGTGGGACTTGATCCCAAAACTCGAGCTCAGAGCTGGAAGGAGAAGTAATTCGTGAACTATTGGTTGAATATTTTCAGCTCGGTCCTAATTTCCAACGTGACCCCTTCAATGAATCAGTGCCTACCTGTCTGTCATAAATACAATAACTGATAACATTTTCAGATACATGAAAGCTATCAGATTGTAAATGAAGTTTAAGATTACAATAAATACCAAATCCTCCACATTGCCACACCCCCACCCCAGATGAGATTACAGTTCTATACCAAGGAACGTCATGTTTATAATCATAACATTTCAGCTGTGCGGGGGAAGATGGGATTCAGTTCACCAGCTTCCTCGCCCGTGGAACATGCCTTCAGTAATGTCCTTGACATCTGATAGGAGTTCCAGAAACAAGGCAAGCTCTGAGAAATACGCTGCCATGGATTACAAAGAAATCTGTGCCCAGTAAAAAAAAAAAATCCATTGGGATAAATTACATCAGCATTATCTGTTAACTGTTGTTGCAGCTTCAGAATAAAAAGCCAAGCCTGCCACAGCCAAGTTGACCTGACAGGCACATGAAACCATAAGAAACAAATCAGGGTGGAATTGTGGAGGAGTGAAAGGGAGAGAGAGGAGGAGAGGAGAGAGATTTGTAACCACCATTTCCAAACAGGAGGCAAACCTCTTGTTTGTGGGCGGCACGGTGGCACAGTGGTTAGCACTGCTGCCTCACAGCGCCTGAGACCCGGGTTCAATTCCCGACTCAGGCGACTGTCTGTGTGGAGTTTGCACGTTCTCCCAGTGTCTGCGTGGGTTTCCTCCGGGTGCTCCGGTTTCCTCCCACAGTCCAAAGATGTGCGGGTCAGGTGAATTGGCCATGCTAAAGTGCCCATAGTGTTAGGTAAGGGGTAAATGTGGGGGTATGGGTGGGTTGCGCTTCGGCGGGTCGGTGTGGACTTGTTGGGCCGAAGGGCCTGTTTCCACACTGTAAGTAATCTAATCTAATCTCTTGCCCCAAATCAAAGAGGTGTATGAATACAGAAATGCCCAAAGCATTGCGCCAAATTTGCAACCACAGGAAACAAAACCCTGTCAAAAAGGTGTTTCATAGATTAAACTGAGAATTACCAGCTCATTTAATTGGAGGAGCATAGTTAAGACTATCCAATTTATTCCCAAAATAATTACTCTACACAGTTGCTTAATATTTTGAACGGACAAACCTTCGGAGTTCTGAAGGCAATTAAGCAATTTGTTAAATGTAGCAGAGAATGGAGGTCACTGTGTAAAGCAAGGCCCCAAGTGAAAAGGCAAGTATAACTATCCTGGAAGGTCCTTCAGCGTTTATCACCAAACGGAACTCATCAAACTCTGAATGGTGTTCACACTGAATCCTTTAAAATTCTCATAAATATCAAACATATTGCAACTGTTTCCAGCAAAGGAATGTGATTATATCTGGACCCAGTTGTGGATCAGTTGGGAATACTCATCAGAAGATTGTGGGCTCAAATCTCAATTGCAGAGACTGGACATTCTAGTGGAGTACTGATTGAGTGCTGTGATATTGGAGATGTCCATCTTTCAAATCAAGGGCAATTGCATTTCTTTTTCAGTGGACATTAAACTTCACATAGCAACATTTGGAAGAAAGGCAAGGGAGTTATTCCTGGTGTCCTGAAGGATTTTAACGCCTTAAATCAACATCATTAAAAAACCCAGAAAATTTAGTCATGTCCATGTTGCTGTTTGTGGGGGTTTACTGTGGGCCGCAATGTTAAAGCAGTCCAGTCATGAAAAGATTTACATAATGCAGGTCTTTCTTTTCTCTAAGTACCATTATTTCAGAGTCAGCACAGTGTTGCTGGCTGACTCCATCAATAATGGTTCTACATTCAAATATGATAATTATCACTTCATAATTCCCAGAGGTATTGACTGAACAATACAAGGGACATAGTAGTATTTGGAGATCCTCATACATAATTAGCTTCAGCTGAAGTGCTGTCTTTTCGAACTGCGCTGAGATTGGGAATGTCACAACGTTCTTCCATCACCCTAAGTTAAGCCCATGTTGTGCATCTCACTTCTAAATGGTTTTTCACTAGAAGTCAGAGCTCCCTGGCTGACAATAGAATGGCTTTCTCTTGCTTATGGAGAGAGATACAAGACAGACGTAAACAGGGCAAAAGTGAGGACTGCAGATAATGGAAACCAGAGTTTAGATTAGAGTGGTGCTGGTAAAGCACAGCAGGTCAGGCAGCATCTGAGGAGCAGGAAAATCGATGATGCGGGAAAAAGTCCTTCATCAGGAATGGAGGCAGGGGGCCTCCAGGGTGGAGATATAAATGGAGGGGGTGGGGCCGGGGAGAAGGTAGCAAAGTACAATAGGTGAATGGGGATGGGGTTGGAGGTGATAGGTCAGAGAGGAGGGTGGAGCAGATAGGTGGGAAGGGGGGTTGGCAGGTAGGACAAGTCATGAGGACAGTGCTGAGCTGGAAGGTTGGAATTGGGGTAAGGTGTGGGGAGGGGAATTGAGGAAACTGGTGAAGTCCACTCAAAACAGGAAACAAGTCACTGAGCATCTGGAGGGCCAAGAGTTGGGTGAAGTTAATATTTTGCTGAGAGCATCTGAATTAAATAGCAAATGATCAACTGTTACAGGCTCCACAAGACCAGAGTAGTAAGAACTGAATCCTGTTGTAATTCGGTATCGGGCATTTCAATAGTTGATAATACAAAGGAGGAGAATGTGATATTCACTGGCAGACCGAATGCACAGTTTGAACATCTAACAAGAGAATCACGGAATTGGAAGATCATCCATAGTTTATTTAATGTTGTTTGAAAGATCTGACCTCAAACCCAATGGGCTGAATGGCCATCTTCTTCCTATGCTGTACTATTCTATGGTTCTGATGGGGAAACAGCTTAAGACTCCTGGAAGATGGTTGATAATTATGAGAAGCACTTCGACTCGGTCAAGGAACCATGGCAATTTCACTGTGAAGGGTATTTCATCATGCACATACATCCCTCTGTCTGTCTGAGGAGCATAATATTGTAATGAAATTAGACTGAAAGCTGGAAACTCCCATGATGATTTTTGAATAATTAAAAAATAATTTCTCACACCCAATTAGCCAGCAGGTGTCTTCTTTTGGCCAAATTATCGTGTTGTTAATTAAGTCTGCAGAATGGTTTCGAATTAGTCATCAAGCTGACACCCACAAAAACCCATTAATAAGACAGTAGGGCGAGGAAAAAAAATGATTTTTAAACTAAAAATCTTTCTCCAGTCAAAGCCAACAGATGTTTTTATGTTGTCATCTTGATGCTGGATTTCTGATGAGAGAACACAGCCTTCACACAACACATTGACTCAACTCTTTTAATTTGTATCAATTCCTATAGAATGTAGAGACTAACTCTCACTCAAACCATCACCCGTGTTAGTTCCTGTGCTTTGGCAGGTCTTCATGAATTTCTAATGCTGCTGAGTCTCCCAGGATAGCACCAGTGATATGCTGGAATATGTCTGTTCTGTATCTTCACTTCACCTAAACCCCCGACAATCTACTTTCTAATTTAAGAAATCTTAACTGAATGAGCCTCAACATCTGTGTCTGTGTCTGTATGTGGTGGGGAATAGATGCTCCAGATGTCCTTCCAAAGCTGTGTGAAAGAAACACTGCCTGATTTCAGCCCAAATAGTTTCAGATAGCAGCAGCAGCTCAGTTAGTGGCAGGGGTCAGTTAACCGGATGGCTGGTTATGATGCCAACCGCCTGGGTTCAATTCCCACACCAGCTGATGTTACCATGAAGGAGTCTCTTATTCAACCTCTCCGCTCACCTGAAGCATCATGCCCTCTGGTTAAAGCACCACCAGTCAAGTCTCTCTCTCAAATGAGAGAGCAGCCTATGGTCTGGTAGGACTCGGACAACTTCTATCTTGGTTAAAGCACTCATTGGTTTCAGAGTTCAAGGCCCCCGCCTCCAGTCCGGTTCTGGAGCAACGAACAAGTGGTAGAGAGTAGTTAAACAGCATTTACAGTCAAAAGGTACCACCTTCCAAACAAGACAATCTTCACTCTGGTGAGCACACAGGCAGCCTAGAGGGGCCAAGTGGTCTACTTCTGCTCCTACTTTGTCTGTTTGTATGAGCAGGCTCTGAAGGCCCTTTAAACAAACAGAAGCACAAGTCAGAGCTTATACTGCACAGAGAATTCCAACTTGTAAAATTTAGGAGCTGAAAACGTGTTGCTGAAAAGCACAGCAGTTCAGGCAGCATCCAGGGAACAGGAGATTCGACGTTTCGGGCATAAGCCCTTCTTCAGGAAACGAAGTCTTATGCCCGAAACGTCGAAGCTCCTGTTCCCTGGATGCTGCCTGACCTGATGCACTTTTTCAGCAACGCATTTTCAGCTCTGATCTCCAGCATCTGCAGACCTCACTTTCTCCTGTAAAATTTAGGAAACTGGATTAAAGAATTGACGTAGCTGCCTCCCTTCAAACACTGAGCTAATGCTTGTGCAGAATTAAATCAAGGCCTGAGTTTAACAGTGGCTCAAGTTCCCTCTGCTCTGTAAATCAGTGACTGATGTACCCGTAAAATGGGTGCAACTGTGTTGAGTTGATGCCTCGATGGCTTTTTTTAAAATAAAAGGTGCCTATTCCATTTGGGAAAGAGAGGGGATAAAGTTGATGCGATGGTCAAAAGCAAAAAAGTCGTACAACATTAAATTCATGAACTAATGCTTCCTCCTCAAATGTGTAAATAACACAGGAGAAAGATAATGGCCATGTATCAGCAGTCAGTTTAAAGAGCACAAGTAGACTGTCAACTTGATGCACCATGAAGTGGTAAGATACCATTAATCCTTATTAAAAGGAGGCAGTGCGAGACTGTTGTGGAGTGAGGATTTACATCAAATTAAATGTGCAAAGTCAAGTCTTGCAATGGCTGATGTCAAAGCATCATCTTCAGAGACGATGAAGCAGGTCAATGATTAGGCTGCTCTGAAATATAAAGCTACAGGGAAAACAGGAATGATTAACAGGGACCAGAGCAGTCACAAAAGAAAGTCATGTTGATAGCAAAATAAAAATACGTGGGTGAAGAGTGCATTGATGTTAACTTATATTGAAAACTCATGCATTATTTCCTTTTACTGTTGTATGCAATTGTTTTGCTCAATTACTTCAAATGATTTGCTCTAGCTAAGTTACTGATTCCCAGCTGGGGTGTGACGCACTTGGTTAAGGCACCGAGTCATGGCAAGGCATTACCTATCATCAGGAGGTGAAGAACGAAATCCGGGACTAAGATCTGACCCAGAACAATTTTCGAGCAGCGATTAGCAGCAGGTTAGGGGTTTGCACTGGCAGGAAGCACACCTGTGTTCCCAACCTGAAATAATGCTCAATGTTTCTAAACGGGTTGCTGTAACCTCAAGAGTTTTAGAACCTGCTGCTCAACATCTGCGCTTGTAATTAATAAAACTAAATAATTTATTTTCTTAAAAACCAAGCGCAGTGATTGGAAGCACAGAGAATTAGATAAATCACATCAAGAACACCAACAGTTAAAAAGAATTTGTGCTATTTCGTAAAAGAAATGCCCCATTTTAAATCAGGAAACCTGACTTTCCAAACTCTGGCATTCAGGACTGGAATCGCCAGTACAGGTTGAAGACATACATTACTGAACGCAAAGTTTCCAGTCAGAGAGGTACAATTCAACATTCTCTGTCGAGGTACCCTGCTGCTCAGATAGGAGCAGCTGCCAACATTATAAATTACTCCTGCTGCACTCGAAGCATTGAGCTTGATTGTCACCAACGTACATTTCAAACCCAAATTTCAGACAACAAAAGCAATAATCCAAAAAAAAAAGACACTTGCTGTGATTCTGAGGTGAGCAAACCTAGATAAACCACAAGACACATTTGCACTGTGGTGCTGCTGCCCAGTCTCAATAATCAGAGCAGTCTCACATCAAAGCTGCAATGTGTGGTCAATGGGTGACATTCATCTTGCCCCTGATAAATCACTGTGCTGCATCCCTTCATTAGTTACTTTCCTTGCACTTACAGATAAATACACTTGGAATACAGGGAAAGGAAGAGGATATTGCTAGCCTTCCCTTTCTATTTGCTTCCCCATCTTGTATAAATAAGTGCAAACTTCCTTTTATTATTTCCTCCCAATTCCCCACTGTCAACAGCATAACACCCAGCGCATTTCTGCCTTCCTTCATTTCTAACTTGAAACATCAACTCTGTTTCTCTCTCCAGAGGCTGCCGGACCTGCTGAATTTCTCCAGTGCTTTCTGCTTTTAAGACATAATTACAGGTTTGATTTTATTTCCCCAAACTGCGGCAGCTGTTGAAAGAAAGACATTCTGTTCAAGTTTATGGACTTGCATTCACCAGGAAATCTCAAACATTTTTGAGTAATTACACAAATAAACAATTTAGGATGGTCCGCCATGCTCAGGGTATGACATTTATGCTGGAGGAGAGGGAAGTGCCAATTGACATGCGGACTCTGGTTAGATTAGATTCCCTACTGTTCCCTTCGGCCCAACCAGATCACTCCGAACAGTAACCCACCCAGACCCCATTTCCCTCTGACTAATGCACCTAACACTATGGACAATTGAGCATGGCCAATTCACTTGACCTGCACATCTTTGGACTGTGGGAAGAAACTGGAACACCTGGAGGAAATCCATGCAGACACAGGGAGAATGTGCAAACTTTACACAGACAGCTACCTGAGGCTGGAATTGAACCTGGGACCCTGATGCTGTGAGGCAGCAGTGCTAACCACAACCACCATGCTGCCACCTAAATGAAGCTGTTAATGCTGATTGCCAGTTAACTGCCAACTTTTGTTAAAATATTAACCCTGGCAGGCTGACTGTCTTGAGAATTAAACCATATAATCGGGCTTGTTGTTGCGGCTGACAAAGAAATTGCACACACACTGCACCTGTTTCAACTCAATAGATGACAACCATTTTCCAGTTCAATCCTCAGGACAATGCCCTGTCCAGTCAACCTGCCTGAGTTAAAATTTAAACAATGGTTGGCAGTTTACTGGCAAATCAGCGTTAATGGGTTCATTTACCCAGCAAAACCTCAACCAGAGGCCACATGTCGATCAGCACTTCCCTCTCCTAAGGATAAATTGTCAGCTTTGGGTTTTTCCTGGTGCTGTGGTCATGTCCTTATGAGCCGGAAAGCTCAGGTTCAAATCCCACCATAACATCTCTGAACAAGTTGATTAAAAATATCAGAATGTAAATTTTCCCCTTGAAGTGGTATTCTAGCAATTGTACTGAGGCTTAATATTAAAAGTAGACAAAATTAATTTTTCTACAGCGTATAACCGCCATGGTAGCTGGCATAAAGGGAAAGAAAAAGCAGGACAAATACCAATGTAAAATATTCAGGGATCAGAATAACAGGAAGATACATATGAGCAAGCTTACATCAACTGAAAAGAACAGAATGGCTCTTCCTCAATGTGTGGTGTTTGAAAGGAGAACTCAAAAGCAAAACAGAGATAGATAATTAACAACGACCTTTAATCTGATGCTGCTCCAAATCAAATATCTTAAATACATAAATCGACTTTTTCATTGCTATGACTAGTTCCTTACTGGTTGATGCCAAGTAATTACCCTGATATTTCATTGGCAATGTTATTGCTGAACTGAAATGGAAATAGAAAATAATTGCCAGCCTACCTAGTGACGCCCACGTCCCATGCAAGAAGAAATAAAAATGCTCAACCAGCTTTTGTTCATGTTTTCACACTAGCCTCAGTCCCTAGCCCCAACCTTCTCTCTTCCCATTTATAAAAAAAAGCAATTAATTAGTGTTCCTTTTCTACTTTTTGTTCAAAGCTGCATGAACACAACAGTAAGTGGTGCTGGCTGGCTCGTTGCTGCAAGGTAAAGTGTTTGAAGAAAATTACTTGTTGTTGCTTAAATAGAAATCTTCCTAATAATTTTATTTGTTCAATATCTTGAGGCCACAAAGCGTTGACATTGCTGTTCCTAATATTAACAGTTCAGTTCAGCATTCTGGTCAGGAGGGAGGAAGTTCAGTCTGAGCCATAGAGGTATGTTTCAGTGTTTCAAGTCCCTCACATTTTCTTGGGAGGGAATCAGCTTTTCCTGCATGATTTCAAACCCTGCGCCAATTTCCTCTGGCCTTTTTGAGTAGATTGGGAATGTCTAACGCACACTTGCCCCACAGCAGCCACCGACCCCCATCCATTACCTCCATCAATCGATGAGCAAAATATAGTTTGGGGTGGGGGGGGGGGGGGGGGGGAAGTATAAGAAAAAACTAACCACCTACTCCCTTTTACTGATTGACAGAGAGAGAGACTGCAAAAACTTGGATTGTTTTCACGAGTGTCAGAGGTGACCTGATAGAAGTACAGTCGGTTCTGAAATAACTCCATAGTTATGTTCTCATGTTTTTTCACACTGAGTTGCAGTCAACTGATACTGCTGCCAGGGTAGGCAGTAGAAGCAAATTTGGTAGCAATGTTTAAGGGACATTTAAAACAGACACAAGAACAGGCAGGGTCCGGAGGGAAATGGGGGATTCCAGGCTGATGGAATTGGTTTAGAATGGCACCACAGTTGGCAGATACCTGGTGGTCTGAAAGCCTGTTCCTGTGTAGTTCAGTTTGTCCTACGATGAACACGCTGATTTGAAATTTTTTTTAAAAAAGCTTTTCTTTCTTTTCCAAAGCAAGTGAAAATTGCTTGGGCCATCATCATTCCTCCATATTAATGGATTTAATACAATTGACATTCATTTCTTAGATGAATGGGACAACAGTCCAAAGATATGTTGATCAGGAGGTTTGGCCATGCTAAATTGCCCGTAGTGTCCATGGATGTGCAAGCTAGATTGATTAGCCATGGGAAATGCAGGGCTACACGGTTTAGGGAGGTGTGGGATGGGGTGGGGCTGGGTGGGATGCTCTTCAGAGGGTCGGTGTGGACTTGATGGGCCAACTGGCCTGCTTCCACGCACTGTAGAGATTCTATCACAGATTCAACTGGTTTCTGGTTTGTTAACACAAAACTATGATGATTGAGAATTAATGGTTTTTCTCACATGGCAGCATTCAGGATTGTCCCCTTCAGAATCAATTATATACATGCCTTTACTAGAAAGAAAGGGGTTTGTTTTGCCCAGTTAAATATTTTCCATTGATTTTAAATAGAATCGGAGAACTGTACATGGTGCATTTTGGGAAAGTGACTATGCAAATTGCAGCGCTGTCCTTTCCATTTTCGGTGTGTTTAACTGGACCAGTAACTTTCGCAGCTTCTTGCCACCAATGGAATGAATTTAATTAACTTCCCTAGTTGGCTATGCTCCCATTCTGAGCAAATATTTTCTTGCACTGTAATTATGTTAAAGAAACGTTGATGGATGTATGTATCAGGATTCTAATTCAAGCCCAGAGCAATCAATCAAGATTTAAAGCACTCGCTTAGATTATAAACAGTTTCAAAGCTGACATGAGTGCAGCTACAGTGGACAGCAGCAAGACAACTAATATTTAACCTCTCAGATACAAGCAATATTTGCTAGTTTACACTGAACTGAATTGGAATGCAACTTTTGAAAAGCGCTTTTGATTTTGTTCGATCTCTCCCACAGAGATGTAACTGAAGATGTTCAAATAAATGTTTACAATTTCAGCATTAAATGTCAAGCTCCTAGATGTCACCAACAACTCCCAAACCACATTCACACAAAGGCTGGAATGTCAGATCTAGCACAAATTAACTAATGCAAAAACATCAGAACATTAGACGCATGTCTCCCAGTTCTAAACTGATCCCAAACAGAATTACAATGAAATTCTCAATTTCTTGCTGCCCCCAGATTTCAAAATTGTATTCCAGTATTATAAAAGCCTCACATCTGCATGTTTATTGCACCCAGAACATGAAATTCTCTTCTTCACATACAAGTATCTTCTTGGTCACAGTTTCAACTTAAAAGGCGCATGGTGGCTCAGGTTAGCACTGCTGCCTCACAGCACCAGGGCCCCACATTCGATTCCAGCCTCCGGTAGCTGTCTGTGTAGAGTTTGCACATTCTTCCTGTGTCTGCATGAGTTTCCTCCGGGTGCTCCGGTTTCCTCCCACAGTCCAAAGATGTGCGGGTCAGGTGAATTGTACATAGTATTAGGTGCATTAGTCAGAGGGAAATGGGTCTGTGTGGGTTACTCTCCGGAGGGTCAGTGTGAACTACTGGTAGGGCTGAAGGGCCCATTTCCACACTGTAGGGAATCTCATCTAATAATATCAGCAGCATCAAGCACCATACCCAAATATTAATCAAATGCCTAATCCTTTAAAGATGGCAATTTGAATAGAGACCAACAATGGCCAGATTTTTACAAATTTCTACAGTAGATATGTAATTTGGTAGAAGGATGCTCTAGTCCACTATTCACAAGATGACACCTTATGCTGAATATTTGGGACTTTATTCTTAGATTCTTGCCTGAAGTGGAGTCACTGCATTCCTGGACGGTAAATAGAACACAGATGAATGGGGATGGATTGGCAAGATGGACAAAGTACCTGAAGTTTGAGGCAAAGAAAGACTCAAAGAGCAGAACTCCATCATCCTACCATCTGAAAATGGTTATAAATGTAGTGCTTTATAAAGTTATCATACCATAAAAAGGTGCCTCCTTAAGGTATAATGTCGTGAAGAGGATTACATAACCAGTTACAAATTTTACCTGATGACAAAATTGCACGCTTGGTTACTATGGAGAACAGGGGCCTCAATTTGGGACGAGCTGAAATCAAGGTACAAAATATTCACACCTGAACATAGAGTCATGAGTAGCTAGCCCAAACGAATGAGTGTAAGGTCGACAAAGTGAGTAAATTCTCAGAAAGCTCAGAGGCAATATGGACAACACAGAGAAGGACATCTGTCCTCTGAGCTACCAGGCAAATTGCAGAAAAGAGGACAGCTTCTATTCAAAGAAAAGCATTTTACAGAAATCTAGACTCCCAAAAGATTGCCTGTAATGCCGAGAGTAAGAAAAAAAAATGGACCTTAGTGCTGAAAGAACTTTGGAAGTTTCCCTCCAAACCATGCACCATCCAGTTTTGGAACTTTATTGGCATTCTTATACTGGGTCAAAATCCTCAAAATCCCAAACAGTGCTACAGGTGAACCACATGGATTGCTGCAGTGAAAAAATGGTAACTCACCAACACCAAGGGTAGTCAGGGGTGGCAAGAAGTACTGGCCTAGCCACTAACATCCACATCTTGTGAATGAATGAAAAGAAAGGAAACCGCAAGCAAAATTCTTTGATCTTCACATACTGCAACTCAGCAAAAATTGGGAGAAACGAATGCATTGGAAGTCAGGAATGACTGAACTGTTTCCTAGAAAGACTACAATTATATAGAAACCAAGCTGTAAAGTATACATAGGTAGCAAGAGGAACCAGTCATGTCAAGAGATTAGTAAGGGCCATCTCATCTGTAGTTAAAGTATTCCTGCTTGCTAGCTAGTCTTTAAGTCAAGTAAAGTTGCGTTTTGTTAATTTCTATAAAAATAGTCTTAAATCTTCTTGTGCATTCCTTAATGTCAATCACTAGAATTCAATTTTTTCTTTTAAATTCATGGTCTCCATGGTATCATACAATTTCACTGCAATTGCTCATATCCAAAAGTTTTATTTTAAAGATATAATCCTCTAGCATTATACTTTCAATACAATACTGTTACAAAGTGGAAGAGCCAACTGCAGTTCTGGCAGCAAAAGAAACAAAAGCAGATTTAAAATCTCGTTCGTCACATGGTATTTATCTGATTGGAATGTTTGATTATATTCAGGCACACATATCTTTGATGATACATCACAAAGTACCTTGGAAAACCAGATTGGCACAAGCCATAAGAAATTAAATAAATCGTAGGGTTCTGTATCAGCTGCAAGTCAATTTTGTGAAGTTCTAAATCAATGCTGCCAGTTTTTTGACTGGTTAAAAATAATTAAAATATCCATTATCAATATTTAATTTATTAACCCCACAATCCTTTCTCTCATCCGCACCCTCCCATTTATATAATGTAAATGGGCAAACTGTTCCATGACCATATTCTTCCATTCAATTCTTCCCCTCTAAATTCCTTTATCATGTTGCTACCATCAATATCCACACACATCTCTTGTGCAACATGCTTGAGTATTTCTATACTTCTATGGCACCAAAAGAATTAACCAAAATCACTACATCAGTAATTATTGGTGCATTACGAACATTTTATTTTTTCACCACCATGAACAACGACCGTATACAGCACTATGGACTAGCTCAGTAAGCCACTGTTCAAACCCTTTATTCCCATCTATCCATAGCTGCATGATCCGTTAAAGTAGTTTTGTGTTCCCTTACCCCTCAACACTTGTCTCTTCATCTATGAGGTCTCCTTTGACAGATGATCCACAGACTTGGGGAAATAGTCATCATCCATACAGAAACGGAGGGCTCTCAGCAATATTCACAGAGACGTGCAAACTTAGAAGCAGGGTAGGTCACTTGACCAATGGAGCTTGTTCCTCTATTTACTAAAATTATAGCTGATTGGATTCCTATTCAAATCTCTCCACTGTTCCATTCATGCACAATAATCTCAGGCAATGACCATCTCTAAAACGAGAATTTAGCCATCCCTTGATACTCGCAGGCATTGCCATCACTGAATCCTCCCACTAAACATCATCATGCAACTACCTTTGAACATAAAGAGCTGCACCAGCAATACAAAAACTGCAGCTACAACAGCTGGTCAGAGGGTGGGAATTATGCAGAGAGTAACTCATTTGACTCTCCAAAGCCTATCCACCATTTACAAGGCACAAGTCAAGAGATATGATGGAATACTTCTCACGCGCTGGATGGGCACAGATCAAACAGCTCAACATTGTTCAGTACAAAGCAGCCTGCTTATTGGACATTGCATCCAACACCTTGGACATTCACTCTCTTCACTGATGATGCAGTGACAGTAAGATGCGTGACAGTAAATCTCACAGCTCCTAAACTCATTAAGAATGAGGGCATCAGATGGATGCAAGCATCACCTACCATTGACTGCAGTCATTTAAAAAGGCAGCTCACCATTATCAAGGGCAATGGGAGATTAAATATTGGCTGAGTTTCCAATGTCCACATCTCATAAATGATTAAAGGAAAAGTTGCATGGAGAGCAGATTGTATCTGCAACAAATTATGTACTATGCAACATACTTATGGCAGGAATGCATTTATTTTATTTTCCACAGGCAACACAGACCAATGGGAACATAGGAACTGAAGCATTTTCTGTTAAAATCGCTAATTTATACAGCGGGAGAATTTTCAAATTCTGTTAATAACATTCACACTTCTTGGGTTTTAACATTGTTACTTATTCATCTCATCTCACCAACTTTCTGCCTTCTCCTCAAGGCGAATTCCACAAGCTGTGGTGGTGTATGAAGGCAGCACATATTCACATGCAATATTTGATGGAACATCTGCAGGTTATTTGAACATCAGATTGTTACGAGGGACAGGTTGCAAGAATAACAAAGCTACCCCATCTTGTGCACACATGCACACTTCAAACAGGGTTCTGACAGCATTCAGAAACAAACCTTGGCTGTTTTTCTTTTGTCACGCAGTTTTGTGCTTCCAGTTTTGGTAGAAGACAGACTGATTGAAGAGAAGGCAAACATACTTGTGTTTCTTTCTAACATTGCTTATTGCACATTAATACTAAATACTACCATATTTGGTAATCAAACAAACTAGGCTCTGTTACAATATTGAAAAATTATTGTATGAACTATTACCTAATGCTACTTGATCTAGTCCACATGTTTATTCATTTATATTTGGAGACCTCTGACAGTGCAACACTCCTCTCCAGACCACTGAGTAATCAGATTGCATAGGACCAAGGGAGGGATTTGAACCAGAGACCGTTCGTTCTGTGAGACGAGCGTGTTACTTGGTGAGCCACAATTGTCCAGTTTAACTCTGTTTGTATTGTATTATTTGAGCCCAATGAGGAGCAGCTCCATGACACCATCACAAAGTTGCTCCAGGTTCTTAAAACCCTTACACAACATACATTGCCTTTTTTGCCTTCCTATCATAGGTACTGCTTAACAATTATATTCATTCTCAAATGAATTACTTAAATGTCTTTTTGCACAATTTACTGAATATTCTTTCCTTATATATCCCACCCCTGGTAAGTCTTTGAATAGATTCATTTGAGTCAATGGCTGCTTCTTTACCAAGTGTTTCCATGTCTTTTGAAAGTTCGTTTTAATTTTCTCTGCTGATTTCTATTAGATGAGCAATACTTGCTGAGGGGTCTTGCTTCAATGTAACTGCAGGAACCTATGGGCAAGGTAGGTTGTTCCTTCCTCTCCATTTTAAGGCTTGGGTGAGAAAAGTAAAATGTTGCTCCTCCTTGGATAGCTGTTCTTCATAAAGCGAATCTTGTTTCACTGCAATATCGACTTGTTAAAAGGTTCTGTTCCATGGCATGAGCATATAGGTTGCTTGAAAACAATTTGGTCTGATGTATGTTTTAGATGCTAAAGCGCATCTTCGATAAGTGATCTCTTTTCCTACAATGGTACATTGTTGGTTTAAGGCTGGAGAGTTTAATGGGGCTTCACATTGTTTAAAGTTTCACATTGGCACATACTCTACAGAGTAGATAAGCCTGCTTCCTCTGACCGATTGCTCCAGTAAGTACAGCCTGTTCTGATAGAATGTGATAGTTCTGTTCCTGTGAGATCCCACATAATAAGAAAATCATTTAATAGCAGCACTATTTAAACCAAATGGGACCAGAACTGTATTATAACCAATACAGGGGAGGGAAGTTCACATTCTAAAAATAGTGGACTAAATTATGCAAGTGGAAGTGGTGGAGGCTGGTACAATTACAGCATCGAAGAGAAATAGAAAGAGTTAAGAAGGGTATGGGGCCAAGTGCTGGCAAACGGGTTTAGATTGGGTTGGGATATCTAGTCGGCATGGACGAGTTGGACCGAAGGGTCTGCTTCCATGCTGTACATCTCTTGGACTCAATCCCTCAGTCGCATCATAGCCAATGCACATTGAAGAAACAAGTTATTGCAGAATTAACTGTAGTTACCATTCTCCATAGAAAGCACTGTATTAAAATGGAACTTTTGCTGTACTTCTTGAAACGTTTTCTGGACTCTGCATCTATTGCCATTTAGTCTACTCATTATAACGTTAGATTCTCTTTTGATTGAAACAAATTCAGGGGCCGATTTGCCAAGAGGCTGATAACAATGGCCTTCTGTCAAAGCTGAGCTCTTGCTGAAAGTTTCCATGGCTGTGATAATACAGACAGATCATTAATTAAGCTATCCAGAGACCGTCCTGGGAGTTGGCCTGATATTGAAGCATGATTTCAAATGTTTTTAAACTGAACCAATGATCGTAAGTTGTTAGAAGATCGAAGTGCAACTAGAAGCACAAAGGATTTTTTTCCCCAAAAAGAACTGAAAGGGGAATGCAATCGCCAAAACCTTTAAATCCATGGTCCACAAATTTCACATCACCGCAAAATTAACAGCTGGGCTAAGAGTCTGTGAATCGCCACAATCTGTGAATATATGGGATTGCTGCAAGCAACACTCTCCTACCCAGGTCCCTAATAAAAAAAATGGAAGGACTCTGGCATAGAGAGCCCTCCCCGACACCTGGTGGTAAATGGGGCTGCTTCATATATTTCGTAATCAACCTGTTCAGAGATGCAGATCAGGAGCAGGTGGGACGTGAACTCTGGTCTCAGTCCTGAGGTAGAGACACTACCACTGTACCTCAAGAGCCTGTTAGGGTCAGCTTTATTTTTGTTATTTTCTAATCATCCTGTTCAGAGAGGTTATTACACACCTCTGGAGCAGGCTGGACTTGAACCCTGGGTCTGGGTCAAAGATGGTTGCCACAAGATTGTTCATACTTTTTTTCCCCTGCTAAGATATTTTGGCATAAAATTCAATACACAATTGGATTCCCATTTTTCCCCTTAATCTCTAATAATCTCTATTATAAAATAGCAAAACCATCACAGTTACCGAAGGAAACCTGTGTTTACTGACTAAAACCATCAAAATAAAATGTTTTAACTAATGTCACCTTTGAGCCATTGAAATTTGAATTCCAAGGAATAATTTTTATCCCTAATATTTCAATTGTTTTGCAAAACTTTTGCAGCATGCTTATTGTTACTTTATCAATGGGTAAATAGTCTGCAATTGCTAGACCACTGCTAAAGGTCTCAGTTTTGCATCCTAGCCCAGTTTTTGGGTCTGTCATTGAACATAGAACAGAACAGCATAGTACAGGCCCTCGATGTTGTGCCGACGTTTTATCCTACGCTAAGATCAAACTAATCTACATACTCTACATTTTACTATCATCCATGTGCCTATCCAAGAGTCACTTAAATGTCCCTAATGTATCCAACTCCATCACCGCTACTGGCAGTGCATTCCACACATCCACCACTCTCTGAAAAGAACATACTTCTGACATTTCCCCATAACCTTCCTCCAATCACCTTAAAATTATGCCCCCTCGTGATGACCATTTTCACCCTGGGAAACGTCTCTGGCTGTCATTATATCTATACCTCTCATCATCTTGTCATCATCTCCACCCAGGGATTGAATCTGCTTGAAGTGTCCTGTAATCAGCATTTTTTTTTTGCAGGTGCTCAATCTGAATTGAGCAGATTGGCTGCTTCTGGGCTTTCGTCCTCCTCCCACCACCACCACTACCTGCTCCCTTTAAAAGGCTTGTTTCCACAATTAATGACTGTAAGAGGGCTTATATTGAGATGCTGGTTTCTAAGAGGACTTTTTGCTTTCCTTCTCAGAACTATTTAGCTCGGTGGCTTTTCTGGCTGGTAGCTGCTCTGATAATATTTTGGAGTTCTCCCAATGATTGCAGACTAGTTTACTGATCTTCACTGTTACCATGATTTATAGAGTCATAGAGATGTACAGCATGGAAACAGATCCTTTGGTCCAACCCATCCATGCCAACCAGATTTGCCAGAGACCTGGCAGAGTTGCACTACTACTTTTTCACCTGGCATCACTCAGAATGGAACACAGTCTCGAAGAGACACTTCCTTGCATCTAAAACCCAGTGACCTCTTGAATAAATTCAACATAACATTGGAGAAGGGCCAAATTATTAACTAAACGTGTTACTGCATTGACAAGTATTCAGATGGCTCCAACACCACTTACAGAAAATAAAAGGACATTTGAACAATATATTCTTGCTTGTGGCAGAACGTGTTGCATTTCTCACTTTCAACTTGTGATTGGAAGCAATTCAAGTCTCATTTTAATCACCTTCATGTGCACTTGTACATAATCTTAGCTTCCTTCCCATTGAGGGAAAAAATATGAACCTTTCAAAGTTAAGTGCAGTTACTGATTTTTGACTCCACCATCCACAAACTACGGGAAAGCTTATCACCAGAACGAGCACCGGGTAGCTAGAAAACAATAATGTGCACAGAAAAACTGCATTCGAAATTTTACATCCAATGGCAGGGAAGTGAGGGACATCACAAACCCACAAGGTTCTTGCAGCACCTCTCAGCAATTCCCACTTATTGGGGAACATGTTCCCTTTCAAGGTCAAAACCACTAGGTTGCTACCAGCTTCCCAACATACCAGCACACACACTGATTTCTTAATGGACTGCCTGCACAGAATCCCATCCATCTTGATAGAAGAAAAGGCTTCTGCCACCCAGCTGTGTGCCATCTCAATAGCCACAGACTGCCAGCACCATGGACAGGCAATGCCTCTCAGGTAGCATCTTGCTTCAACTTTTTGTACAAAGAGTCTTTTGAAGTTAATTTTGCAAAGTTTATTTGGGCTGGCACGGAACCGGAGGCTGAACCATGCATCCACTCATTACCGTTCCAAACTGAATGCACGCCTAGGATCTCCACCTCAACGGCAGCAGTGGGTAGGACTTTGGAGTGGTGGGGTTGAATTCAACAATAGCCCAGAATGGGTGAAGGTGAATTAGCAACCTGGTACATACCATGCCAACTGCCCATCATGCCACTGACTTCAAATATAAAAGAATTTTTTTTTGAAAAAACGCAGAATTTTTATAGAGCAACTCCTTTGCCTATTTTCCCTGAGGCTGGTCTTCTGTCCCACTTTGGCTCTTTTCTTGACCTTTGAAGAAAGTTAATCCAGAGGGGGGAAAAAAAAGGAAGTTAAAACCCTGGCTCTTTGTTGCCCTGAAAATCCTGCCTGTGATGCCCACAGGTCAAAAGTTGTTAGAAATGTCATAGAAAGAAATCATTAAGAAACCCCCTTTGGCTTCGTTCTTCAAACGACCATGGAATTTATAGCAACAGATTATTCAAATAATAACGCGGGTTTATTTTTGAACATAATTGTTGATGCACTTTAACATTTTCTGTGTAGACTGACTGGAGTGGAGAAATACCCTCAAGTGCTGCAAGAAAGGACTGTGGAAAATGACTTAAAAAGCAGTCAAAATGTCAAAAGAAGATTGCAAGATGTGCAAATGTCACAGCAAACAACAATGGAGCCATTTTGCAAAGAAATCTTCATCAGAAAATGCGACCTTCTGTTTAGTCCCCACAGAATTGCCATTATTTTTTTCCAACTTTAAGCAAAGGATGAACAGAACCTGTGACAGGAATCAACAACATTGCGTTCTTAAACAAAAATAATCTGTTCTGCCCCTTTGCTTCCTTTAATTAAATCTATTCAAAAGTAACTATAATTAGTACCAGCATAGCCAAGCTGGTATCAGGTTTTGGGGAGTGGGGGGGTGGAAATATTATGCACCATACCTTTCCTTCTTTATTTAACAGGTGCACAGCCACGATCAGAAAAATATTGATTTAAAAAATAAATTAAACCACGCAGAATACAAATGTTCTGCAAGTTGATGCAGTCCAGCTTAAGGTATCACAGACTGCAGCCACCAAACCATCGCAAAGTTCACAGCTTTAATGAGTGAGCATGAGGATTTTACTTGCTCTTTAACTGAGGTAAGGAAAACAGTGCTGAAAAATGTGTTGCTGGAAAAGCGCAGGTCAGGCAGCATCCGAGGAACAGGAGAATCAACTTTTTGGACATACGCCCAAGAAGGGCTTATGACCAAAACGTCGATTCTCCTGTTCCTCGGATGCTGCCTGATTTGCTGTGCTTTTTGCAGCAACACATTTTCAGCTCTGATCTCCAGCATCTGCAGTCCTCACTTTCTCCGTAAGGAAAACAGGGTAAGGAATGGTGTGGCTGACAAATTAAACCGTCAGTCTTGCACCGGTATCTTGAACAAGAACTCTTCAGTTTCTAGATGACTTCTACTTACAAACAGCAGCTTGCTGGTACAAATCTCAATTATTGATGATTTTAAATAAAAAATTGCCAAATTTTTTCATCTTGTACTCATCAGGATATTTTATAAGAACACAAATATAAGGGAAACCCTAATCTTTGTACTTAATACTGTACAATGCTAGTAAAGTTGTATCTCAGGTGAAGGGAGTATACAGTTCTGCTTTGCATTTATAATGCATGCTAAGTATGAGAGATAATCCATAGAATAAAGTAGAAATCCATAATATGATGATGTGCACTCCTCCAGAGTGTGTGCTTAGAGATTGGAAAATCCAAAGTGGAAATCAATTGAAGAGATGAGAAGTTCAACTCAGCCTATTAGTCTTGTGATACCAACTCTTCAAAATTTAGAACTGGTTGAATCAGGTTACCGGGCCTTTTAGAAGACCATATCAAGTTCATAATTTTGTGAATTACCCTCACTAGCCCAGCAAAGCAAGGATTATATTTGTGGAATGCCAAATTCATCCATTACTATGAAAACTAAAATTTAAAAAATCCCTTATTTTCAATTTTTATTGTAGCTTCTGCATTGATCTACCCATAGTCGTTTATTTCTCCATTTAAATTAAAAAGTAGTGACAGATTGTGAGTGCTTTTAATGTTCTGCTTTGCAGCATGTGAACACTTTATGATCTAACTGTGCTAACTGATTGCTTTGACATGGCTTTAGATTTAACTGGCATTAGAAGTGGGGAAATAGTGTCTGTCTAGCAATCACTAGATCTTAAAATAAAATGCAAGAACCGAGATTCTGGAAACCAGAAATAAAAACTGAAATTGCTGGAAAAACTCAACAGGTCTGGCAGCATCCGTGGAGACAGAAGTTGAGTTAATTGTTCGGGTGACCCTTCTTTAGAACTGGGTCTAGCCCTTTCTGGGAAGCTTCATCAAAGGGGAACTGGAGTAGGCCATCAGCTCTTCAAACCTGGCCTGGCTTTCAACAAGACCATGCCTCTTCTGCTTCATTTCAATGTTTTCACATTGAGGAGTATAGAGTCAAGGTCACTTCATTGCCAAATCTCTATTAACCACTGTCCAGACTAAAAACCCATAGCACCCTGTAGTGGTTATTTCCACATACTTAAATCTCTTGGAGTAAAGAAATTTTCATTATTCCCATCCGAAATGACTATCCCTTGAGAGACTATGAAGCCACGTTCTAGATTCCCCAGCCACGGAAAAAATGTTCGCTGCATTTACCTTTACAAGCTGTTTAAGAAAGTCATGCTTCAATCTGATCAACTCTCTGGCTTCAAAATGTCTGAGAACGTAGGTATAGTTTATCTAAATTATCCTCAGCACACTATATTTAGCTCATCCACAAAACGTTCCACAGCATTCATGTCAAAATGCTCACTGGTTCTTTCAGAAAACTAACACAGGACTTTGTTTCTCACTCACAAAACTTTTATTACCATTTGATACACTTCGACTGAGTGCAATGCTACATAACACAACCTGGGGCAGTCCTTCTGTCAGAAAGCTGACTGTGTTCACCAAGTCATCACGAATCTTTTCTCAAGGCATTCTGAAAAAGGTAATTGATCCCATTTTTTCGTATACTTGCTCAGATTATAGTAAGCTGCAAGTATTTGCCAAATGGCTTCTGCAATAGCTTTATTTAGCTGTAAACAAAAATAAGCATTTGGTAGAATGTGTGCAATAATTTATCAGTGACCACGTGAACAGAATACTTCAAACATGGGGAGAATACAACTTTAACAAGCATTACAACAATTGTCAAAATTTACCCCTGCGTGTTTTTCAGTTTCTAATCATGTATTACAGTTTGGACTCCAAGAGAGCTTGATATAGCTCTCTGCAATATATGCAAATATGAACAAATTGAGGATGGGTAACTTTAATTTAATAATTACTGCAGTCAGTTTTAAATTATTAATTGTTGATAAGAGTCCACACATTTAGTAAAACTATTTGCTGTTCACTTAATGTTATAATTTTAATTGAAGATTTTTTTCTGTGAGATTTAATAGAAATTCTCAACAGCAGAGCTCTGCAGCAAAAATTTCGTGATTTAAGAGATTTTCAAAAGGGCCATTGTTGTGTGTCCATTGACTGACTAACGTCACGTGTGTTACAGAGCCAAGAACATGATTTTAGACTCCGAACGGCTACTATTTTCACAAGCTACAGCAGAGGATGCCTCACAGGTGACAATTACCATGAGATATTTGAAGACTTCTTTTTGGGGGGTCCATATTAAAGATAGACTTTTAGTCTACTTGTAGTATAATATGGTACATTCTTTTTGGGAACAGTGATGTAGCAGAGTCCTGATTATACAGACTATAGCAGACAAATGTTGCAAAATGAATATTTCTCATACTTTTGTATTACTTGAGTGAAATAATTGATTGTATGAACCCCAACAATCCCAATTCCTCCTTACAGAGCTGTTTAGAAAGGCTAGTGAAATGTAGATTATGTCAAGCAACAATGGGTTACAAATCTTAAGAACCAGCCTTATTGTCATGTACTCAAATGAGTATAGGGAAAAATTTACAAAGTCTGCACTTACGGTGCCATCTTAGTGCAAAGGTACCTAGGTACAGATTCTTAATGGTTTCTGGGGAAAAGAATAAGTAAAATAAAGAAATGAGAAGTCTAGCTTACAGATCAGAAGAACAAATTAGAAAAAGTAAAGAAATAAGAAGTTCAGAATAATGGTCCTTTCGACTCAGTTGACACCCGGCCTCACCTCAAGAATCTTGAAGGTGGGAGACTGCTCCAGAGTCATTTCAAGGCTGGAAGTCTATGCTGAGGCCATGCAGGGCTGAGAAACCAGCACGTCAGGCTGCCACGCTGGGCGAGCGCCGAGGCCAGAGAAGAAAGACCTCAGTTGAACAGAGATCTAGTCAGACCCCCCGCTGATAACCGCATCTTGGGTTTGGACAGCAATCCTTAGCAAAGATGTATCAGCCTTGGAAGGGTACAAAACACATTCACCAGTCTGACATCAGAGTTCCACATGTTACATTTGAGGGAAAGCTGCATGAAGAGTTTTGGATTTCTTCAGAGTTCAGAAAGTTGAAGGTCAAATTCAAACATTTAAAAGGAAGACACTCCATGGCGATATTAGTTTCCGCTGTTGAGGAAATCCAGAACAAGGAGACAGATAAATTAGAACTGGGCCAGTAAGAAGTGAAATCAGAAAGCAATTTTTCTCAAATAGCTGTGAATTCTGGAACTCCCAGAAGGAAAGGAGGAGTTCATCTAAAGATGCTAGAGCCATCAAATTTTAAGATCAACACAGATTTTTTTTTATAAAAAGAGTAAGGATTTTGCACAACACAAAAGCAGATAATTGGAGTTGAGGGTCAGCTTGGCTGTAATCTAACCAAATGTTAGAACAGGGTTGAATGACCTCTATCCTTATGAAACCGGAGTATGCAAAAATCATGTTAGTTACTTGCTTTCATTTACAATATCATAGTTACCTTTTTGCTAGCATTTGTTATGACAGACTTTAGGCTCAATCTACACGCTTATTTTCTTTATGTGTGAGCCAAGTCCTGCGTGCTCTTTAAAATAAAGCAATAAGAAAAAACATTTAATCTTGCACTTTTAGTTTTGTTCTAACAATAAGTGGATAAAGTATACAGAGCTCTGGGTCTCAACCTTTCTGTCCCTGACAAACTACTAAGTCAGTCAGTTCACTAAGAAAAAAGACCTCTCTCTATCCCTGATCCAGTCTTTTATACTATACAAAACATCATACCATCACTCAAGTGAAATTGTCTTCTAATTGGCTGTTGATCCGACTCCATTCCCCACCTCCTTGCATTTCCGGCTGTCCGATCTCACGTGACCTTCCCTTTTCGGAGACAAAGGACCACCATGCGGCCTCCTTTCGAGCATGAAACGGCAGTCTCGCCCACTTCCGGGGCGTGAAACGGCCGATCACGTGACCTCCCGGAGCGCGAAACAGGGAGACCACGTGACCGCGCCCGCGTCTCGGAGCACCACGTGACCTCTGAGCGCTGAGGACACGCCCCTCAGACTCGACAATTTAGTTTCCAGGTAAGTTTTTTTTATATATATTTACAGTTATTATGCCCAGATAGCAGCATACTCTGAAACCAAAATAATTTAGTGTTTAAAAACTAAAGTTGAGCAGAAAGATCATTTGGGGGAGGAAATCAAAAATAATGGGATTTCAGGAGCATATGAAATACAGTTTTACTTGGTACCATTTATCCTTATCGTAAGGGGCCACAAAAAAATATGAGGTGAGCAGTTTCCTGGTCCCTACCTTGGGATACTGTGCAGTGCCCTGGGTCAGTGGGGGGCTTCGACTGTCTGAAGACAACTGAACAAAAAACTCAACCTTCCCCAAGATATAAAAGCCAAATTAAACCAGTTGTAGTGTAAGGAAGCACTTGGTTCTTATACAGAGATCATCATTTTGCTTCATCATCCACACTTCTCTCAGCACCCGACACACTAATATCATTCTCTTTCCACAGTGCGGTGACTGTTGCTTGGGGAAAATAAAACCGGCTTAAAAAAAAAATCATTTTGACCGAACTGATAGTGTTTGAAACCGCACAACACGGTGGGACATTTTACATTAATAAAGAAAATATTATAAAAAGGGAACAGAAGTGAATTTCAGTGCAGCAAAGCACAGCTCAACAAGATGACAAATGAAGCTTTTTCAACAGCGAATGGATTTCTCATCGATTGCCAGTCTCTGCACTCCCAGAGGCTTTTATTATTACCCCATCTAGGCTTTCCTTCTATACTATAACTGATTCAGTTTAATTTATTTACAGTAGAAAACAGATGTGGGTAAATTGGCCTGAAGCCCCCAATCTGTTGCTGGTCTAGATTTTCACAAATTCATTTGAATCGAGTCCAGACTATTGCACTGATGTTCAACAGTACAACAAGAGTACTTAACCTGGTTTCTGATAAATCTGGACATCTGAGCCAAACACATGCTGGGTAATAGCAATCTGTGCAAATATATACAGGCAATTCATACACTATATTAACAAATACTGAGCACATCTTGAGCAATACCACGGTCATTAGAATAGGGGATGCTCATCTAACAAATGATGCACCGTATGGAGAGTTCGACAGTGCTAGAGATTAGTTGGATGTTCAAAACTAAAATATCAGAACCCATGAATAGGAACCACCATTTCCTGCCACGTTGACAGCAACAGGGAACTGTCCACCAACAGCCAAAACATTTGGCCCTGAAGTCTCCATTTTGGAGCATAAATATTTGAGGAATTGTCTCTTTAGAACACCATATAAACATGACACAACAGAAAGGAGCACTCAATAGCAAACAATCAATCAAAGTCAACAGATAAGGCATTGCTCGATTTGGACTGTACTCTCAACTGATGACTCTCAGAAAAACAGTACATGCAAGCCAACAATGCAATGCTAAAGAGAAGGTCAAGTACATGGTTTTACATTTAAAAAAGGGGTCGCTGACTTCATGTATACCCATTAAAACCTGCCCTATCTGCTCACTGTAGATGCATTACAACCATAACCCTCTTGCTTTCCCTTGCAAAAAAAATTGTAATAAAATTTCATGGAGACATGTCATAGCACTGCCTCATAACAGTGGATTCTGACACACATTGCAATTCCATGAAGCAAAAGAACAATGTTCATGGTGTAACTCTCCTTCATGAAGGGTCCTCTTCAGACTCTCTTTCACATCACAGCTAGTCTTATGATATACAGAGTGGCAAGCATGCAATTATTTCAGTACATTAAAGCTCTAGATACTTAAGACATTTAGAAGGGCAAGGCCTCAAGCTGTAAAGCTGCAGTTACAGGGCACCTCGGTCAACAATGAAAACAAAGTAACTAAAGCGGAAGTAGATATTAAGGTATTATAAATTAATACCACTGTTCATGTGGACTCACCCTACAGGATTCAATGTGTGCTCAACAACCTTGTTTAAAACTGAGTGTACACAATTACATCTACTGCTGGACTTTACTGGCTCATTGTTTTAAGCTTTTAATCTCAATTAAATCTCAAGTTTTTCACACATCAATGTCAGAGTTTCAACCTGACTCCACAAATCACACTTAATTCCAAATCAGAAGACTGTGGAATTGAACAGCACTCCAGGACTATTATTTGTCAATTGTGACATTAATCCAGGTGAGTGCTGAAAGAGGAGCAGGGAGTTAACCTGATGAGGGACAATACTGGCCAAGGTAAACAAACCAGTCAAAACTACATTAACTCATTTATACTGTTACTGTCTGCGAATTCTTCCCAATTTCACACATCAGCCATCTGTGGGGCATTACAGCCCTCTCTGTATCTAATGGTCAATAGTACAAAGAGCAAAATCAGGCCAATCAGTCCACTGAGTCTGCTTCACCATTCGATCATGGCTAATATGCTTCTCAACACCATTCCCCTGTTCTCTGTGGCCCTCACTCATCAAGAACCACTGTCTGAAAGACACTCAATGACGTGGCCACCATAGCCCTCTGCAGCAAATGAGTTCCACAGGATTCACCAGCCTCTGGCTGAAGAAATTCCTCATCTTAGTTCTACAAGGTTGTCCCTTCACCCGGAGGCTCTGTTCCCGGGTCCTAGTCTCTCCTATTACTGGAAACATCTCTACATCCATTCTACCCAGGCCTCTCCGTATTCTTAGTTTCAGTTGGATCCCTTCCTCATTGTTCTAAACTCCAAATGTGTAGAGACCCAGAGCCCTCAATTGCTCCTCCCATGACAAGCCTTTCATCCTCTGGGATCAGTCTTGAAAACCTCCTTTGGACACCCTACAAAGCCAACACGTCTGTAATAACTGGAATGAGGGTCAGTGGATCTCACACAGTACGAGCTTCCTGACTGACTCAGTTAACCATCTCAATCAGGGAACCCTGGCTGACAAATATAAACCGAAGTCAGGCCCTCCTGTGGTGCAGTGGTAGTGCCTCTACCACTGAACCAAGAGGCCTGGGTTCAAGTCTCACCGGCTCCAGAGAACTGCCATGAACAAGTTGATTTGGAAAAAAATAGGTTGAATAATTTAAAACAGGTGTGATACAATGCTTTAACAAAAGTCAACAGGAGACTCCATCTCTTCATTCCAGGGACCAGCTCTGAACAGGTTGGTCAGAGTTCATGTAATGTCCACCTGTAAATAAAAGGTAACTGAATATCCAGTTCCTTGGAGTTATTTCAACAGCCCAAACCTGCTCAATATTCCAAATGTGGTCTGATCAGAGCCTTGTACTGCGGAGACTCTTTATTTCTTTGCTTTTGCATTCTCTTGGAATGAATGTTAACATTGCATTTGCCTTCTCAACTGCCAAATGAACCCACAAATTAATGTTAAGAGAATCCACTACTGGGACACCCAAGTCCTTTGATGCTTCAGATTTCTAAAGCCTTTCCTTTTCGAAAACAGTCGACATTTGTTTTCTTCCCACCAAAGTACATAACCTCACTTTCGTGCATTGCATTCCATCTGCCGCTTCTTTGCCCACTCTCCTCATCTATCCCAGTCCTTCTGCAGGGCCCCTTCTTCCTCAAAATTCCCTGTCCCTCCACTTATTTACGTTATCTGCAAACTTAGCACCAATGCCTTCAGCTCCTTTGTCCAGATCATTAACGTATAATATGAATAGTATTATACCCAACAGGGACCTATGAAACTCCACCAGTCATCGGATGTCATCCTATTTATCTCCATACCTTCTTCTGCAAGTCAACCAATCCTCTATTCATGCCAGTGCCTTGTCTCCAACACCATGGGTCTTATTTGCCAGCCTCCAATGCAGCACTTTGACAAAGGCTTTCTAGGTATGCAAATAGACCACGTCCAAATTGTTTGTTGTTACCTCAGAACTCCAATGGATTTGTCAAGTATGACCTCTTTTTCATGAAGCCATGCTGACTCAGACCTATTATATCATGCGCTTCCAAATACTCTGCATTTCCATCCTCAATAATGGACTGTAAAACCTTACCAATGAGAGGTCATGCTAACTGGCCTACAGTTTCCTGTCCTCTGCCTCTTCTTAAACAGGAGTATTATCATCCATTTCTCTTGTCATTTTCCAGTCCTCTGACCCTCCTTGACTCCAGGGATTCTTGAATGATCACTATCAATGCCTCTACAATAATCTCAACTGTCTGATAGACCTCTGGGGTGTAGTCCATCTGGTGCAGGTGATATATCCATCTTCAGACCGTTCAGTTTTTCCTTAGTGATGGCCATTACAATCATTTCTGCCCCCGACTCTTGAAGTTCTGGTCTGCTGCTGATGCTTTCCACTGTGAAACCTGATGCAAAGTACCCATTCAATGTCTCTGCCATTTCTTTATTCCCCATTACTACTTATCCAGCCTCATTTTCTAGCAAACGTCCACTCTTTAGTCTCTTCCTTTTAGATATAGAAAACTCTTGCATATTTTTTAAACTAGCTAGCTTACCCTCATATTTCTTCATCATCCCCATTTTTTTTTAAAATAAAAAAACATTGCTCTGCTGGTTTTTAAAAGGTTTCCACTTATTTTCACTACATTGTACCATTTTTCTTTTGGTTTTGCACTATCCCTGACTTCCCTTGTCAGCCAATGTTATTTCGTCCTCCCCTTAGTATGCTGCTTTTTTTATTGGGATGAATTTCTGCTTTGCCTCCTGAATTACCCCCAAAACCTCCTGCCATTGCTGCTCCACCATCTTCCCTGCTAGGCTCCCTTTCCAATCAGCTCTGGCCAACTCCTCACTCATGTCTTTGAACTTACCTTTACTCAATTGTAATACTATTACACATGATTCAATTTTCTCCCTCTTAAGCTGCAGAATGGATTCTATCATACTAGGCTCAGGAATCTGCTAAGTTATTTCATACAGTGGTTACAATAAATTTCAATCCCAGTTGATTGCAATCTGAGCTGTCTAGCATTAGAGTGAAATGTGTCTTAATAGACCGTAAATTTTACTTTGCTTTCTCCTTAACGTAGTGATCAGTCACCAACCATAATCGACAAGGATGCTAACATATTCTTCTGAAAGTTTAAGACAGAAAATAAAAACAAAAGCTGTGGAAGATTTGGAAAGATCTGATTGTAAGCAGCAAATAAAATGATTCAACCCTTTTTATTCACAAGCACTAATCTTTGCAGGCACTCAACCCCATGAAGTATCACTTCTAAATTTGCTTTGAAAAAAAAATCTCAGCAGTAAAAGCTGTTTTCAGTCCCTTTGTAGCAATTCATCCAAAAATCATAGAAACATCAGTCTAGAGGCAGCCACACAGATAATGTTGTGTTCATTAATGCCACCTCCATGGCAAAGTCATCTACGCTTAGCCTACACCCTTCACGTTATTCCCCTCAAATGTTTAATTCTTTCTTAAATTACCATAATTTAAAGAGGTGCTTATGGCAATGAGTTCCATATTTTAACATTGCATTAAAAATGGTCTCTTTTCAGAAACAGAAAATTCAAGAATGCCTAAAATGGAAGGACAACTCTGTGTTCAAGTTTATGACCTTCTCTGACAACACGTCAAATATTTTGAAGCAAGTTGTGAATAAGATTCAAAGTGCAGTTTTCTTAAATGAAGATCATGTTTGAGAACATGCTGAGATTTGGCAACAAGTGCTACATTTCAACTTCGAGCACCGCAGAATGCATTGGAAAAAGGAAAAAGAAACAGTTGCTGGAAATTTGACACTGCTGTATAAAGTAATGCTTCTGAAAGTGTTAATAGTTGAAATTGCATTAGCCCCACCCAATATTATGATGTCTCACTGTGCTTCAAAACGTCCCAATGGACACAGATGTGATATCTCCTCCCCAATGGAGGAAACCCAAGCAAACACAAGGAGAATGTCTACGTAGAGACTGCATAGGTGCCAGAGGGTGCAACTGAACCCACATCCCTGGTGCTGAGTGTAGCAGTGCTAACCACTGAGCCACCAATAACTACATAAACAAACAAACACACTACATCTCTTAATGAGATGTAGTCCAAACTCTCTTTGGTTTATTCTCTCCCACTTACAGGTCCTTAAACTGAAGAGCATATGCTATGATGTACAGCATTCAAAGGAAGACTGGAAATGGGTATTAGTGGCAGTGAACTATCCTGGTGAACTATCCACTGGTGGCTGGCAACAAAAACCACGTGACATCTGGTAGCACTACTTCCTGAAAATACAACAGAAATATAAACAAACAATGCTGCCAAATCTCAGCAGGTCAGAATGGAATCTTGACTGTGTCTATGTTGCAGTAGTTAGTACATACTCCTGCCTTAGGACTACTGTTGTGCTGCGAGATATCACACCTCACAACCTACTATACAAAGTGAGCGCACATCTTTGATTGCTTCAAACTATAGACCTCACCTATCATGGTCAACAGCATTCATTGTCACCAATGTCACCGACACACACACAGAGAGACACGGACACAGAGACACACACTTAGCCATTGTATATGACCATGGTCTTACTTCTGAACTTAAAAATAGGTAACAGAATATTCTGAAACAAACATACCAATGTGTAATAACAAAGCTGGTATAATTTCTGGATTCTGGGATAACTTACGAAGCACCTGCTGCTGTAGACCAGATAGTTTCGACTGAAAAGGTGGAAGCTAATTAGTGGGCATGGAATTCTTGGAATAGGTGGTGAATGCAAAAAACCCAAAAGGAATTTTCTTTTTAATTGAAAAACAAAAATTTGAACTAATGGTCATGCTTTAAATCCATGAGCACTTTAACACAACAGTCATCCACATTATTGGTGTAATTAAAGAACATAGAATTCAATTACACTGTGAAAGTAAGTTGATAAATAAGACATATTTTAGTCCTACAGGACTAAAGCAACGTGTTGCACTCTTTATACTATAGTAATAGAATAAAGTTACTTTAATTAACTCGAATAGCAATGTTAAATCCTGATAGCCAAATGTTCATTAACGCTTAAACGAGTAAACAACACAGAAATCAAAGTAAATTTAGACACTTTAATGCCCTTGACTGTGCTTAGCAGAAATATTAATTTCTCATCCTGTTTGATGTATTGCCCGTATTAAAGCGTCCTCTAAGGAATCACGCCATGCAATCTTGGGAATTTAAATTATCGTTTTGGAAAATCAAGGACCATTCATCTTTCTTCACCTGGGAGAACTAACCAAGTCAAAATACAATTACCACTAAAGTGATAAGGATCATCTACAGGGCCCAAGTTCTTTCCTATTTGGAACTCAACTGTTAAGTTGGGAAAGAGTGAGTTCAACTGACTACAAACATTTCAAGACCTCTTAAAATTATCATTCAAAATCTTCATGGGCTTTTAGAAAATACAGGGGTTCAGTGATGGCATGTTATGTTGGCAGTTGTGTTAAAGTGGGAACAAGTTGGCCAGTATTGGGAAAGTGGACGAGACTCCCATCAATTCAGTCAAACAGTGAATAATGTAGAGGAAAAAAGAAGTTACTGAAGTCACTAGCTATGACAAAAAAAATGGATCAAAAGCACACTTCCAACATGACTAGGTTTAAGGCAATGATGATATTCAAGGGAAAAAGATTCTCTAAATTTACTGAAGAATTAGTCATCTCCACTCTCAATAAAAGATGGATGGATGAAGGATGTTTGAAAATATGGCTGAAGAGAATTTGAAGTTTCCAACTAGGAGTGTTATGTGAAGAAGAAAACATCATCTTCTGTGGGACATGTTGAGCTCACACCTTGTCAATTTTATGGATGAGATCAAAGCCACCCTCAAAAGTATATTAAAGCCCAACTTTTTCTTAGTTTTTAAAAGGCTTTGCAAGGCAGTGGGTTCTAGATCCAATTCAATTGGTCAAATCACAAGGCTTGAAACTGAACAGTATTCTTAACCTCAGTTAAAATACAAACCAAAAAAAGGAGGAAGAATTGAAGTAACAACTATTTTGGAAAACTTAACAGAATAATAGACTATTTAACTACAACTGCTACAATATAGTAACCATCTCATAAACATACTCTTGACAGAGGCAAATTCAGTAAATAGATGGCCTTAAATGCAATTCTAGCCGCAGGGAGAGAACCCCAAGCTTTTAACTGTAATGGAGGGAGAGGAATAACAGTTTCCACAACCAACTTTCAAGACTCCAGCAACTGCTGAAAGCCAGAATGAAAATCCTGGTTCTGTGAGAGTTTGACACCCCCCACGCTTTCACGCTGCTTCTATTGTTCCAGTTTTAAAAATAAACCAAAGCTGGCTAGACTCTGAGCAGACAGCTCAGCTCCAAGTCTACCACACTTTCTTACAAATGAGACATGACAGAACAAATCCTTCGTAAAGGCTCACAACACAATGACATGTGTTGCTGAAGTTATATCACAAAGTAGTGACATTTTTGTGATTCCATGTGACTTTGTTCAAGTATTGGATGCCTTGCTGAGCAAGCTCTTCAAGGACTGTTTGAGAAAAATCATCAAAAGACTGATAATTGGAAGAGACACGCTCCAGTACTAGAATTCCCATGTAAGTGGGCTGTTGAGGCCTGGATTGAAATCAGAACAGAGATGCGGTCATCAAAACAGTCAAGAAATGTAGATTTTTCATTGCACACAATGGCACAAAATGATGATGATGATTATTTGTGTCCAAAGAGGATCTATAAGACACCTCCATTCCAGAAGCAGATCAGGATGCATTGGTTCTGAAAATTAGACCAACTTTGATCGATTTTAGTATGTGGTCAGTGCATGCTCTGATTTTTAAAATAGTCTGGTCTGTGCTGAATGAAACCACATTGGGTTTATCTATCAATTGTATTTATAGCCTTAGAATCTGATATATTTGGTAAATTTAAAATAATTTGGCGTGCAGAATTTATGACAGTTTCCATGCAAGTATTACAATCAATAAAAATTCATTAACGGCAATGGCATGTTAGGGATGGGTTTCAATCTGGCAGCTGCCATGGCGAGGTAATGGGAGATGGCGAACTTTGACCTTTAAAAATAAAAAGCCTAAAATGCAAAAGTTGACTCCCTTCTTTGGTAAAGATTTGGTCTTCGAATTCAACCTCTATGTGAGATTCTACTGCAGTCATACACTGAGTGCATAACTCTGGTTATACACGCAAATTGGCAATGATTATAGTGGCAAGTCCATCTCTAGCAACAGATTGGAGGACAGGAATTTTGCACTTCATGATCCTGAAGATGGGTTTGTTTCTCTAGAATTAATGCATCCAATAAAAACTGGTCATAGTTCTTCCTCGGTACTAAAGATAATGATTTGCATTTTAATTCTATGGTAATATCCTATTACTATCCCTGTAATCTTTGGAATCAGGCCCAATTTTGAGGAAACCCCCCCCACTAAACGTTGAATGAGCCTGCTGGCAAGGGTTTCAGTTCAAAAACGGAAGCCTTGGCAAACAGAGGCTGCTCAACTAGATCGATTCCTGTGAACAGTTTAGGTTACAGCTCTTGCAAAAAATCAAATCCCTGTAGCAATTTTGAAACAAAATACAGACAGAACTACTGGAACCTGAAACCAATAATTGCATTATTGGGGCAATGATGGGTCCAGTCTGTAAAGTAAATCTGCCTAATGTGGTGAACATGTACTTAAGAGCAATTTAAATTAAATTTAAAAATTGTCTTTCATTTTCAATTAAATTTGGCTGCTACTTAAATTGAGAATATCTAAGCTATGAAATGTAGAAGTTGTTTTCTAATACCCCAGCTGGAGTCGATCACTGATAGTTTTTGCTTCTTTTCCATTGCATCTTTAAAATACAAATCAACAGAATTAGAATGAGAACTACTACAGTATGGAAGTAAGCCCACACCGACCCTCCAAAGCGTATCCCACCCAGACCCATTCCCCATTAGTCTACATTTACCCCTGACTAATGCACCTAACCATACATCCCTGAACACGATGGGTAATTTAGCATGGCCAATTCACCTAACCTGCACATCTTTGGATTGTGGGAGGAAACCTGAGCACCCGGAGGAAACCCACGCAGACACGGGGAGTATGTGCTAACTGCACATGGACAGTCGCCAGAGGCTGGAATCGAACCTGCATGCCTGGTGCTTGAGTCAGCAGTGCTAACTACCGAGCCACTGTGCCGAAAGGAAGGGAAGGATTAAATCAGGCAAAAATAAGCTGCCTAGAAGATATCCAAGTTAGCCTTTGATGTTTCAGTGGATTAGGCAAAAGTTGACGGAACCTCAGATCTGACAGGCTGTACTGTTATTTGGCTGAATTAACAGCACTTGCATATTAACTTGAATCACATTTCCCCTGCTGGATGTGAAGATGATTTCTTTTTTTAATCCAGGAATCTGTTGAATGTTGGGAGTTGAACTACAAGCTGCAAGACAACAGGGTATTTTCTGCAATTTTCTACATCAAAGCCTGAAGCAGCCTCGAGAAAGCAGGATTAGGTAACTGTAACAGTTCTCTTGGCACTTCTCATTTTAAGCATCAGTGGGCCTTTTAGGAAAGAAAAAGTGAGCAAAAGCCACAGCGCCAACATGATTTAGAACTGAAATATGAACAGCACTGCACACAGTCAGTCCCTCGCCACTCCAACAACCTGCAAACTAGTGTAGAGATTGAGTAATAAAGTATAGAAAAATGCAGAAAAACATTTACCTTGTCCCAACAGTTTCAGATATTCATCAGTGCAGGGAAAAATAAACTAGTGGTGCTTTGATGGGATGTGCTTCAATAGCAAATTAACACCAGAGGAAATTTCCAGAGAGGAAAATACAGAACAGTTCCATCACTATCCATTTCTTCAAGCAATCTGCCCTCACATTGTGTGTGTTAATGTACTTTTCCCCACAATGTACATCTATATAGATAAATGTCAAATTAATTTTAGTACATCACAATACAACAGGGTCTCAACTTGTCATCTCCACAGATCAGGGAGATTAGCCAAACCATCACAGCCTCATTGTGGCAATTGATGACTCAGTCCGTCACAGAGCCGAGCCACTTTTCCACTCTCAACTCAGTCTCTTCACAGTCTTTCTCGCAGAAACACATGGGGGGGGTGGGGGAAGGAAAGACTCTGGGATCTTCTGGTTTTATAGCAGTTGTTGTTAGGTTTAAAGCCCAGTTATGCGCCACTTCAGACCCTGCTAGCCATACCACAGAGTAGTGGTATTGTCCCGTTTCTCCCCTCCTCCGAAGCAAAACGCTCAGAGACACAATATAGTTTAACCTCCATCTTTATTCCGGGCCTGGAGGAAGAGAGAACGATCGCCCATGTGCGCAGAGACGGGAGTTCATGGTCTTCTCTGGAACAGCAGTTTCTTAATGAATTATATAGTCATTTGCAGGGAGGAACATCCAGATAAGGCAACAGACATTGTAACGGTCACCCAATCAATCAATCAGCTAGTGTCAATAGTAAAGATTTAGCCATCTGCTGTTACACAACGAATAACTGGCTTCACATAATGGATACGTTTCACCTAGTTAACCCATTACCCTTGCCTCCAGCACCTCAATGTTAACTGCAAGTTTTATCTGATCTGAGTCATGTCCAGCTGAACCTCTTGTTCCTCAAAACTCAAGTCTTTCCCTACCTGCTCATACCCTATACACATTCTCAGTGGCACCAAGAGGAAACGTTCACGCCGTGTTTCATAGCCAGGGACCTGGAGATGCTTACGATCAGGGAAGTGGTGGTGGTGGGGGAGGAAATGAACGTGCCCCACAGAAGGCCATATAACCATTGACCTGGTCCCAGACTGCAGCCTACATCAGTGACTGCCAGATCAGCAAGAGAGTTAATGATCTATGCCCTGCAAGGGTGAATGTCACCATCTTGTTAGCCATCTTAATCTCTAAAAGGGTCAGCACGTTCTCTAATTCTGCTCCTCAAGGATCACAGGTATAACACTCAGTGCTGTGCGCATTACATCCACTCCGCTGTTCCCACCCACCTCATCCTTTCAATCCCTTTCCTACTGGACACACCTCAACTCTCCAGCATCATTGCTAATTGCTCTTCCATTTACCACCATCTTCCTCCATTTGAAAACTTGATATATAAACATGATTGAAAGGGCTTTGGCTGGTGAGGGGTGATAGTGGACAAATATTTTACTCCCCAACATGGAGGGAATAATCAAACTGAATGATGAAGAGCACACTGATGTGGAAACTGGGAGATACAAAAGGCCAGTGAACCCTAAATGGCTCATTGATCAGTGTTGTACTGCTCTCCTATTACCAATGCCAACTTATTCTCAAACTGCGCAACCTTTTGTCACTGAGGCAACTGATTCCCTCTTGTCCCGGAGACAGAGGCTCATTGCAGTCAGCGAACCTCTGTGAAGAGGCAGCCAGGGGCCAAATACTTAGACCACCTCCTCCAACTCTGAAGAGGAAGCCACTCAACCCTCAGCAAGGCTTTCACCTGCACCCTCTAGCAGTTCAGAGACCTTCACCTCCATGTGCACTCAGGAACAAAACTGTGGTGAACACATCAATGTCACATCTTCACAGCTGACTGCACAAGTAACATCCCTGTTCTCTGGAGTTCTAAGGATTTAGTTAGGGGCTGGATTTTGACTGGCATGGAAACAATGGGTAAAAAAAAAGTCCTTTACAGTGCTGTAGTCTCTAGAACACAATGACTGGCGGAGAGCAGGCAGCTGCCCAGTCCCAGGCAGCAGATGATCACAGTCTCAGTTTTTAATGACTCCTCCAAGTTGAGAACAGGAACAGCAAATAGGTTTTTACATCAGAAGCACTCCGTGAGCTGAATCAAAGCCTAGAGTCCATTAAACTTCAGTACAAGTGCTGGCTCTGGGGGCATGAGTGTATCTGTTCATTTGTGGATATGCTGGCAAATGCCATGGAGACTCTGGCAATGATTCAGTGTCTGATATGTAAGTGCATGAATCGGTGTCCATTTCTCTAGCCATAAGTGTTTAGCTTCAATGATGAGGTGAACCTCAATCTAACTCCATGTGCCCTTTTCTCTTGTAGTCAAGATGGTGTCAGCAGACACCTATAGATAGGAGACACCTTATACAGGAACCCCCATGTACTTGCAAGATGTAAAAATATGGAAATAAGGTTGACACCTCAAAAACAAGATTCTGGAGTTGCCACTTTAAGATTCAAGGAGAAAATTACAATAAGCTTTTTCTTGACTACCGAGGTAGATTCCTCTCCCCCACCTTTCTCTGTATTTCCTCCAAATTGTTCACCTTTGCTCACAATAGGGAGCAGAAAATTCCACTCCCAGTTCTGGTTCATTGAGTTAAACCTCACCAACAGATTATTTTGAGCAAGACAGATAGCCAAGACAATAATTTGCGCGCACGTCTGCGGGGTTTGGGACAAAATTAGTCAGCCCTGCCGTTCCGCCAAGTGAACATAACACAATTAATGAACATGCTTCCTACATCAATGCTGTTCAATTAAATTAGGAGTGGGCTCGAATCATGTTTGCACAATCCCAAACTGCAGCACAACAATGCCAGCACGACCAGATTCAGAAAAGGTGTTCTGATTGTTGCAGTTTATATCCCCAACATCTGACATTGTACTGATTAACTATACTCCCTTGGCACTTTGACTTACCAAAAGCAAACTTGTCTCTGCTACCAGTAGATCTCAAGTCAAATTTCAGCATTCACAGGCCCTATAACAACATGACTGTTACCACAATAATCAACAACTTCCCCCATGCACCAACTGTATGGTGAAATTCAGTCCAGGTTAAACATAAAGATGGTTTTCAGAGGAATGAGAAGGTGTGACACATCCCATAATCTGTTCTTCCACTTGCAATGCATCCATCTTGATACAATGGTTCAAAATACTCCAAGGAGGGACAAAGAGAAAGAATCTTTGAGTGTTGGCATTAAACTGTTTACATGTGTAACTGGTCTAACTGGAGACAGAGTGGCAGAAATTTATAATGATGCAATTTTCCTCTCTGCTGTCTCCATCAGGAACATGGAGACAGGCAGGGACTCTTCTGCAGAAATGGGTCAGTTGAATGGTGACCTAACAGAAGTCACAGATTTGATAAGATTGCCAAGGAGTGTTTGCTAACATGGGGGTGATAAAACACACAGGGTCATAAGTACAAGATTGCCACAAATAAGATTTCCAATTCAATTTCACTTATGCATGCAACTGATGGCAATACTGTAAACTCGGTTTAAACCAACACCCCATGAACTAGCACACCTGATAAACTGACAAACCACAAATACTGAGTTTACTGCACTATCCTGTCCAATTATAGTTCAATTTATTTACCTCCATGTAAATACTTGTCATTCAATCGAACGGTCACACTAAGGTTTTAACAATTATTTCAATTTTGAATCTATTTCTCCTCAAAAACTGTGATCTACCAAGATATCTAAGAAATTAGGTGTGGCTATCTACCAGTAAGTTTAATTTAAGGCAAAATTGCATTATTGTTTGTGATTTATGCTGTAAATAAAGTAAAGCAGTGACATGCATTCCCTTGTAGTACTTTTCTATTATATCATGTGTATTTTTATATCGTTTATGCAGACCTCTTGATTATCGGAGACATTTGATCAATCTACACACTCCTGGTCCCATAGGTGCTGGATAATAAAAAGTTTAAACGTTGGGCAAAACAGATTCCAGAGTAAAACCTAGCTTGATAGACCATAAGTTTTAATTTCGCAATTTGATTACCCTGTGCTCAGTTGCTGGTCAAGTTACAAAGGCTGTCAAAGTAATTTGAATAAAATAACAAGTTTTTTTGCACAGAATTAAAAGCTAAACGTCTGACAATTTTGAAAGATCTAATCTTAAACAGGAAAAAATGATTCAATGTTTTCTCTCCACAAGATCCTTTCTAGACATTCAGCCCTCGAAGCATCACTCCTACCTTCACTCTAATTCTGTATTCCATCAAAGTGCCAAATGTTTCCTTCAGGTGAATCTGCTGTAAAAACCACCATTGGAATTCCCTCAGTCTCTGAGACACAAAACACTGGCTAATTCACTAACTTTTCTCATTGAACTCTATGCTTGGGGCTTTTCAGTTCTGTCTCCATGGACTGAACCAGTTGAAGATTTCTTTCCAGCTTGGGGGGAGCCTGAAGACTCCGAAACCAAACTGCCCATCTGCTGGATTGGAACTTTTCTTCTGAATTGATTCTGCTACTGGTTCCTCCTCATTTGTCTCTCTGGGATACAAATACTCAATTTAGTAAGCACTTCTGCAATTATCTTAAGAAGGTTCATTAACCAATTAGCTTGAATCACCAAGATCAGATTAGATTAGATTACTTAGTGTGGAAACAGGCCCTTCGGCCCAACAAGTCCACACCGACCCGCCGAAGCGCAACCCACCCATACCCCTACATTACCCCTTTACCTACCACTATGGGCAATTTGGAATGGCCAATTCACCTGACCTGCACATCTTTGGACTGTGGGAAGAAACCGGAGCACCCGGAGGAAACCCACGCAGACACAGGGAGAATGTGCAAACTCCACACAGTCAGTCGCCTGAGTCGGGAATTGAACCCGGGTCTCCGGTGCTGTGAGGCAGCAGTGCTAACCACTGTGCCACCGTGTTGCCCACATGACTTTTCAAAGGCTTATTTTAAAAAAAAGGAACAGTGGGACTTGTGACTTCTTTTCAAACAAAAAAGGTCACCACAGAACTAAAGATCAATATCCTATTCAATTTTACTTTCAAATCCAAGTTCCTGAACATTATAAACCTTCATCATGAACCTTGAGAGCTATTATAATGCAGAACTCGCTATTTCATCTTGTCATCTCCCTAGGAGGTGGCAACAGTGGTATAAATCGCTGGATTGTAAATCCAGAGCTGCAGGGCTGGGGATAGGGTTAGAATTCTACCACAGCAGATGGTGGAATTTAAATTCCGTAAACATCTGGAATTAAGAGTCTAATAATGAACGTGAATCCATCATTGACTGTCGAAAAAACCCATCTGGTACACTTAGGATGTCCTTGAGGGACAGAAGTTGCCATCATTATCTGGTCAGGCCTACATGTGACAGCAATGTATTTGATTCTTAACTCTCTCTCTGGGAAATTGGGAATGGGCAATAAATGCTGGCCTGCCCAGTGATGTCCTCATCCCATGAATGAATAAAAGAAAACAACCACGAGTAGCAGTGAGCCAAGTAGAAGCAATTAAAAAGGAGAAGGCAGTCAAAAACATGGGCGAAAAGGACAAAAGGATACCTTGATGGGTTCAGATAAAGAACGACTTGTGGAGGTTTATGTAGAGCATAAACACTCCTATGGATCTGTCAGAATGAGCAGCTCGCTGCTGTACTTTACAATCTACATAAACTATGCAAAAGTCACCCACTAAATAACTTTTACAATGGCAAGCTGTAAAATCAGTCCAGAAGCAGAAATAATTTGAAACAAGGCAAAAGGATGTTGCGAGGGTTGGAGGATTTGAGCTATAGGAAGAGGCTGAACAGGCTGGGGCTGTTTTCCCTGGAGCGTCAGAGGCTGAGGGGTGACCTTATAGAGGTTTCTAAAATCATGAGGAGCATGGATAGGGTAGATAGACAAGGTCTTTTTCCTGGAGTCAGGGAGTCCAGAACTGGAGGGCATAGGCCTTCAGTGAGAGGGGAAAGATTTGCAAGGGACCCAAGGGGCAATCTTTTCATAGAGGGTAGTGCGCATATGGAATGCGCTGTCAGAGGAAGTGGTGGAGGCTAGTACAATTGTAACATTTAAAAGGCATCTGGACGGGTATATGAACAGGAAGAGTTTAAGAGGAACATTGGCTAAGCGCTGTCAAATGGGACTAGATTAATTTAGAATATCTGATTGGTATGGATAAGTTGGATCGAAAGGTCTGTCTCTGTGCTGTACATCTCTATGACTGTAAATTAAAAGTACAACATTTCTAATCCATAAAGGTCAGTATTTTGAGCTCATCTTCTTTGAGGTAAGTAGTGTGGCAGGATAGAACACAAGGTCCAAAGTAAAGATACTCAGACAGATGATAACTTGCTGGTAATAAATCTTATGTATGCTAATGCAACGGTGTGCACTGATCCAATACATTCAGCCTGCAAAAGACCAAGATGGAATGGGCAACTGATGGATTTGGATTCAATTAGATACATATTAGCCCCTTTAGTCTTAAATGTTTCCAACACGTACACTATTGGCATGCCCATATAAAACTCTATTTCTTTCAAATGTCACCATCTATTAACATAAAGAGCCAAATGCATGACTTTTACAAGGATGCTGAGGGGGTAGGTTGAAAGGAAAGAGACACATCAGAATAATCATGGCAAATGTATTAATCAGTCACCAAATAAGCAGTAACGCTGCAAAAATAAAGTCTTGGTTTATTAAGACAATCCTGAGAAATGTCTAGCTTAACATCTAATATTTAGCATCTGCAATTACCAGATATAATTTTGCTACTGTTGAGTCTCCAACATTTTTTTCCCATCTTTAAGCTGTTTCAATCCAAGACTGCAGAATTAAAAGCATTATATTTAATTACCATGTTTTCAAGTAAGCCATAGAGACTGTAAGAAGCCAACAGAGCTTTCAAAACAAATCCTTCTACTATTAAGCTAGTTTACTTGTTGTTAATGATGTAAAGCCAGAGAACCATTCTGAGCTGCAGTATGATATAATGTTGGAACACTATATGCCAAATAGTTACCTCTCATAAGCAGTAAACATTCATTTAGTAATTGCAAAAAGAAAGCAAACACTTAGAGACCTGTAACTTATGTTTTTGGAAAAGGTTTACAGGGTCATTTGAGATTATTCCAAAGGAACACTTTTAACTGACAACCCACGAGCATACAAGATTCAGAAGGTGCGTTAAAAACAGGAGGAGCTCTGTATGTATGAAGGAGACCTAACATCCCGAAATGGCAGAAATCACTGTCTACTTTGCCCTTCCTTGCCACTGATGCTTTGAGGCCGAATACCTTATTCTGCATTACATGCAACAGACCCCTAGGAGAAGCTTCAATCATTCAAAGAAACATTTAAATCTTGGAACAAATGCTCTTGATATTCATGATTTTTAATTCCACAACATTCAACAAACTTACTCACCTGCCTACAAAGAATGCTTGTTTCACAAATATTGTGTTTGTATGATCTGCTGGGATCCAAATTTGGACCAGAATATACTTTCCATCTCATTGATTGCAATGAAAAGCAGAGAAATTGGAAAGATTGATTGCCTTTCCATAGAATGCAGTGTGCATTTACCAGAAGTTAACCGGGACTCCAAGGTGAAGTTGTAAGGAAAGATTACACAAATCTGGCAAGTGTTTCTGATGAAAGGCTGCCAATCTAAAAGGAGAATTCGATCATATAGGATACCAGGCCTGCTATGTATTTACAGCATTTTTGCTTTCATCACCCAATCTAGAATTGTATTCCCAGGAATGTGGCCAGGTAACATTTGACTTGATCAACATTTTTCTCAAATGTTGAGAGGAAAAACATAACATATGATCCTCTGCACTGATACTACTTCTGTTTTCAACCTGTCAACAAACAGGAGGATCCATAAGCTTGTGTCTCATTGAGCTTCAAGTCATGTAGTCTTCATTAAAGAAAGGAGAATTATCTTGGGAAAAAAAACTTGCATTTCCCCTTCACACCTCAGAAAACTGGTTGCTTGCTTTTTCATGCTGGATAGAGTATTTATATTTTAAGCAGTGTTATTACCTGTGTTAATGAACCGAGATTCAGTTCTCTGTTCAATAATGAATTCCAATCAATTATCCACAGCTAGAATCTCAAAACAAAAGGAAAGACAATGTTGAAACCAGACCCTCTATGCCAAACAACAGGAAAATCGCATTGGAGGTTGGGCAACAATCCTTCATAGTGGGACGAAAAACTGTCAGCAGTGCTGAGATTTTCTCAATTGGATGTTCCACAGTATCATAAGTGGGAAGTGTATTTCAAAAAACTGACTTGACAATTTTAAATGATGGAAAATGAATGCTTGTGAATCATAGACTTCAATTATTCAGACTGGTTAAAAGCAAGTTTTTACTTTTTTACAATATCAAGGATAGTGATGATATGGAAATGTTCTTTGTAAGGTTTGTATCTAACATTTGCCTTTCCTAAACTAGTGTAAGGTTTCGACCTGAGAGCTGCCCAGTGATATCCGAAAATTCACAACTTTCATAAACCATTATTTGATACAATGGTGACTTCCTCAAAAATGCTAATACAAGACTGACTCCCATTGTAACAATACTAGGGAGCCCTTGCTCCCTTGATGCTGCTTAGCTTTCCACTTGTTACACATGCACTATATTTTAACCAAATAAATGTACATAAACAGGAAAGTGCTCCAACAGGCCATTTATTTTCTTTCTTCACTGAGCAAGAGGATTTACGATTCCACTCACTGTGCAAGCATTCCAGTAAGGCAAGAAAATAATGGTACTCATCCTACCACTGCAGAATTTATGCTGAGTATTTATTATATTTTAGGTAGCAGCTGCAATTTTTCATATCCAGGTCCCATTTGTGCGAGAGGACAGGTAACTCTGAGAATCAACGGTTCACAAAAGAATTTTTAAAGATTCTGACGTGGGCAGATCCCAATTTGTCAACCACCCTCCTCAGGTTGACTTTGTTACACTTGATCACATGGGTACTGGTCATTTATCATTTGGAAAGCTGCAATAAATCTCCCCATTTCAATAATTAAGTCTTTTTGTGTACAGTTAAGCATGCATAGAAAAAGGCTGAGGTGCATCATGCACAGCACATTACTCAAAAAGAGGTCACCTATAGCATCTTTTCTGAAGAGCAGAGTGACAAAACAAAAAAGGTTGGGGTGGGTGGGGGCAAATCATGAAAACCATTTACAAAGTGGCTACTCAGCACAATCAGGAACGAGAGAAATATTTCAAATATTAAGAAGCAACAATAACAGGATCCAGAATCTTGAATTTCTCCCGTAGTCATCAGGACCCCAGTAGAGATGAGACACTTTAAATTGCAAAATTCAAAACGTTCAGTGACAGCAACTTATTCCCATATTATTACAATCCGAAAGCTCAAGATATGAATTTCACAATGGTCCAAACAAAAGCGTCATTAGGTAAGATTTCACATCAAGATTGCTTTATAAGCTGAAATCAACATCAAAGTATCATTTAATGGACTAAAGGGCTCGTGACAATGGTACTGTCCCTACCTCTGAACTGGAAAACCCAGGCTCAAATCCCATCTGTGCCACAGGTGAGTATTAACATTTCTGATCAGGTTGATGGGAAATATCTACTTATTCCACAAATAACACGTGTAACTGCAGCGTAGGGTACTCCCTTCAGTCATTAACTTAACTGAATCTGCACGAATGTTGTATTGACCTACCATGCAGCAGAGTTAAAATTCAAATTTCCTCCTGACACCAGCAGAACTTTTTTCCCCCATTGGGTGAACTTTCCATTGGCCTTTTAAACAAAGTCCTCCTCACCCAACCCTATGAGCGTAATCGAACGGAATTCTCTGATGATTCTGTGGTCTCAGACTCTTGAGAATCCTCATTCCCTGAATGTAGGTTCACCTTCACTCGGCTACCACTTTGTAGTTAAGCCTGAAGCTTCTGCCTAGCACACCAGCACTTACGGAGACTCACCTTCCCTCAAAATCTTTCAGTCAGACGGCCCTAGTAAGTCTGCAAGCATCAGGTTGGTTCCGATAAAGCCAACCTGTCACTTTTCATGGGCTTTGCTGTCATGGTAACCAGTTCACACAGGCCTGTTGTGAGGCAAAGTTCAGTTCAACTTCTCACCATTTCCCGTTCCACGGCAATTTCCATCTTACAATTTGCTTTCATATTGATCAGTCACCATTTGCCTTCCATGGAGTATGTTTCACTCAGCAAAAAACTGAGAGATTAACATACCTTCTTTAAATTATGACACAGCAGCTACCTGGATCTTATGATTTCATGTTTCTAAACTGAGGGCTCCCTTTTGCTAATGCATTTGTCAAATGGTCAGGGTTAATTTGCGAAAATATGGACAGAGAACCTCAAAAGTACAGCGAATTTATAAAAAAGCTGACTATATAATCTACTGGAAAATACAAGGGTCTAGTTACTCTTCTAAAATCTAAAACGTATAAGATCTAAAAGGTGGCTCAGAGTTAAAATAGGTTATGTTTGCACCACTGACAGCTATCTACAGTACTGCAGAAAAGCTACCTCAAGTGTTTCATATAGATTTGATCAAATGTGCATGATCATGTTCTCAACTCAAATGAGTATTGTTATTCTACGAAGTCCCATCGTTCAATAATTAATCTTTACTGGGTGTTGCAAGCAGGATACTTTTAGAAATATGAATTAAATTGAGATCAGAATATAAAATTTCAAATGAGCTCGACTTGCATCTCAATTGTACAGGTTTCATTGAAAAAAATGTAGACTGAACTTGTGGTGAATATATAGCTTTGAAGCACAGATAAGAAAATTTAGCCTTTGATAACAAATACAGGTTTGTGCAGAGACTGCAAGGTTCACATATGGAATTCACTGTCAAGAAAGACTAATCTTTGGGATAATCTCAGCTTTTGCAGCAGATGTTTTCTTTTTTTTTGAATAATTTTAGCACAAGACATCTGTTTTTCCACTGTCAAGAATTCCCTTTCATCCTTGTGAGAAATCTGCTATGCAGATGTTGAGCAATTTTCAAACCCCAAGCTAAAAAATGTTCCAGTTCAGTGACAAACGCATTTTTACCTCATTAAGGCCTCTGGTGCGATTTTTTCTTTCGCAGCATCACAGGTAGGTAAAAAAAGCTGGACTCCTTCAAAACCTGAGAGATATGCTTCCACAATTTGTTCATGTTTTGTTCCAAGGCTGCAAGCCAAGTCAATTTAAAATACAAGCAAAAATGGGTTAGCTACAATCTACATCAACTGTTTCAGCAAGCCATCTGATCATCCCCTTCTGAAGTGTGGTCAACACTTACTTTACCTGTTTAGGTATTGCACCTGTGTTCACTCTTTCATTGCATTATGAAGATACAAATCACTCACGGGACATTGATGAATCTGGCTAGGCCCCTCATTTATTGCCCATCCCTAATTGTCCAGAGGGCAGTTAAGTTCTTTGAGAAGGTGACTAAGGAGGTGGATGAGGGTAAAGCAGTAGATGTGGTGTATATGGATTTTAGCAAGGCGTTTGATAAGGTACCCCATGGTAGGCTAATGCAAAAACTACGGAGGTATGGCATTGAGGGTGCATTAGAGGTTTGGATTAGGAATTGGCTGGCTGGAAGGAGACAGAGGGTAGTAGTTGATGGACTAGGTTCATCTTGGAGTGCAGTTACTAGCGGTGTACCACAGGGATCTGTTTTGGGACTGTTGCTGTTTGACATCTTTATAAATGATCTAGAGGAGGGGCTTGAAAGCTGGGTGAGCAAGTTTGCGGATGACACAAAGGTCGGTGGAGTTGTGGACAGTGAAGAAGGATGTGGCAGGTTACAGCGGGATATAGATAGGTTGCAGAGCTGGACAGAAAGGTGGCAGATGGAATTCAATATAGCTAAGTGTGAAGTCATTCACTGGTAGGAGTAACAAGAAGATGGATTACTGGGCTAATGGTAGGCTACTTGGTAGTGTGGATGAGCAGAGGGATCTTGGTGTCCATGTACACAGATCTCTGAAAGTTGCCACCCAGGTAAATAGTGCTGTGAGGAAGGCATATGGTGTACTGGGCTTTATTGGTAGAGGAATTGAGTTCCGGAGTCCTGAGGTCATGTTGCAGTTGTATAAGACTCTAGTGTGGCCTCATCTGGAGTATTGTGTGCAGTTTTGGTTGCCATACTATAGGAAGGATATGGAGGCATTGGAACGAGTGCAGAGGAGGTTTACCAGGATGTTGCCTGGCATGGTAGGAAGATCGTATGAGGAAAGGCTGAGGCACTTGGGCCTGTTCTCATTAGAGAAAAGAAGGTTTAGGGGAGATTTGATAGAGGTGTATAAGATGATTAGGGGTTTAGATAGGGTAGACACTGAGAACCTTTTACCGCTAATGGAGTCAGCTGTTACTAGGGGACACAGCTTTAAATTAAGGGGTGGTAGGTATAGGACAGATGTTAGGGGTAGATTCTTTACGCAGCGGGTTGAGAGTTCATGGAATGCCCTGCCAGTAGCAGTGGTGAACTCTCCCTCTTTATGGTCATTTAAGCAGGCATTGGATAGGCATATGGAAGTTATTGGGCTAGTGCAGGTTAGGTAGGATTTGGTCGGCGCAACATCGAGGGCCGAAGGGCCTGTACTGCGCTGTATTTTTCTATGTTCTATGTTCTAAGAGTCAACAGTCAAGAGTTAACAGTCTGGAATCACATGTAGGCCAGATCAGTTAAGGATAGCAGATTTCCTTTCCTAAAGTTCATGAGTGAATCAATTTTTTCAAAAAAAAAAATCGACATAGGGTCTAAATGGTGACCATGAAACCATAGTTCCAGATTCTTTATTGAATTCAAATTCCATCATCTGCCATGACAGGATTTGAACCAGAGTTCCCAGAACACCAACATAATCTAGTGATACACCAATGTAATCTAGTGATAATACCACAAGGCCATCGCCTACCCCTTTTTTGCACAATGCTATGATACATTTATACAACGTTGTCATGACTTCAGGAAATCCCCAAAGTGTCTTCGGGTCATTAAATCATTCTGAAGCATAATCACTGTGGCAATGTAGCAAATGCTGCAACCAAATTGCAGAGCACAAGATCCCACCAACATGATAATGATCACATCAAGGATGGTTGCTGGATTATTACTGGACCAAACACCAGGAGAAAGCTTCCCAGCCTCTCCATTTTACACCTAAACAAGGGGAGTTTCTGTTTAAATCTCACAGCTGAAAGAGAGCACTTTTACAAGGACTCCCTCAGCAATGTCAGCCTAAATTAGTGTTCAAATCTCTAGAGCAGGGGTTGAACCTCTGATCTTCTGACTCAGAGCAGAGGGAGTGCTGCACTAAACCAAGGCTGTTAGCTTACAAATTATGCATGATATTTCCATTAAAAACGGTTGTGCTCTTGGGTTTAGTGCCCACATGTATTCTCAGAGGATATCTAAATTCATCCATTTCTAAAGAGACAACTGAACATTCCATTTATTTCAGCTAAAAGGCTTAACCAATTCAGTGGGTGGCACGTGTGCACCCATGTTGCTAAGCAGCAGACCATACAGATATCTTGGAGGCTGTGCATTCCATTTTCTTAAGCAGATTCATCTGTCTCAGCGATTCGAGGACTCCATCTCACATCACAAATCACCATTGCCACTGAGTCAGTTGCTGTGACACATAGACTAAGGAGCAAGTCAAAGCCAAAAGATTGGCAGCTGCATTTTCGAATCCAGCCTGGTTTCTTTAACTCCTTGTGAGCTCCTCTGGTCACCATAACATGCTTTGGACTGCCCTCCCAGAAACACAATGCACCATAGCCAGTGCTGAGCTGTGTTTGCGAACTATACTGGAAACAGAAGAGCCTTGGGAAAAGTTGATGAGCAGAGAGATCTGGGAGTTCAGGTACATTGTACCCTGAATATGGCTGCACAGGTGGATAGAGTGGTCAAGGCGGCATACTTTCATCGGATGGAGTACTGAGTATAAGAGCTGGCAGGTCATGTAAAAAATTGTACAAGACTTTGGTTCAGCTGCATTTAGAATACGGTGTACAGTTCTAGTTGCCACATTACCGAAAAGATGTGGATGCTTTGGAGAGGGTGCAGAGAAGGTTTATGAGGTATGGAAGGTGCTAGATGTGAAACAAGGTTGAGTGGGTTAGGATTGTTTTCATTAGAAAAAAAAAGGAGGTTGAGGGGGGACCTGATTGAGGTTTACAAAATCATGAAGGGTATAGACAGTGTGGATAGAGGTAAGCTTTTTTCCTCATGGTGAGGGATTCAATAACGAGAGGTCACATGTTCAAGGTGAGAGGTGAAAATTTTAAGGGGGATATACGCGGCAAGTACTTTACACAGAGGATGGTAGGTGCCTGGGACACGTTGCCAGCAGAGGTGGTAGAGGCAGGCATGGTAGATTCATTTAAGGTGCGTCTGGACAAATGCAGGAGTAGGTGGGGAGCAGAGGGATACAGATGTTTAGAAATTTTGCAATAGGTTTAGACAGTGGATTTGGATCAGCACAGGCTTGGAGGGCCGAACGACCTGTTCCTGGGCTGTCAATTCTTTGTTCTCTTTGGTGTTGCTTCTGCACTACTGTATGAATGACCTCACAAGGCATAAACTCTGGCCCAACTTTCATGCTACCTCAAAAATGCATGTAAAAATAAACACTGCCACTGATATTGAAGGGTTACAGTAACACGAGGTAAAACACAATCTGAAAAGGTTCTGGAGTAGAGTGGTGCTGGAAAAGCACAGTAGTTCAGGCAGCATCTGAGGAGCAAGAAAATCGACGTTTCAGGCAAAAGCCCTTCCTTTATTTCTGATGAAGGACTTTGGACCGAAACGTTGATTTTCCTGTTCCTCGGATGCTGCCTGAACTGCTGTGCTTTTCCAGCACCACTCTACTCCAGAATCTGGTTTCCATAATGTGAAGTCATTGTTTTTATCTACAATCTGAAAAGACCTGGCCAAGTGTAAATTGGGCTCTTTTACAAAAGATCGCAAGCTGCCCTCTCTCCAAGAAGAATATTTGCTGAAATTACAAATCACAGTCAATGGGTCAAATTGGTGGGTAGACCTGCGAAAAGAAACAACCTTAAGCAAACACACAGAGTAACATCGGCTGCTTGAAAACGTTGCATTTTATCTTATCGTGAAAGGGAGAGATAGCCAACGCTTTGCTTGAAACTTACTGGGGTTTATTGATTTCATTTTGGCAGGTTAAAGGCTACCTCTTAATGGCATTTTTCTCCAGATTTGAAACAGCTTTTCGCTCATTTCAAAGGCAGCATTTTTACTGATCTCACGAGTTGCAAAGCTTTCCCAGCAAGACGGCCCTGATAAATAAGGGAGATACTGCTTCAGATCAAAAACTGAGAACGTCTGTGATGGTTACACTCAGCCAGTCTGAGCTGCTTGCACAAATGATTAAATGTGACACATTCTCTATCACTTAGAACCTTCAGGAAGCTCTCAAACACATGACAAAGATGGAATGAAACTGTGCACAAGTCTTGATCAGAGTGGTGCTGGAAAAGCACAGCAGGCCAGGCAGCATCCGAGGAGCAGGAAAATAGACATTTTGGGCAAAAGCCCTTCATCAGGAATGGAGACAAGGAGCCTCCATGGTGGGGGGGGCGAGAGGCTGGGGAGAAGGTAACAAAGAGTACAATAGGTGACTGGGGGTGGGGATGGAGGTGATAGGTCAGAGAGGAAGGCAACCCCAGGGCATCAATGTAGACTTCACCAGCTTCCTCATTTCCCCTCCCCTCACCTTACCCCAGTTCCTAACTTCCAGCTCAGCACCGTCCTCATGACGTGTCCTACCTGCCAATCTCCCTTCCCACCTATCCACTCCACCCTCCCCTCTGACAGATCACCTCCATCACAACTCCATCCACTCATTGTATTCTTTGCCACCTTTCCCCACCCTCCTCTCTGACCTAGCACCTCCATCCCCACCCCCCCAAAACTTCTCTCCACCATGGAGGCTCCTCGTCTCCATTCCTGATGAAGGGCTTTTGCCTGAAACGTCGATTTTCCTTCTCCTTGGATGCTGCTGTGCTTTTCCAGCACCACTCTAACCTAGACTCTGGTTTCCAGCATCTGCAGTCCTCTTTTGCATACAAGTCTTGTTAACGGGACTGTAATTTCAGGCTGTTAGGTAATGTCAGTTCAAAAGTACAAATTAAAAATAAGTTTTCCACAGATTAGCCAAAAACTGGGGTTGTGTAATAGCGCTCTGTGTAGTTTAGACATTACTCTTCATTCTGATGGCATTGACGCTCCCGGACAAGGAAAGCACTTCCTTCAAAAGAACAAATCATCAAGATACTTAACAAGAGTGTCATTCAATAATACTAGACTCCATAGTCACAAGAGGAGATAATTGGTGACACAAGTTTGACTAAAGGGGACATTTAAAGATGCAACTCAAGAGGTACAGGGATGTGAAAATTCCCGGAAGGAATTCCAGAGTTAGGGACTTAACAGTTGAAGTCAAGACCACTGTTTGTGGATGAGTCATATCAGAGATATACAACATATCAGAAAGGGGATGCAAAACATCCAGAGGGGTGTAGAACTGGGGGAGATTACTGAGACAGGAGAGAGATAGTTAACATATTTAACTGTTAAAATATTTTTAAGTAGACCTTAACTTAATGGTCTAATGAGTGGAAAGATGAGTAAGCCTTTGATTTATTTGTAATATGTCTGTCTGTCTATCTCAGAAATTGGAAAGGTTGGCTTGATCCTCAATCTAGTGACCAGGGACTTGTTTCGAATAATACGTTGGGGCCCAATTTGAGGAATATGGATGGCCCCTACTTGCCTCAAGTGAGAGTGTGGCCATTTGTTATCCAGGGACCTTTATTGAAAAGAATGAATCATCATTGGCTGAGGATGGTTGCAGCTTTGAGATATTCCACAGCATGACCTGGTAGTCCTCACCAACAAGCTGCACATTTGCGAAAATAGTTAATTTTTAATGACACGCGGACAACGCAAGTGAAGCCTAAGAATAAAGAACCTCCAGGTCAGAAGTAGAAGTATTCAACCCAAGGGAGGGTGAAATAACTGAAGGTGAGCATTATATAACAATGCTTGAATAACCATCGATTTTGATCCAACTTTAGTCAGTTTCTGATCTTCAGGACGAGGCAATAAATACATTCAGCCCTCAGTCGTACGCCTCATCTGAAAATTCTCAGCACGCCTGCACAAAATCATCTGACGTTTAGCACAAATTAATCCAAAAAATTCAAGAACAACACAATATAACAGATTACATCAACACAGAAACCAAATACTGTGAAAGCAGGCAGTTTGAAGGGCGAAACAGAGTTTTCAGGAGGTTTGGATGAATGGTCATCGATCTGAAACCAGACCGGATTTTTCTCCACAGATGCTGTCTGAGCTTCCCCCTCAACCCAACGCAAATAGACCACACAGCATATTTAACTTTGCTTGCCCGTATATTAATGAAAATAGTAAAGAATGAGATGCAAGGGAGAGTAAATATGAAGCTCATAGCACTAGCCTGAAGAGCATGCCATGAAAATATCTGGTGAAATTCTGTGCAGCTGGTTTCCCTTGATTGGAGAGGGTTTTGTTTTGAAAAACTCATCGCAGGGAACAAAGCAGTCATTAGCAAGGTCAGTCACGTCACTTTGCTGAGTTTGCAACATCCGGCTAATGTTGATAAACTACCAGCAACACTAATGACCACTCAAGTCGTCATAATGATCAGAGTTTAATCAGGATTAATCAGGTGCAATTCACCTGCTGGCATTGTCCATTTAGTGAAGTGTTTCATCCAGCAAGTTTTACATTCAAGAATAGCAGCATCTGCCTCAGTGGACCACTGGACCACTGGACCACTTTTTGTTTTGCAAATAGCTACATGCAATATATTAATTTCCAAATCCAAAACAGAAAACTATTCTGCTTATCCATAACATTGCAATTTGCTGAAGGGGTGGGGGAAATATCAGGCCAACTTTCTATCACTGTGCCAACAGCAAATGGTACAAAGCATCGTCTCACAAAATGTTGTCTTCACTTCAGGCAGGTTTAGCTGTAATTTGAATTGCAAATTACTGACTGGAACCTCAGGCCAGGGCAGTTCAACAGATGTTAAATTTGGAACATGCACCCCACAGGAAACTAAGCAAGGTTAGTCTGCCTTCAGGCAGAATCACAGGATTCTCATGCCCACAAGCAACCAAGATGTTCTACAATTGTGAATTGTTAGAACATTATCAAAACACAATACTCAATCATTAACCTTCTTGGAGGGAGGGGGTGGGGGGTTAAATCTCATGGGTTAACTGTTGATCTCAGGATTATTCCCACTCCCAATGGTTCCAGAGGGTGAGGCTCTGGCTGACAAGTTAATGTGGGCACAAAGAGGCCCATTCATGAAAATAAAAATGGATGACAGATCTTGGAGCGATTGATTCCATGTCTTCATTTTATTTGCTGATGTTTCCTGTCCCATTTCCTTGGCCCATTCATGCCAAGAAAGGAGGCGTTAGGACACTTCCCAATTGCTTCCCGTCAACAAGATGCACTTGCTTCCGTTGTATTCTGCCCCATGACAAGGAACAGGCAGTGATTTGTATGTGATGCACATTGTGGGAATTCAGGTACATTAAATATTTGTATGTTTTAATATCGTTTATTGCAAGTTTAGGTTTTAAGATTCTTGGTCTGAGACAAATGCTTTTTCCTCTGCATCTGAAGCTAATAACTAAACTTACAATTATTTCGGTAGTGATGGTGATTTCTTTTCAACAAATGTTTGAGGCCTAGCTTTAGAACTAACATTTTTTGAGCACGTTGGTAGTTTTACAAACAAATAAGATAAACAAAATTCAGTTTGGAAGATCAGAAAGGTTTATTTTTAGGCTGAAAGAAAACATCCATTACTTAGAGTGATTTTTTAAAAAAAACTTTTCCCGAGTTTGAACCAGTTGTACCAAATCCTTAGATTAGGCGAGTTGTATAGTGTTCCTGCGAAGGGAAGGGTATACAGTAAATTAGGTTACCTTACAGGAAAGTCTCAGTATTTGCCTGTGAACAAAAGGTGTTGAGATAAACCCTGAAGATTACTTAAATCAGATACACCTGAGCAGGTGTGTAATAGTTCCAGGATGAAGCTCTCCACATTTCCAGTCTAAGCATTGACGTCATAAGTGACTTAAACCCGTTAAGGCTTTTAGATACAGTGTCTCTGGTGTGAGTATTGTACGGGTGGTGATTTGGGTACTGCACCATGGATGAGTTTGGGTACGACGTAACGTCTGTTTGGTTTCCTTTCCATTTATAGAGAAGGTGCTCTGACGACTATTGGGTTTATACTTTTACTGGGCATTTACAGTCTTTGAATTTGTATTTTAAGTTGATGGTTTGGTTTATTCTCTTTTTTTGGAACAGACTTCTGTTTTATTAAAATCTGCAGCATTGCACGCTTACATTTTAAGGAGAAACTGCTTCATTAAATCCAATACAAAACCAAGTATGATCTGTCAAGCCAGGTTTCTGTGTGGGATTCAACTTGTCCAGTAACATCAGCTGGGATTCTAACACCATTTTAGTTCCCAATCTTGAACACAATGCCTTGGGTTCTCCGGTCACTACACTGAATGTCAAGTTGCTCTTGCCCGAGGTCGTATGGGTTTTGTAATCCATGAGGCCTCCAAAAGAGAATACCTCACCTGATTGACCTGACCATTGGAGTGGATGCCAGTATGTTGGGTGTGACTGGTGTGAACATGTGTCATGCATGCTTTGTTGACAGAGAGAAATAAGGAGATGTGAAAGCATTCATGTCCTCTTTCACTGCCACCCCTTGTATGGCACACTCACTTCCCTGCTAACAATATGCGAGAAAACACTGCTGTAGATAACATTCATCCTGCTTAAGCTGACAATCGGAATGAGCAGGCCACTGCTGAAGGTCAGTATAAAACATACAAATGCTTTGATGTGCTTTGTGCAGATGGATACTGAATTAGTCATCAAAAAACAAATGCCTGCAGTATCACACCCCTGTTTCTCTAGGTACAGGCTCCTCCAATCTCTCAACTGAACACAGTGGCTGGAAATACACTGCACTCTTGGCTGCTACTCTCATATCCCAGCAACGTAGCACTCCGTTAAGAGATGGTACTATATCAATCTTATTCACGGATGCCCATTAGGGGAAGGAAATCTGACATCCTTAACCCAGTCTCACTGATGTGCAACTCTAAATCCACAGCAATGCGATTGATTCTCAACTGCCCTCTGCAATGGGCTAGCAGGCCACTCAACTCAAGGGTAATTAGGAATGGGCTTGCTAGCAATACCTACATTACATGAGAAAGGAGAGAGGGAAAATATTTAAGATAAGGGACAGAATGCCTCCATGGTGAAGCAGATGGCTGGGCTTTTAACTTTTATTCAGAGTGACCCAACAGAAATAAGAGCTGTGAAAATAAAAGATCATTTGGTTCCCTTGAGAATCAGAATCAGATAATTTTTTAAAAAACAATTTCTTTAATGAGTTCCTGGTAAGGAGAGCGCGCTGATTTATTTTTGTGAAAAGGCCAGCAACTAATCACCCATTGTTGCCACTCTCTCATGACTGAGTCTGCTGGATCTGGGCTGAGCCATGGACATGGATCTTATTTCCAAAGGCAGAAATGTTTAAGCGCAAATAAAAAAAAATACGGCCCCTTTGATCATGATGTCTGTGTTGGGTACAAGTAAACAGAGGTACACAACAGCGAGGAGCAGGAGAATGCTAAAAGAAAACAGGTTTCTGGAAAAATTGTAGAAAATTAAATTAATCCTAATCAACAAACCTCAACTCTCCACAGTAAAGATTGCCCTTTTGAAATCAGTTTCCAGTTGGGTCAGATTTTCTATCATATTAAAGTAATTAAAATTAAAAAGGATGTTCATTATTTTAATGCACTCCAAAAGCAATCTGACGAGGAAAAAAAATCATGATCACACTATATCTAGTGCTAAAGACAATAGCATTATTGATACAGCCACATTTTACAAAAAGTCAACGTTGCATTTTGTTTGTTCATTGCTTTGAACATATTTCCAACTATATACATATAGACACACACACACATCGTTGGTGGCAGGCAGCAGAAACTGTCAACCCCAACAGAAACAATGTAATTTCTCACAGTTTGTATACACTACATAATAAATGTTTTTGAACTCTGAGTCTAAGTCCACACCTTTATTGATACTTTTATTTCAGGTAACCACACTACACATTTAAAAAGAAACTTGCCCTGCCGATTACTAGCTCCCATACTTATATGACCAAGTCACACCCAATTTATCCAGAATTAACAGTCCACTACTTTTCCCTCATTTCATTAGATCTCAGGCATCTCTTCAGATTATATTAGATGTTTAAAATCTCACAACACCAGATTATAGTCCAACAGATTTATTTCGAAGTACAAGCTTTCGGAGCGTTGCTCCCACATCAGCTGGTGGGGCAGGATCATAGGACACAATTTATAGTAAAGACCAAAAAAAAAGTATCACACAACTGATGGGACGTATTGAACAAACCTAGATTGCTGTTAAGTCTAACCACTTAGAATGGGGATGCAGGTTTCAATTCATTAAAATATAAAACCCAGAACTTCTTCCAAGTCACAGTCTCGAAAGGACATAAGGTTTTATAAAAGAAAGGTGACATCTCAGCTCAAACAGTGCAGACTGGTTCTACTCCCAAAGCAGGAATTGATAAAATATCACGTGTACTGACTGCCTACAGATTGTGCGCTTTTTGATTAAAATAGAAGGCATCTACAAATACAAGTTCACCCCATAGATTTGTGTGTGCATGTATGTGAGCGAGTGAGCTTGGTAGAGTGTGTGCACAAGTGTGACAGAGTATATGCCTATGATATGACAGGAATGTGAGTGTGAGTGCGCATGATCACAGTTGCAGAGACAGCTGACTGCAACTTTTTCCTATTTGACAGCATGTGTTTTGAAAACTGCAATATTAATCCTCCATCTTTGCTCCATTCACATGTTTTACTGAATGCACATTATCCTAGAATGACTTACTACTGATGTAGCACAACATGGGCGTTGCTGCTGAATACTCTTCCAGCATATCCTCCAATATTTTCACTAATTGTCATGACAACTGCCTCACCAAGAACAAGAGATTCTGCTACTTATATGCTTTTTATAACACTTCTGATCTTTACCAAAATCAAGGGCATTGTTTATCACGCTCTCTCAAGAAAAGTTATAAACACTCCTGCAATCGAGAACCTGTCAGTGATTTTCATAAGCAGCATGCCTAAAAACACCAGATTTTATATTCCCGGCACCACCCGAATGATGGAAATTTCAAAACGGTTACATTTTTGATTTTTAAAATCTTTTGATTACCCAAATACCTTCCACTTCAGAAGTTTTCAGAGTTGTCTTTAACTGAGTACTTCAGAACAGGCTTCTGGTCTAGCCTGAGTGTCCAGCCAATTCAGCTATCCAATTAGACTTCGCAATTTCTCCATTTCAATCTTGAAAGATGTTGATTCATCGGTCTGACTTTGACGAATAGCAACGAGGTTAGCATTTTCCAAATAGGATTGCTAATGCAAAGCAAGCCCTGATTTGTTCTCCCAGAATTCCAATCCAATGGATGGAAAAGCCTACAAGCTGGACTTCCAATTTGAAATTCCAGTTTAACCCCATTTATCATCTCTATGATTATCACATTTTCAAATTCACTGCTCCCACTCCATACAAAAAAAACTTGCATCATAAGGATCCACATAAAACTTTGACTACACCTTGAACATTTCTGGGATTCATTCTTTTATTGTAATTTCAAATTCTCTGTCGTTCTAAATTATCCATTGCATTTCTGTTCTATTCTCCTTTTATACTGTTGTCAGTGACCAGTACCTAGACAGTTTCACCATTTGTTAACGTGATGCTATTCATTTTCTGCTGTATCACTGATTGGAAAAACGCTAAATGCCTTCATAGATTTTTTTTTGTGCTTGTAACATTTATTCTAACAGCATATGTTTATCTGCAAATTTATTTCCTGCCAAAACTAGAAGTCTGTCCATACTTGATACTTTGGCACAGTGCAGCAGCTTGAATGCCAGTGCAGATTGAGAAATTTACAAATGAAATTTTTGCAATCTACAAATGCCATTATGTTCCCTTCACGATACAATTCTCGGTCTTTCTAAATTTGTCAAAATTCTGACTACATCTCATCAGCAGTCAATAAATCACTCTTTCATAAATTTTATCCAGGCATGTTAACAATCTGTTCAAACTCGTGTTCAAATCAAGTGCCATTCTTAAAACCAAGATCTTATCCTGTTTCTGTATGTTAACAAATATGCTAAAGGTCATGTCTTGGTGCCTCTCTGGTAAAGAAGCAACTCAGGCCCTCTTGATTACTTCATGATGGTAATCATACACCAAGCTTTAGATTTTGGCTCAGCCATCCTCTGCTATCAACTATTCACTAGAAGACAAATGCTTTTAAACAGAATCCAAATCTACATTTGAGGGAGAGCTTTATCTCTGTTAATCACCCTCCATACAACCAACCCTACTGGCAGGCTAAAATATCACAGAAGCAAAATCTATGCTCTAAGCAAATACCGTTATAAGACAGGCACTGAAATGAGGAAAAATTTCTTCAGATTTTCTTTAAGATTCTTGCCCTCCAGGAGATGTACCTGTCTCTTTGCACTCTAACTAGAGCACAAGGCAGGAGCAATTTTGACTCCAGCGTATACCATTTATCTGGTCTTCATGCTCCTTCTGTCGAGGGTTTGGGTAGGATAGAAAATGAAAAGGATTTCTCAAAGTAATCCCAGTAGTCAATCCTTCTCTATGGATCATCTCATATTGCTACGTCTAGAGAGAAAAAAAATTAACAACTTTGAGCAGAACTGCATTCAATTTCCCACTCATCTTGTTGAAAGCAGGTTTTAGATGTCTGCATCGAGGAGAATCTCAGCAGGACTCTCGGAAAGGTTTTACATTCAGACATGGCTCAGACAGACACTGCATGTTGCTGCACTCTGCTGTACATGCATTTAATATTCTGATGCCCGTGGCTACTCCAATTATGAGGATGCAATTAGAAGCTATACTTTGCATCCTATTCTACACCAAAGCAGCCAAAAAAAGTCCACTCCATTACTACACCAAAAAGGGACAGCACAGTGGCTCGGTGGTTAGCACTGCTGCCTCACAGCACCAGGGGACCCGGGTTTGAATCCAGCCTTGGGTGACTATGTGGAAATTGCACATTTGCCCAGTGTCTGCATGGGTTCCCTCTGGTTTGCTCCCACAATGATTCCTGAAGAAGGGCTTATGCCCGAAACATCGATTGTCCTGCTCCTTGGATGCTCCCTGCCCTGCTGCGCTTTTCCAGCAACACATTTTTCAGCTCTGATCTCCAGCATCTGCAGTCCTCACTTTGCTCCCACAATCCAAAGGTGTGCAGGTCAGGTGAATTGGCTAGGTGCATTAGTCAGGGGTAAATGTGGGGGGATGGGTTACTCTTCGTAGGGTTAGTGTGGACTTGTTGGGCCAAATGACTTGTTTCCACACTGTAGGGAATCTAATCTAATCAAAGGCAATGATCATTTGGAATGCATTTGAAGACAGACTCTGTCAATTGGAGTTTTATGCAAAGCAATACTTCCCAACTTTGACTTATTATATATATTGAATTCTTCCGGACAAGTTTTTCTTTGAAAAATTTCTTACTTTTAGATATTTTCCAACAAATTAGCTTAAGTGGGAATAATCTAAAGAGCTGAGGCAGAAAAATACACCATCTTTTGGTTCTACTGCTGCTCACCAATGTACAACCCGTGGCAAAGATCCACCCTGCCCACGAAGGGGAGAATACTCAGCAACGCCATGGAAACAGTTTCTCGCCAGACTCACCGTCAATTTAACAAGAGCCTGTCTGACTAGAAACTAGCAGGGAACCCTTGAAGGAGGAGAGTTGCAAACAGTTTGACCTTAATGTGAAATGGTAAAATAAAAAGCAACAACCACAATGCAGTGCAGCTCAAAACGAAAGAACGGTATCACCATTACTGTGCCAAAGTTGATCCACAATGTGAGCAAGAATCCAGGAAACAAAAGCCTGACTTTTACATTCATTCCCAACTCCACTCAAATCACTACTCGACAGCAGTTTGCCAATCTACAACAGTCAGTGCACTGATGTTTCTGACTTCAAACATGAATCCCATTTTCAGTCTGTCCAGTTCAATTTCCAATGGGAGAAGACAGATTTAACACTGCAACCACTGATTTTCACCAATCATATCCATTGCATCACTGTAACTCTCAAGGAAACCCTTGATTGTCTGTATTACAACCTCCAACAGTGTACTTTTATCATTCAAAATCACTAATGGTATCATGATATCAGTCGAATATAAATGGCGGATATAGACTGCTAGTGCTATTCTCACTTAAACGATGAAAAATGGTCAGTAAAAGTGTAGGTTGTCCTTTCAAACATTGTGCTTGGAGACAGAATGTAGAGTTATACTATAAAATCAAGATCGGTGCTGGTAATCATGTCACAATAATATGAACAGACCAAAGGAGAGATTGTTAAGTGGGATTTTAGTGGATAAGAGGAGATTCCATTCCCAATTACGAGCCTTCAATTTCTTCAGAACGGGTGTTTCAAAAGAAGGGAGTGAGGGGCAGGACATTGTCAAGGGGCAGGACATTGTCAAGGGGCAGGACATTGTCAAGGGGCAGGACATTGTCAAGGGGCAGGACATTGTCAAGGGGCAGGACGACCAGGGCTCCCTCTGCAGCAGTTTGAGCAGAAAGATGGCAAAAAACACCCATTACAGATTCAAAGAATCTCTACAATGCAGATGGTGGCCATTAGCCCAAAGAGGCTGCACTAACCCTCTGAAGAGCATCCCACCCTATCTCCACAGTCCCCTATTTACCATATTTAACCAACAGACTGCACAGCCCTGAATCTTACAGGGCAATTTAGCATGGCCAATTCATCCAGCCTCCACACTTACATGAAGTGTATGAATCATTCAATGGGCTTTTTGAAGATTTGAAGGGTACAGCATTTCAGAGATGCTGTGAACACTGTCAAGGAAGTGATGCAATTAGGTTAGATTACTTAGTGTGGAAACAGGCCCTTCGGCCCAACAAGTCTACACTGACCCGCCGAAGCGCAACCCACCCATACCCCTACATTATCTCTTACCTAACACTATGGGCAATTTAGCATGGCCAATTCATCTTTGGACTGTGGGAGGAAACCGGAGCACCTGGAGGACACCCACGCAGACACGGGGAGAATGTGCAAACTCCACACAGTCAGTCACCTGAGGCGGGAATTGAATCCGGGTCTCTGGCGCTGTGAGGCAGCAGTGCTAACCATTGCGCCACCGTGCCACTCACAATGAAATTGACATCAATAGGCCAGCAGCATGCAGGTAAGCTAGTATTTTAATTTTGGGGAGAATTAGAAAAGAGTGTAAAGCATGATGCCCTCGTGCAACCATGGGACAGCCCCAGGGATCTGGGTTCAATTCCATCCTCAGGCAACTGTCTGTGTGGAGTTTGCATGTTGTCCCAGTGTATGTGTGCGTTTCCTCGGTTTGTTCTGGTTTCCTCCCACTCTCCAAAGGTGTCCAGGTTAGGCGGACTGACCATGCTAAATTGCCTTTACTGTTCAGGGATGTGCAGGCTAGTTGGATTAGCCATGGGAAATGCAGGGATACGGTAGGGGGTCTGGATGTGTGTGTGATTGTTTTTGATCGGTTGGTGGGACACGATGGGTTAAGAGGCTTGCTTCTGCACTGTGGGAATTCTATGATTCTAAAGTTCTAGAGCAATAGCTAAAATAGTGACAAAGTGATCTGCATGTTTCAGGAATAGATGTTGAGAGAGAGTATATTATTTGTCCAACTTTGCAATGGGCATTTCTTTGCGAATAAGACAAAAATATTCCACTTAATTTTTCCAAGTACCTTGGAATTCACAAGAAATCATTAGACAGCTGGCTGATATGATGCAGTGTGATACAACTCGCTTTAGCGCACACTGGGAAAATCTTTCAGACAGATTTGATTAAAAGCCAGCTTCTAACCTTGACAGAAAGCTTTCTCAAAGTAAATTGGTATCAGACATACTGCACTGCTATTGTCATTTTGCAAAAATATACTGCAAACTCAAAAGCATGCGCATTTAGCATGTAAGTACTCTCAATGGCTTAGTTCCTGAGTTTTTAAATAATTGAAATAATGACTAGATACATAACAAGTCCACACTTTCCACATCAATATTTTACAAAACTTAGACAACATCTGAAGCTATGCACTTGCTGATTTCACATTTACTTGATTAAAATTCTGAATGGTCACACTCAGCTGATGATTGAGAACAAAAGGTCTCACCCTCTCTCAGAATTATATCAAGTATATAATTGCAGTCATGAATTTTTCTTTTCAATTTTGGCATCAGTCGAAATCTCTAAATGACCTGCAATTGTCAGAGACAAGTTCTACGAAAAGATGCAGTTGATAACGATCCTGCAACATTGGAGTTTTGTATTTTCTTGCGTAGAGGATGGGTCTTGATTTGTGTGCAGAAATCTACGCAAATAACTGTCTTGAAAACTATTAACCTGTATGAACCCATTTCAGATAATTGAGCTCAATTAGATTGAAGTCCACTGGAATTTGCCAGAAATAAATGCAGTGAACTTTGAGGAGTGAAAGCATAGTTTATATTTCAAGGTCTGATCTTGGAAATGATACAAATCATCTCCTGATACTTTCAATAAGTTGTTATTTGGAAGCCAACTTTCTGAACTAAATACAATATTTTGAGCTCGTCACTTCTGTTGCTATTTTTAAAAAGTAGTGCTGGAGCCAGCGAGTGAAACTTCCAGTATTGAGATTTCAGCTTATCAGAGGTTCTGGTAAATCTAACCTTCGTGGAAATTAAGCCTAATAGATCTTTTGTTGTTGCAACCGTTCAAAATATTTAGTTACTAACTTGCATTTGACACCCAGTCGAGTTTCCATTACGGGCAGAGGTACAGTGTGACCTGCACAATAAGAAAAGACTTTTGACATCATGATCAAGAAAGGCAAAACTTTATTCAAGGTACTGACAAACATATTTGACGTTGTCTGGGCACCACAGATTTTTGATCAAGTACACTGCACTAAGCGCAGCTTGCAATCTGGATAGAGACAAGGACATAGAGCAAAGCTCAGTGAAAATGCACCTTTGTTGTTCTCCGGGTAGGACATACTAACGTGTGGCTAAAGTGAGGACTGCAAATGCTGGAGATCAGAGACAAGGTTAGAGTGCTGCTGGAAAAGGACAGCAGGTCATGATTCCTGATGAAAGGCTCCTGCCCGAAATGTAGATTTTTCTGCTCCTCAGATGCTGCCTGACCTGCTGTGCTTTTCCAGTACTACTATAATCTTGTCTCATATTAACGTGTGCTCAATTTAGCTACTAGACAACCGAGTGGTGGGAGGTAAGCTGTCTCCACATCTTTAGTCTGTGAACTTGATCAATACCCTGGAGGCGATGGATAGACATTTATTTTTATTCATTCATTTCTTGCCCATTCATAACTGCCCAGAGGGCATTGAAGAGTAAACTAAATTGCTGTGGGTCTGGAATCACATATGGACCAGACCAGGCAGGGATGGCAGTTTCCTTCCCTGGAGAATATTAGTGAATAAGATGGGTTTTTACTGACATATGGATTCATGGTCCGAGTTAGACTCTTGATTCAAATTTCACCATCTGCTGTGGCAGGATTCAAATCCAGGTCCCAAGAACATTCTCTCGACTAACAGTCCCTTGATAATACCACCGTCCCAGATGATTACCTCATGATTTATCACGGAGCTCAAAGCTAGTGAAGACTGAAAATCAAATAGCTAAAAATCATGGCAATGCAACATGCGCAACAAACGCACCATTTCAGAAGTGGTCTTGTTTAGACAGGAGTGGTGGCTAATGCTTGGGTGGGCAACCGTGGAAATCCGAAGTTTATTGCTGATCATCATTTGCTGTCAACTGCAAGGTGATGTGTAAAACTTTCACAGAGTTCCATGGTTGCCAACTTGATGGCAATGTTTTGGGGTGGAGGTGGAAGTGGGAAAAGGAATAAGTAGAGGTGGGCAGGGTTAGGGAGGAAGGAAAGGATAACACCCCATATCTTATGAAGATATGTGTGCACTGTACCTTTGAGAGTTAAAAGGAACAGAACTACCTTACAGACCAAGTGTTCTGAAAAAAAAACATTTGGTCCATCAACTCGATTAGCTGTCTGAAAAAATAGCTCTCTTAAAAGGCACAATACACCCACATCTTCATTGTGTGTGTGTGTGTGTGTGTGTGTGTGTGTGTGTGTGTGTGTGTGTGTGTGTGTGTGTGTAAGTAAGGTGACAGCATTGCTGAGTGAGTTTATGGCACCCTGAGATATACATTCATTACTTGTTTGCTCTTCACAATATGATAACATATTTGCTGTATAGAAGATAAGTTTCACAGAAAGATAAAATACTGGTTTTCTTAGAAGGGGACTGAGCATCCCCCTCAGTTTTTGACCAAGTGACTCCATTGCCATATTTTGTTCCTAATTCTAAGAGCATGGGGGTGGGGGGAAGGGAGGGGGGGAGAGAGAGAGAGAGAGAGAGGGACACACACACACACACACACACACACACAGAGACAGAGAGAGAGCACATGTGTGTGACTGAGCTAGCGTGTAGTTGATGAATTCTGCTTGTGTTCTTGAGAGGACACAAATCTGTTGAATTAGCTATTGCACATTTCCAATCTTATCAGTTTTCATTATGTAAATATATTCACCTCTGCTTTATCAGTCAAACACTCTACATTTCACTGTCAGAATGGATGTGTGATATCTGCAATAAACACATGGACACACACAATTTCCCAACGGGAACAGGATAGAAAGCACTCCCAATCACTTCAGTCAACAAGTTATTTATTAAATCAGTAGATCAAATATAATATACTGGAACAGCAGATTAAATAATGACAGAATGGGGCAGTGCAACAACATTAGGGTTAAAATGATGTTGGTTTACTCTTGGTAGAGAATGTCCAAACACATTTATTACATCCAAGTAATGCACCCAGCTACCAGCTACTCTGCACAATTTATTCTAGATGAACATATCCCTGTTAATCTACTGCAGATTGCTGTGTGTAAATCCACAGCAGCGTCAAACATCAAATATCCTTCTAGAGATGTCCTACAGCACTCCTCTCAGCTATCAGCTTACCACAGAATCCCACAAGGGACCTGTAACATTAACTAAGCAGGACCAATACCAGGGCTACGTTTCAGCTGCTTATCAACCTTATTTGATCACCTTAACAACAAGAGACAATCATTTTGCTGCACCAGCACCACGGGAGAGAAACTGTGAAGTGTGTCCTTCCACTCTAGCTACAAACACTGGCCTTCACAACAAGGGTAAATATACATTCTACACAACAGATATATAAAAAAAATGCTGTTATCAAATCACCAGGCCTCTAAACCTTGATCTTCACCCGCAGTTTAAGAGCAATTGAAACTATTGATTAAATTCCTAACTCTTTGCTACCCAGGATTCTACGTAAGGTCCAATAGAGGACAGGATGGGAAAATGCTTTATCCAAAAAGCTCAAGACCAACTGCTTTTCAGATAAAGGATATTTTCTGTTATTGGATACACTAACTTTACTGGGTCTATTCAGGGACTTTTGCAGATTAAAAACAAACTTCACTTTTAGGTTTTTTTTCCCTCCCAAAAAGGTATGGTGCCTGCAGGTCCATTCAGGTCTGCTTTAGAAAAGACCTTCAAGTTTTTTTAAACATCTTTTTGGTTTTTCTGAAGGGCAGATAATGTCTACACAGCCTGTCATACAAGTCTTTCTTTTCCTTCCAACACAAGATATCATTGTTGGCTCTATACTGAACTATCTTTCCACCTCTTTCATTTGCTGAAAGCAGAACTGATTGAACATGTTGGAAGTGGCAACGTGGGCTGTGGTTAATGTACAAAATCAGAAAATTCTGACAAAATAAACTCAGTCAATTTATCCACAATGTTACAATATGACACAGAAAATGACTGCCATTCCCACCTGTTGCAAGATCAGGTCTGTGCTTCCATGAATGAATGTTGAACAGGTCTTATTGAACACAGTATACAAGGGATATCAAATGAGGACATATTTTTGGACCCGACAAACTGTAGTCCTAGCGTCTTGTGGTCTGATACCATGATGTGGCTCCTTTCATACCTGCTCAAATCATCCTTAAAGTGATTGTTTGGTTAACCCTTCAGCCCACAGCACCAAACTTCCTCCAACACCAACATTGCAGTGTCAGTAGAAAATGCTACTTTGCTTTTAGCAATTGGATACAAACAGCCTGCAGACAAAGTTAAAAATCACAACACCAGGTTATAGTGCAACAGGTTTATTTGGAAGCACTAGCTTTCAGAGCGCTGCTTCTTCATCAGGTCATTGTGGAGTATAAGAGCATAAGGCACAATTTATAGCAGAAGATTACAGTATCATACCATGTTATATTGAACAAATCTGGATTGTTAAGTCTTTCATCTTTTAGAATGGGTTGCGGGTTTCGATTCATTAATATGTAAATCCTAGAATTGCTTTTAAGTCACCTTCTCAAGATATCTTTTCTTATAAAACTTAAGTTATCATCTCAGCTCAAACAATGCATTAAAGTATGAGGTCAGAATCGGTCTGTATCCCAAACTGGAGTCAGACTGGTTCTATTTCCAAAGTGGAGTTTACAAAATATTACATGGATTCACTGTCTGCAGGTTGTGGATTTTTTGAGCAAAATACAAATTCACCCCACAGAAATATATATGAGAAACAGGGAGACAGACAGAGAAACTGAGCATGTGCATGTGACAGGAGAGAGAGAGAATGTGTGGTGTGAGAGAGAGAGAAAAAAAGCATGGATGAAAGTGGGGAGGGTGGTGGGTGTATGTGTGCACACGCAAGAGTGTATAGTGCAGTGGGATCACCTATAGTGCGACATGAACACAAGATCCTGGTTGAGGCCATCCCCATGGATATCAAACTGGGCTATCAGCCTCTGCTTGGCTACTTTGCATTGTCACCTATCCTGAAGTCTGCCTTGGAGGACGGTCACCCAAAGATCTGAGATCAAATGTCCTTGACCAATGAAGTGTTCCCTGACTGGGAGGGAACACCTGTGTCTGTTGATTGTTGTGTGGTGTCCATTCATCAGTTATCATAGTGTCTGCTTGGTCTTGCAAATGTACCATGCCTCAGGGTATCCTTGCCTGCACAATCTGCAGGCAGTGAATGCATGTAATATTTTGTAAATTCCACTTTGGAAAGAACCAGTCTGACTCAAAATTGGGATACAGACAGACTCTAACCTCCCATCTTTAATGCATTGCCTGAACTGAGATGTTATTTTGTTATAAAACCTTAAGTTATCTCGAGAAGGTGACTTAAAAGAAGCTCTGGGATTTACATAATAATTAACAGAAACCTGCATTCTTAAAGACGACAGACATTACAATCCAGGTTTGTTCAATATATCACTGAGTGACACAAATCTTTTGCTATAAATTGTGTCTTATGATCTTATACTTCACAATCACCTGATGAAGGAGCAGTGCTCCAAATGTTGGTGCTTCCAAATAAACCTGTTGGACTATAACCTGGTGTTGCAAGATTTTTAACTTTGTCCACCCCAGTCCTACCCAGACTCCTCCACATCAAGCCTGCAAAGAGACAGACCTTCTTCAGGATACCAACCTTTCCCAGGTGCAGTAAGAGATACTCCAGCCAAGATTACAAATGTCCTGACAATGCTAATAGTGCACTTAATAGCACAGGCTTATAACCCACACAACACCAGGTTATAGTCCAACCGGTTTAATTGGAAACACAAGCTTTTGGAGCGCCGCTGTCTCTTCTGCAGGTACACACAAGTTTATGAGGTGCATTTGTATTTGCAGAATTGTATTTTATTTTGCTCAAAAAATTGCATAACTTACAGTCAATCCATGTAAGATTCTGTAAATCCCACTTTCAAAATAAAACCAGTCTGACTCAAGACTGGGACACAGACAGACTAACTTCACATGCCTCGTCTGAGCTGAGATGACACCTTTTGTTAGAAAATCTGAAGTTACCTTAAGAATGGGACTTCAAGGGAATTCTAGGATTTACATATTAACAAATTGAAGCTAGCAAATCCAATCTAAGAGATGAATCTAAGTGAGTTTAATATATTTTAGTTGCATGATATTGTAACCTTTTGCTGTAAGTTGTGTCTTATGGTCCTGCTCCACAACCACCTGAAGAAGGAGCAGCGCTTCGAAAGCTAGTGCTTCCAAATAAACCTGTCGGACTATAACCTGGTGTTGTGCGATTTCTAACTTTATCCACCCCAGTCAACACCGGCTCTTCCAAATCACAACAGCACTCATTCAACCTGTGATTAATTTCCAAGGTGTGTAGCATCATCATACAACAAATAGGACAAATTCACAACAGATTTATCTGGTGGAGATAGCCTCAGATTCCTTGGAAGGAGGATCACCTACAGTATACTAGGGGATAGAAATGGAGGCTCCATAAACGAGATTACCTAAACTCTGTCGCTCGTGTCTTAACTCAAGATCTGTTCTGCTGCTACTGTGGTGCTTGCTTAACTACACAGGCCTCTAGCCAAGAAATATTGTGATTTCAAATTTTCTCACCTAGTTTTAAAATCTTTTCATTCCCATACTCTCTTGCTATCTCTGCCCTCTCTTTCATTCTTACAATTCTCAAAGATATTGACACTCCTCTAAATTCTAATCTCTCATGCATCCAGGTTTAATTGCTCCATCAATGGTGGTCATGCCTTCAGTTGCTTCAGCATTGGGACACCCCACCTATAGCTCTCCTTTGCTTTCCTTCAAGAAGTTGCTTAAAACCTGCGTCTTTGACCAAGCTTTTGCTCATCTGATTGAATACTGCCTTATGAGGCTCAGTGTCATACTTTTATAAAAGTACCATGAAGTGCCTTGGGATGTTTAGTAGTGCTAGAGGCACTAATGAGTTGTTGCCACATTGGTACCCTTTTGGATTTGAAGTAAATTGCAGATTGTGCAGAGGAGGTCATTTTCAAAAATCACAGCTTTTAAAAAAATTAACTCATGGGATGAGGACGTTGCTAGCTGGGTCAGTATTTATTACCCATTCCTAATTGTTAAGAGGAGAAAGTGAGGTCTGCAGATGCTGGAGATCAGAGCTGAAAATGTGTTGCTGGAAAAGCGTAGCAGGTCAGGCAGCATCCTCCTGTTCCTTGGATGCTGCCTGACCTAATTGTTAAGAGTCCACCACATTGATGTGGATGTGCAGTCACATGTAGGTCAGATCAGGTAAGGGTGGCAGCTTCCTTTCCTAAAGGACATTGGTGAGCCAGATGAGTTTTTCCAACAACAGAAAACAGACTCGCACTCATCAATAGACTCAATGCCAGATTCTTTTTTGAAAACCTGAATTCAAATTCCACCATTTGCCATGGTAGAATTCAAACCTGGGTCTCCACAACATTACCAGGGTTTCTGGATTAGCAATCCAGTGATAACACCACGAGGCCATTCACCTCCCCAAATATGCATGGCCAGATCAGATAGGATTGTGCATTTGTCACCATAAATGATATGGAATATTAACAATGACATTATTGTAATCTCGCTTTCAATGCCCTTCAGTTGTGGCTTTATTGGGATTTAACTTGCACACAATTATACTACAATGGCAGAAATTAGATATGCACAAGTGTACAAGTCATAGGAATAACCACAAACATTTATTTGGAATGGTCTTTATAGTGCAAACAGGCTCCAATTGCTTTGCAGTTCAAGATTTGCAATCCCAGGTCAAGTTATGCAAATTTTTTTAAAGCAATTATCTCCTGTGATATCCCAGATAACAAGCAGCAGCGGATGAGACAGGAAAAGCCATCGGAATAACAGCATCACGGTTCTACAAACTGAAGGAAGGATGAAAATAAGTCACATTAACCTTACCTACTTCTCAACGGATGTCGGTTATAATTAGGTACATCATTCTGAGACCTAGGATTAATTCAATGTTGCTTATAATACACTAGTATCTAGTCAGCTCAGGACAGCACACAGGTTTAATGCTGCCACATTGTTTGTTTTACATGTAATGTCAATGGCCTCCCATGAGATGACAAGCAGTGGCTGAAAAAGTATTCAACATAATTTTAAACCTCTCAGATCCCTGCAATTCACAGCAGGCCACTCTGCACCATACACACACTGTATAATGCAGAAATTGTACATGCTTAAAAACAACCAGTTGACGCAAAAGGCAATTCACTAAGGAGTGGCAGGACTTGTAAAATCTCAAAGCTAAAAGGACAGAATTCAGACAAAAGTTTGCATTTTAAGAGTTGTGTTTTGCTGGAGTATTAGCTTCATCCAAGGATTCCTGTAAGTAATTAAATATCTTCAAAAAAAAATGTTAGGGAACATTTGCCTGTGAGTTGCATTTCACATTATAATGACGACTAGTTATGTCCTGATTCAGTGGTTAGTAAAGCTGCATTTTCTCCCTCACCATCTCACATTTCATTACATCCACTTCGCTTGCTTTCTCTAAATGAACGGAAACATCTATGACAGGCGCAAAAACTGAATATTCATCATTTATGAGAGGGGGAGAGAGGGAGGGAGAGAGAGGGAGAGAGAGACACACACACACACGCACACACACACACACACAGTGACAATGAGCTGGTCCTGAATAACAATTTCAACATGAAGGAGATAAAAAAGGAAGTCATTTTCTTAGATGTGTCTAAGCAAAGAACTGAATCTATTATTTCAGATTCAATAGTGAATTCTACTCCAATGGTTTTGGAAAACAGCTGTAAGGGTATAATTCAGATCAAAGATTCAGTAAGATTCCCAAAATGGCACATTGCAAATCCACAACCACTACCACGTAGAATTCCAGCCAAGGGAAGCAGGTACATGCCAGCATCACCATCGGCAAGATCCCCTCCAAACCACTCAGCATGTTGACCGAGAACAAGGATGTATTTCCTTCAGTGTAAATGGGTCAAAAAGCTGGAATTCTTGCCCTCCCGCCATTATGGATGGATCTGCATCAAATGGACCACAGCAGCAGCTCATCACCACTTCCTTTTTAGGAATTTAGGGATGGAAAATAAATGCTGGGCTAGCCATCAATGCCCATATCCTTGGAATTGATTTTGGAAAGTATCCTGAATGACTGTTGTATAAAAGAGTTCAGAGTTTTCACGAAGATACAGTTCAACATGGCCTATTATAAAAGGGTGTACCAAGTAGTAATCATGAATCATTTGACATTGCTCATCTCAGTCTCCTGCTCATTTCTGGAGTTTAAATGGATTAGAAATGGCTCCAGTAAATAATCATCATCAGCAAAGACAATTATCGCCACCTCTTACATCCTGAAAGTTGGCATGTGCAAGCATTGATCTTACTAGGTGAAAACACAAAGCATTCCAAAATAGATACAAATCCTTTAACTCCCAAGATAGTATTGCACCAACCTTTTCAGAAGGTTCAATGTGTTTTAGTTATCAAAGTCAAAGAACACAAACATGTCCAAAGCAGGCAGCTGCCATTTGGCCCATCACAGATATGCTAGCTAATAAAATATTCCATCTACTCCTGCTTTCCAACACCTGGGGTTGTCAGCTGTTAATCGCACTTTCATCCCAGAGAGTCTAGGTCCTGGCTTTGAGTTGCCCTCTATGGTGTGAGCACAAACAGCCATATGGTCTTGGCAGCCTTCTGCATTTTCAGAGGTCCTGTCTTTCATTTCAAATGTTACACCTGTCTGTATGGGCAAATGTGAAACAAAAATAAAACCAATGACACTATTTCAAAGACAACCAGGGAAGTTTGCCTCAGTACCCTGGCCAATCTCCACCTCTGAACCTGGCCAATATTTACTCCTTTACCAATGGGAGCTCGTGGGTGCACATAGGAGTTACTGTTTTGCTTGCATTGCAACACAGGCTACATGATGTAGAAAAAAAAATGTTGTGAAACTTGAAAGGACTCAGAAAAAGATTGACAAAGATGTTGGAGGCTTTGAGCTATAGGTAGAGGCTGGGGCTATTTTCTCTGGTGCATCAGCAGCTGAATGGTGACCTTATTCATGTTTATAAAATCATGGAGGGGCATGGATACGGTGAACAGTCAAGGTGTGTTTTCATGCTGTACATTTCTACGACTCTGCATCATGGGTTACAAAGTGCCGAGGCATCTGGTGGTCATGAAAAGCAGGATATAAAACACAAAGATGTCTTTTTGTTCTCCCTAATCCAATGAAAAACCATTTTAAGCTCACTTCTATCGATTTTAATCTACTTTGCCTGAGCAAATAGCTATTTTTTTTCAACTGTTGTGCTATCACGGTGCCTGCATAGCTGCAGAGGGTATTCAAATCCACTTAAATTATATCCCCACACCACTTGCAAAACAAAGTCTTCAAAGGCCAATGACTGTTGGCTTTTTCAATTTTACACCTGCTTTTATTTTAAGAATAACAAACAGCAGGCGCAGCTCACTGAGGCGAGTATGTGAGAAAACGAGGGGGTGTAAGGGACAGAAACACAAAAATGTTAGTTGTCATCAAAAATTATTTTAATACAACTATCAAAAGGTTTAATCAACCTCCTCGCAAAGCTACAAATTGTAGGGATTATTTAATGCTAGTTGCTGCTCTAATTGTTGTATAAGCTGTTCTTGAACTTGAACTGCTGCCTTCTAAGCTGGAGTCATACATTAAGCCACACACAGAAATGACAAAACGGGATCACAGAAACACAATTTGCTCATCTCATTCTCCTGCTCATTTCTTGAGGTTAAATGGATTAAAAATGGCTCCAGTAAATGATCATTGTCAGCAAACACAATTATCACCACCTCTTCCATCCTGAAATACTGAGGCTTATCAGATGCTAAGGATTCCCATAGTACCTTGCTTTCAGTACTCTTTACACCAAAGATGGAGTGACGTGTTGGCATCCATGGGCCAATTACTGGTGATTGATGATGACGACCAGTGAGCCTTTCTGACTGCCCTCCCTGGGTAATTAAGGATGGACAATGCTGACGAACTACTGTGGCTTGAGAGGTCACTTCAAAAGGGTAATCAAGAGTCAACTAAAGGAATGTGGGAATTGAGGCACACATGGTCAGATTAGTAAAAGGGGCAGTTCTACAAAACCAGTTATATTGTCAGGTCCACTGAGAGCTTTGGAGTAGAGTTTTGTTGGTGTTTCCAGTTTCATAAACAACTGAATTCCAATTCTTAAACTGCCTAGTAATAATTACAGTACCACCATATCCTTTGGTTTAAGTATCAATCCTGTTATGTTATACCAGAACAGCACTATATCTGTTGGTCAGTGGGGTCCAAGTATCAGTGTTCAATTCTAGCCACTCCTATAATAAGTAGCAATAAGACTTAGTGGCTACTACCTCAAATTTGGTCACTCTTAAATATTACTGGAAAATAGGCTCTGATATTGTTTGAACATATCCAAAGAAACCATATAAACAAGGTTGAATAGCATTGTCTGAGCTCTGAATACAGCAACAATGCTCTGTTCAGGAAGAAAATAGCTTTCCCATCAAGTACATGCCAACTTAATTTAAAAATTTCCTGTGAATTCAGCTCTCCGTTTTAATTGAGTATGAAACAGTTGACATGACTCTTCTTGTGTAGTTCAATACTACACTGAGTTTGGGTTCAAGGGACACTCATTGAGGAGACCAGTGTCAACAAAGTAAGCAATTGTCTCCAGGTTTAGACTCCAATTTAACACTATTTATTATACATTAACACTAAATATTGCTATCTAGGAGACCATCCATATCCATTATCACCACCATATAGAAGGTCAAGGGCAGCAGATAGATGTTCTCCTCCAATCATGTCACCATCCTGACTTAGACATCTATCGTTGTTCCTTCAGTATCACAGCCAAGTTCCTGGAGCTCCTTCCTTAATGGCAAATGGACTGCAGCAGCTCAGTGCCAAGAACAACTATAGCAAAAAGATGTTACCCAGCCAGCATCATCCATATCCCATGAATGGATACATATAAAATACCGTGCCCTGATGTAATGCTACAATAGGCGAGATCTTGCACATGTGCGTGTCTAAGTTGAGGTCTGGTCTGATGTGGGATTCTAGAGAGCACTGCAGTCTCTAAAGAGCGTTACTGACTCCGGTGTTCCATCTCTACCCACTCTGTCCATTTATACTTACTGACCCGTGGCTCAGTGACATTGGCAGATTATTCCAGGGTCCTGAGGCCTAACACTGTGAAGCACTTTAAACGGCTGTTGTCTGCTTGAAGAATTGTGGTGGTGTTTTATTGACTTTTCAGAGAAGCCGCACTAAAAAAAAAGTAATGCTCACAACATCACAGCAAAACTAGAATCTCTTTGGGCCGACGCTCCAGACTAATATTACTTGCTGCGTTTGTCATTCCCCACATACAGAGCGCAAAATAATCTAACTAATGATCATGGATGTCATTTTGCCTGTCATTCTAAAAATAAATTATCACAAAAAGAATTCTGCATCATGTTACCATGGGAAAAACTCATGTACACCTAGGCTGAACATTGAAAAACAGAATTAATGATGAGTCAGGAACTTATGACCCAGACAATTCTGTAACCTTTTGGTGGGTGGGTGGAGAAGAGGAAGAGACTAAATTTAGCAATTGAAATAAAATCGGTTTGCCTCGAAATTAGGAACTCATTCATCCGCAGTTCCCCGGGAACATGCGCATCAAATAGTTTCCTGTAGGCTCTCTTTCCAAACCAGTGGAATTAATGATGAGCAGGGTGACTTAACTGGAGACACTTTCACGCCCAGCTTGAAAAAAAATAGGGAGATTTGGCAGAGTCATGGTACTAGAGGAACAACAGACAGGCAACCAAATCTGTTCTGCACTCATTTTGTAGCTGGTTTCATCCTGTTGTCATTTGAGTTACCTATTTCATATTATTTTAATAAAATGATAATGATGTCAAAGCTGTCTTTTTTCCTAGCAATACTGAAGTTCTATACTATCAAAATGACTATTATTACACCAACTGCATTGAATAGCTTCAGAATTCAAGTAAAATTACTACAATGACGCAGGATTGATAAGCTAACATCAGTGCAGCAGCAATCAATTTCAATTTCTCCTGATTCTACTCAGGAAACTAAAACATAAGTTACCTACAATGTGCTACTGGGGATGATTTGAAGTGTCTTACCCCTGTTGATACTGGACTGCAATTGCTGAAAACCACCAATACCACTGAAAAGAAAAGCAATCAATATCTTCAAAAACACTGGATGGCAATTCACAAAGTTAGGATTAGTTGCATGACAGACACTTGGATAATTACATGAATAGGAAAGGTTTGGAGGGGTATGGGTCAGGAACAGGCAGCTGGGGCTGGTTTAGTTTGGGATTATGTTTGGAATGGGCTGGCTAAACTGAAGAAGGGTCTGTTTTGTGACTCTGTGACCCATTCTTACGCACTCTCACTTGTTAGTCCAAGTGAGACAGAAGGGAGAGAATGCTAAGATGCATGTGCCCTTTGCTTCTGCAACGAGCTTCATCATTGGTCATGTTCAACAAGCTTTATATCAAACAATGAGAGAAATAGAGATGAGGTAGCATCTTAACCTCGTTAGAGGGGCTAGTTATGCTACAGATATTTGATGGCTTATACGACATAACAAATGGCCACTTCAAAATCTACTTTGCTTAAACACAATTACTGTGGTCTGATATTAAGAAATGCAATGGAACACCACGCTGAGTCACTGATAAGACTTTAGTTAAGTCTCCATTACATCTTGACGGTGAACTTTAAAGATCCTACAACACTATTTGATTAAGAGCAGGAAGTTCTTTTGATAGTGTAGTCAACACCTCTCAACCAACACATCATTGATTCTATGGTTGCTTGTGGTGACATGGATTTACAGAAAATGCATGTTCACCCAAATAACAGTTGGCACAGTTCAAAGTTAAGAACAGTTCAGGCAAGATTAACTTGAACAAGAAAGAAACAACACTAAAACATCTGTATCCTGTATGCATGTTATTACAGGTTCCACCATATAAATAAAACAAAAGTGAAATTTTGCCCCAAATTGTTGTGTTTTTGGTGTACTAATTGAAAAGATTTATTGACACCTAATTCCTCAAGTGCACAAGCATTATTGACCAAGATGTTGCACTAGGAAGTTAGAGTACAATGTCTGTGAAGCCATATAAATATTTTTCAAAATGCAACCTTTGTTCAGCTGTTGCTTAGGCTGATCACTGTCAATCCTAAATTCGTACTTCAGTTGTTATTCACATTATTTACTTCAAATTACCGGATAGTTCATAGAATGAAGTTGAATGGTCATGAGTAAACTGCATTGATGAAATGCTGAACATGCATTAATAGGGCTGTACATTATCAATACTAACATTGCCTAGTCTCGGTACAGCGCCACTCTCTGTTTTAAACAAGAGCAGAATTAACTGTGAAGAGGTGGGGTCGGGGTAAGAAATGAAGAAAAAGCCAAAAGGCTCTAGCTCAAATATCAAACATTTTTAAAACTGCCTTTTAACTCAGCTCAATAAAGATAATTCATGTCCTTTTTGTCTTGATATTTGTTCAAAAGACTAGCATTTCATTAGAAATTAAAACCACACACTTGTCATAGCAAGATAAAAATCCTCTGGTTATTGGAAGATCAGGATAAAAAAAAGATTAAGTACATGTTGAGCTGTGCAGTTATAAATACAGCCTGATGTGAAGGGATTGCACTATAGCAAAGTACAATGTGAACATTATTTGTATTCCTAGGAGGACTGGCAACATTTGGACAGGCCAGTAAACCTCACAGAAGGTCTGAAATTCAAAGCATTGCTGTAAATCATAAAAGAACTGCAAAGATTTGCATTTCGCAAGACAAAAATATGAGGAGAAAATGTAATGAGATATGTAATGATATGGTGAAATGTTCATGTGGAACTAAAGCAAAGACCCAATTGTACAACAGCAGAATCTTTCCAAATTTGATCGATAAATGAGTATATTTATTTACAAATCTTCTCCTTTATTGGATACAAATTGCATTAATAATGATCTTAACACATGATACAGGCATGATACTGTGAAAATCAAAATGGAATCTGGTCGGGTCAAAATGATTTTGTCCAAGAGAAATTGTGTTTAATTAAGTCTTTACAGAGGTAACAAAAGAAAAACCTATGTGGCATACATTTAGTTTAGACCAATGAGCGGTGATTCTTTTGAAACATACATGATTCCATGGTGAAGCAAGTAGGGTAGATACTGGGAAGAAGTTTCCTCTTGTGAGAGAGGCTAGATTATGAGATCACATCAAAAATACAAGGTCTTCTTTTTAAGGCCAATTTGAGGAGAATCCCTCGCTCAGAGAGAGCTATTGGACTCTGGAATTCTTGTCCTTAGAACAGTAGAAGCTGGTCCATTGAATTTATTCAAGGCCAGGTCAGATAGGTTTATGATTGAACTGTGTTATAGTGTTACAGACAGCCAAGTGTAGTTAAGACCACGCAATCAGATCAGCTGTATCAGCCAATGGGCTCAAAAGGCCTACTTCTGCCCCTACATTGCTATCATCCTCAGGTCAATGAGTGCATTTATTCTTGGAAGAAAATGCAAATTAATTATGACAAAGAGAAGCTCCAAGCAAGCCTATAATGCAAAACTTTCCAAAAATGTCAAGAACTATTTTTGCATGTTTTGATGGAACTGCCAGCATAGGCCTTAAATTTTTCTTAATCTATGATGGTGGCTAGGTCATTTATTTCCCATCCTTAAAATCCACAACCTAACCTACCCGCTCCCGAGCCAAACACCCACGCTGCTACAAGTTATTGAGTGCTATTGTAGACAGTGCAGAATTTCACAAAATAAAGGCTTTTCACAATCAATTTCCATTTACAATCATTTTATTTGCGCAAAGCTTCCTTCTGTCTCCTTGATCAGCAGAAAAATGGGACTTGAAACATCGATGTGTTGGATTGGCCTTGTTGATGAGCAGGGTAAAAGATGGACATCAAATGGTATTGTGGACAGCTTCTTTATTTAGTGCGGCAGCTTGGAATCTTCTGTCGATGTGTGAACAAAAAAATTGGCAACAAACATGACAGGGCAATAGCAGGGTTTCAATCTAACAGCTTGTCGTTTCGTCCTTGAAATATAAAGTTAGGGACAGTCCATAATTACCAGCTTTTCTGCAAGATTTCTTCTGTCTATTGTTCAACTCTTTGCTTAAATCATGCAGTTGTTTTGAATTGGGGAGTTACTGACAGAAAGAGCAAACAACCTGAACAACTGCGATTCAAGAACATTTTTGGCAGTTCCTCTTGCACAAGAATAAATTTATTATGAACTAGGTCCCTTTTCAGAAGGACCCTGGGCTAGGCAATTTCAAGGCTAGGTGGCATATTTAAAAGGTGAGAGAAACATTTTATAAAAAGACATGAAGGGCAACTCTTTTTTTTAAATCCACAGAGCGGTTCATGTGTGGGATGAACTTCCAGAGGAAGTGGTGAATGTGGGTACAACATTTAAAAACAAAATTTGGATAAGTACATGAATAGGAAAGGTTTGAAGGGATATGGACCAAGCATGGGTGGGTAGGAATACATTAATTTGGGATCATGGTCAGCATGTACTGTTTTGACCAAAGGGTCTGTTTCCATGCTGTATGAATGGTATTACCTGATGATTTGCAGTGTGTACCCTTATTTACTTCCAAGCAGGCTGGGGAGTATGTTCTGCTCCATGATCACATCTAAAATCAAGTATTTCTTTAAAGGCATGACGTGGAAGTGCCAATGTTGGACTTGGTGGACAAAGTTAAAATTCACAGCACCAGTTCATAGCTCAACAGGTTTATTTGAAAGTACAAACTTTCAGAGCACTGCTCCTTCGTCCGGTAGCTCCGAAAGCTTGTACTACCAAATAAACCTGTTGGACTATAATCTGGTGCTGTGTGATTTTTAATTCTTTTTAAAAGAAAGAGAGAGGCTTAGTATTTTTCATGTGTTCCCTTATTCCCGCCTCCTCCACAAGAGGAAATATCTTCCCAGTATCTACCCCACTGAACACTTATGATCTTGCATGTTTCAGTGAGATCATCTCTCACTGTTCTAAACTGCAAGTATGTCACATTGATAGGTTCCCCTTTATCGACCTTGCTTGTTACCTCAGTGAACATACTGCAAGTGCCAGAAAGGAAGCAGAAATATTTAGGCGATGGGGCTCGCTAGCTCACCAAATCGAATTATGATCGCCCTCCCCATGCCAAGCCAAACCATTATTCTCTCCTATCACTGCCTGACACCTACAAATAGATGTCTTGGATTTGGTCACTGGAAGACTTCTCACTCATCAGTGCCACTTGCTTCCTGCCACATTCAAGCGCATGGCAGACCTCTGGAAGCAACTAAAAAAAAACACAGTTTTGTCAATGGAAAGGATGGCACTTGGAAGAGATCCTCTCTCTTCAAGATGTGGTTTGGAATAAATGGAAGGCATCTATCCTGACTTGGAACCTAACTGCCATTCCTTCACTGTCACTGGATCAGTGTGCTGTAACTCCCTCACTTTAGCAGCACTGTGGCTGTACCTACATCACATGGACAGTGACCATTCTACAGCAGCTCACGACCACCCTCTCAAAAACAATTCAGCATTGGCAAATAAAAAATCATCCCAGATAGTGTCAATAAATGAACCAATCTGAGGCTCTCATTGACATCTTCCAACTTGTGTAGATTTCTCGTGACTTCTTAAAACTGTTGCACCAGGATACACTCCAAAGATGTTTGGAATTTCCATCCAAATTCTTGCAGGCCCATTACTGACTGACCAGTTGGATTTATCCAATGAAAGTGAGACCCAGAGAGATAGTTTTGAGTACTCAGGCATTCCTGGTGAGCATGTCATCCCTGCAGAAACTCTGCCGCCAAGCATCAACAACTGAAATGGCAGGAAAAGATGCAAACCCCTCTCTATGTATTCAACACTTAACAAGATGGCAGGGGGCGAGTTTAGTTTGGGGTTGTGGTTGGGATAGACTACTTGGGGCCATGGAACAGCCTGCACAGAAAAGGTACAAAATGGTGGAAAATATACAACCAATGGTTAAGCAAAGGCAAAATAATGTGGATGCTGGAAATCTGAAACCATAACAAAATACTGGAGAAAGCAGGTTTGGCAGCATCTGTGAAAAGAGAAACAGAGGCAACTTTCAGTCCAGTACAAAGGGGTGGTACAGTGGCTCAGTGGTTAGCACTGCTGCCTCATAGCACCAGGGTCCCAGATTCTCCCAGTGTCTGCGTGGGTTTCCTCTGGGTACTCCGGTTTCCTCCCACAGTCCAAAGATGTGCAGGTCAGGTGAATTGGCTATAGTAAATTGCCCATAGTGTCACGGCATTAGACCGAGGGAAATGGGTATGGGTGGGTTACTCTTCGGAGGGTTGGTGTGGACTGGTTGGGCCGAAGGGCCGGTTTCCACACTGTAGGGGAATCTAATCGAATCGAAACTTCATTTCATCTCCTCACACCATATGAGACTTGAACCATTACCTCTGCCTCTCTGTCCACAAATGCTGCCAGGCCTGTAGAGTTTCTCTCGCATTTCTGTGCTTGTTGGAACCAAATTAATGTTTGGCAGAAAAGTTTTTAAAAAAAAATCAAAACCATATTTCAATGCATTGAAAGACTGAGGGCAGAGATACTGCTCTTGGAGTTGATGCAGAGAAGTGGGTGGATGGGTACAAGAAAGGAGAAAACGGCATAGAAAGGTTGCTTTTGGGTCACCATTGAATGGTAGCAAACTTAGAAAATCAGAGGCATGCCTTCAATTAGCAAAAAAAAAGTGTCTTCAAAAAGGGAAAGAAAAATCGCTGGCAGGTTAGTGACAGTTCACTTCCTTAACACTACTGTTCTTGTGATGAATTCAAGCCTTTTCACAGCAACCCGAGTATAGAAGTCCTGATATTGTTCTAAAGATAACAGTTGACTCCACTTCAAGCTGTTTCTCAGTTAGCCTGGGGAGACAATTCTGCTAGAGAGACACAGAGACTTTGGTTAACGAGCCAGAAATTCCAGGAGGAGGTTGGACTTGTCTTAACAAGGTTTTTCTGATATATTGCTGCCAGAAAGCAAAAGCTCGTCAATTAGTCAAATCAAACTAACCTAACCCAGCCTGTCTACAAGTCAGCTTTTAAGATTCAAATCTTGGCTGACGTGGGCTAATGTATACCAGTACTTTGACTAATTCCAGATATGGAATTCTAAACAGCGCCTGATCAAAGAGAAGTGCATTCCATTATACAAAACCCTCCTATCTCTTCTCAGTAGCAAGTAATAGCATTAACTGTCGCTAAAAGAGCAACAGTTCATAATATGGAAGATGGAAAATCTACAGAATTAATAACAAGATAGACTGGCCAAGTAGAGAGAGTACTCAAAACTGCCAAACAGTTGTTGTAGTCTAGATATTTCAGCTTCATACCAAAATAGCAACACAGTCTTCATGTGTAACATTCTAAGAAAATACAACAGTTTAACTTTGTAATGTGAGAAGATGATGTCTTTCTTTTTAAAAATCATAGAATCCCTACAGTGTGGAAACAGGCCCTCCAGCCCAACAAATCCACACCAACCTTCTGAACAGTAATACACCCCAGACCTATTCCCCTCCCCTATTATCCTATATTTATCCCTGACCAACACATCTAACCTACACAGCTCTGATCACTGCGGGCAAGTTAGCATGGCCAACTCACCTACCTGCACATCTTTGGATTGTGGGAGGAAACCCACGCAGGCCCAGGGAGAAATGTACAAACTCCACACAGACAGTCACCCGAGACTGGAATCGAATCTAGGACCCTGGTGCTGGGAAGCAACAGTGCTAATCACTGAGCCACTATACCGCCCTAACTTGAACCCATTACTTGAACTAAAGACGTGAGGTGCATACAAGAAATCAGAACTGGAGGATTGTGGAGTAAATTCTCATATATTACAGCTATTTTTTTTTCCCCAGAGGTGTTGGGGGGCGGGGGGGCGGGGGTGGGGGGGAGCGGGGGGTGAAGGAGGCCAAGACCACAAAGTCTTTAAATATAAGTCTGTCAATCTGGTTACGTGAATACAGGAGATATGGATCAATAGGACTCCAAGTTATACAGGACAGAAACAGACATCAGTCCAACTCATCCATGCTGACCAGATAACCTAAACTGATCTAGTTCCATGTGCCAGCATTTGGCCCATATCTCTTAAATCGTTCCTACTCATGTACTCATCCAGATGCTTTTTAAAAAAGCTTGAAATGTACTTGACTTCATTACCTCCTTGGGCAGTTCATTCCATACATGCACTACCACCTGCAGGAAATAGCTACCCCTCAGGTTCCTTTTAAGTCTTTCCCCTCTCACCCAAAACCTATCTGCTCTAGTTTTGGACTTGCCTACCCTGGGTAAGAAACCTTGGCTATTCATCATATCAGTGTCCCTCATGACTTTATAAACTTCTAAGGTCTCTCTGCAGCCACTCTGCAGGGAAAAGACCTCCATCCTCTTCAGCCTATCCCGACAGCTCAAACCCTCCAATCCTGACAACATCTTTGTATGTTTTTTCTACATAGTGACTGTAGATACGTGAAACAGATTTGAATAAAGTGGAGTTTTGTGCAGCATGGAGGATGGGAGACCAGCAGGAATTTGGAATGAGAGAGTCTGGAGGTAACAAAAGCAAAGATGAAGGAATTGGTGCTAGATTAATTAAGGCAGCAACAGAGATCAGCAAATGTTATAGAAGTGCAAGACGACAGCTTTGTGATGGAGATAAGTTGTTATCAGAAGTTCGACACAGTCAAAAAGGACACAGATTACTCATCTGGTTTGATTTCCAGTTGATAGCCAAGAAATGAATGGAATCAGTGGATGGGGAATACAGTCTGAGTGGGGTCTGATTTTAATATAATTGAACAAACAGAGAATGGAGACACTCAGCAGGTCCAGCAGCATCTATGGAGAGAAAAACAAGAGTTAAGATTGGAGTCTTCTGCAGAATTCATAAATCCATGGGATAGTCTTAGTCCCATCAGTCCAAATTCAATTTAGTTGGAGGGAATCAGTCTATTCAGAGATGCTCTTAAGTCAAGAAAGGTGGTCTCGAAAGGTGCCGGTTTAGGTAGAACTGGACATGGTCAACTTAAATGGAGAAGTTGCAATGGTTTCTGGTTGCTGTCTCCAAGGTGCAGCATGCTGAGAGATAAGAAGTGGGGGTGGGGTGTGAATAATGGTACAGAGTCAATGAAGAGAAGATATTATAGTAGATTCTTTGGTTTACTATATCTGAGCAAACTGGATATGGAATTTTTCAGTCATTGAGGAATTGGGGTGAGTGATCATGTCATCTACATGAAACAGGCTGAGGAAGAGGAGAAGGGACAATGCAGGAGTCACAGATGATGTCTTTGGCATCTTTATGTAATAAATGGTGACAGTCAGAAATTCAGTGTACTGCGAGAGCTCAGTTTCAAAGAAATCAAATTCTTCTATACTATGGAATTACTTTTCTCTTTGAAACATTCTTTTGTTATTATCTTAAATCAGCTGGGAGCTCTCAGCTGTTACGCACTTGGTCAAGTTGCTCCAAGGATTTACAATGAAAATGTCACAATCCTGATAAATTGGAACCAGTGAAATCAAGACTTCCAAGAACACGAACAAGGTTGTAATTCAACTTAATGTAGTAAATGTAGGGTTTCTTTTTGTTTTGCAAAGGAGCTAATTGCGTTTTTAACAATATAGTCAATACCAAGGCTTATAAAGATATTACAGTAGCAGATGACTAAGTGTAATTCTCCAAGCTATAGAAATCAACTTAATCTGAAACCAGAGGCTAAGGGATCTTCAATTAATCGAGGAGTCTTTGCAGATTATAATGGTTCAATAGGACATTTTTAATCTGTCGTGCTCATAGATGTTTGTTAACATTGCATTCAATTGCTGCTTTCAATTGTTAGAAAAATCAACTCCATTTTATTTTTAAAGATGGTTGAAGTATATAGTACTTCTTCAGTACTGACTAATTTCTACCATAGTATGTGCCAACAGAAATCAAAACAAAATGTGGAGCATTTCAGTCAGACATCACAAAGTCTCTAGTCAAAAAGTTGAACTGACAGGAGATGAAGCATTTACAAGGCATTTCAGTTTTGAGGAACTGGTCAACTGTGACAGTTATGATGGAAGTTACTTGATTTATTTATATATGTATCATTTTGAGAGCTTGGATTTTAAAATAGTTGCAGATGGGGTTGGTTGCTTTTCCCAAGGGTTTTTTAAAAAAAAATAACTGTCAAATAGTCTTTCCGGAACAGTGACCTATGTGGAGAGCAGGGAGATCTCCTGTTATAAGAATGTTGTTTTTCAGTGTGGTATTGTATAATTGGTGGCGTAAAACATTTGAGCGCCATTAGCTTGCTTTTAGTTCAAAGCAAGGATTGATTTGAGCTTCAAAAATCCAGCAATTAAGAGTCTTTGGGAAGTTCAGGGGAGATAGGAGTATGGATTGGATTATACTTATTTTGATGAGTATAGATTTGTTCCTAAAAGTAAGTATAGAACATTTCATGTAAAGCACAGTTTATTCAGTAGGAATAGAAACTTCCAGAACAGAAGTGTTTGGTTAAAAGCCTGCAAGTTAGAAAAAAGCTGAGAAAGTCCGAGGTCTTAGCTTTGAAGGAATTTAAAGATGATTTCAGAGTTCTCGCGAAAGCACTGGAAAATCAGCTACAATGAACTGAAAAGTTCTGATTTGGAGTAGTAACTTCTATAGGTTTGAATAGTTATAAAGTGGGAGTGTTGGGAAATTGGTTGAAAAACTTTACAGTGTTTAAAGAACTGCAGACACACATACACACCGCCCCCCCACAACTCCCAAATGTCTTCTTTATTTAGATAACTTTTAACTTTGCTTTTGTGTAATAAACTTCTGCTGATGATGAAACTCTACAGCCTCATGTGACAACGTTTCAGTGACTGACCAACACATTAACCAAACCAAGAGTACATAATCTCTCAGGTTAGATTCCATTCTGGGACTGAACCTGTCTAGTAGTATCAGCAGCTAAGATTATAACAGTTCCTGACTATGGATGGTGCACTCTTGTGTAAAAGAGTACAATCCTGGAGTTGAGCTTGTCATGGAGGATAAACGGATTAATGCACATTTTAAGATCTGCCATGTAAAACACCTCTTATGAGCTAACCAATTGCTTGGAATCCATACTCCCACAAAACTTCTGTACTCAAAAGCTTTTAGGAAAACTTGAACGCAGTGGCATTTTTATAAAACCACTGAAAGTTAACAGTCCACAATGACTCTCAGTGAACAGTCTTAACAGATTCAAAAAAGTTGTTTCTCTCTCTACAGAAATGTGAAGTTTCTCCAGCATTCTGTTTGGTTTCACACTTCCAGCATCCCACCACATTTTGCTTTTGAATAAATAAAAGGTGGCATGGTGGTTCAGTGGTTAGTACTGTTGTCTCAAAATGCCAGGGACTCAGGTTCGATTCCACCCTTGGGCAACTGTGTGTGTGGAGTTTACACATTCTCTCTGTGCTTGTATGGATTTCTTCCAGGTGTCCTGGTTTCCTCCCATAGTCCAAAGATGAGCAGGTTACGTGGATTGGCCATGAAAAATTCAGGGTTACAGAAATGGTGGGGAGAGCTGGGTCTGGGTGTGAAACACTTCAGGGGATTGGTGTGGACCCAAATGGGCCAAACCCACAGAATCTCTACAGTGTGGAAGCAAAGAACTCTGACTGATGTTTGCACAAAATATCCAATACAGGAATATCCAGTCTGCATTACAGAAGATGACAAAAAATAAAAATACAGGTATTAAAATAAAACTAATGGTCTTTTTGATATAGACTAGCGATGTACAGTGTCAATGATAGAGATCGGTAACTGGTTTTATATCTTGTAGAAGCTAAAGACACATTCAAAGTGCTTTTTTATTTCTCCCACTGGCTATTCAAATTGTGGCTAAATCAGAGAACACACTTTTCACACCAACCACTTAATAGCAAAAATTGCAAGTGTTTTGATAGCACTGACTTGTAGAAATTGCTTTGATCACCACATTAATATTGTGCTTTGGAGTTCCAGTAACAAGTTTCGATTATAATTTAGCAACCCTTGTCTGATTCATATAAATAGCTAGTTTTGCACAAAATGTAACAGTTCAACTGCAGACATTGTAAACTACTGTTCTCAGCTCGGATTTGTAGTGAATAGCTGTTAATTTAATGATCACCTGTCATAGCCAACAGCAATTAAATTTTGATTATGGCATGAAGAGGCAACCTCTCCTTTAATCAAAATGCATACGTGTATAAAATTAGAGGCATTGTACTGAATCATCTGTCACCTCCCACACATGTACTTTTCAGGCAAAGTGTAATAAAAAAAGGCTGAGATTTTTAACCAAATTATCTGTCATCACCAAAAGTAATAGCACTTGGTAGCTTCTCCAACAGTTCCTTGGTAATTCATTATCTGAAATATTTGTACAGTGTATTAAACTGACCTAATCTAGATGCCACTAGACAGCATTGCCAATTGTGGGGGGAAATAAATCTTTCACTGGCCTTCTGAATTTTTTTCAAAATCTAGCTCAAAGACCTTGTCAATGAAAACCACCCAGGCCATTCCCATAGCAACATAAATGCTTGTGATCTAATAAATCGACCTATCAGGTGGATTGTTCTTGCATTTGTCCAAACAGATCAGAGCAAAGCAGACACCATAAGGCTGCCCTTTTCCACCAATTTCTCATTTTCAAACCAACTTTCTTGTGTTTGTTACAACACCTCAAGGACAGGTAGGACTTGAACCAAGGCCTTCTGGCTCAGGGGTAAGTACACTATCACTTCAGCATTTTAAAAAAAAAAGTCCCTGGATTGGGAGAGAACATCAGGAGCAATTGTGTAGGTGCAATGGTGGAACCAATCGACCCCTAGTCCATTGCCACTAGGCCTGCAAGTATTTTAAATCAAATTCAGGTATGTTCAGGCCTACCGTGAGATACGAACAGCATATGCAGGATTTGAACCTGAGCCCAGTAGGTTGGGAACTTAAACCATCAAGTTTTACTGTTGGATGCCTTCTTAATCAACCTGTTAAAGAGTTAGGAACACAGGAACATGAATATGTCAAACCAGCCCCTCAAACCTGCTCTGCCATTCAATCACATCATTTGAATTGTGACCACACATCTCCAGAGCAGGTGGGGCTTGAACCTGGGTGTTCAGGTCCACAGAAGTGAACACTACCATTGTGCCACAAGAGCTGCTGCAATATCGATGACTATTGTTACAGTCCCAACAATTACAGTATTTAACAGGCATCTGGATGGGTATATATGATTAGGAAGGATCGCGAGAGATATGCTGGCAAACGGGACAAGATTAGGTTCGGATATTAGATTAGATTACTTACAGTGTGGAAACAGGCCCTTCGGCCCAACAAGTCCACACCGAACCGCCGAAGCGCAACCCACCCATACCCCTACATTTACCCCTTACCTAACACTACGGACAATTTAGCACGGCCAATTCACCTGACCCGCACATCTTTGGACTGTGGGAGGAAACCGGAGCACCTGGAGGAAACCCACGCAGACACGGGGAGAACGTGCAAACTCCACACAGTCGCCCGAGTCGGGAATTGAACCCGGGTCTCAGGCGCTGTGAGGCAGCAGTGCTAACCACTGTGCCACCATCTGGTCAACATGGACGAGTTGGACTGGAGGGTCTGTTTCTGGTGCTGTACATCTGAATGTATGACTCTAATTAGAAATTGGATCACCATATTGACAATAATTAGGTTGTGTCAATTTCTCAGGAGGAGGCAAATTGCCAATCAGGACTGATCAAGTTACAAATCAAATTACAGGTTGCGCAACAGGGGTTAGTTATGAATACTGAAACCAATTCAATTAAGCAGAACCACTTCATCTTCGAGCACATGACCTCCGAGTCAGCCAGTAACGAAAGTGTTTTTGGCTGTTGCATTCTAAGCTGTGTGGTTTGTTGAATGCCTGAAACAATAATGCTAAAAGGTCAAGTTGTCATTGGGTACAAATTAATTGGTTTTCCCACTTCAGCTGCTGTTTGACATCAAAATGACCTCCGAATTAGCAGGCCAGGTGCTCGAAGATAAACCAGCTTCCTTCATGGAACATAATTCACACAAAAAAATGTCATTTTGGCATGTTTTTGCATAGATTTACATAGAGTAGTAGAAGCCTTTGCTTAAAGTGCATTTTTTGAGATTTACTCCTCCATCAGTTGTTAATAGAGCAGAGATTGTTGACAGTAAAGACACAACAAACTAGAGCCTCTGTACATGTGTGTAAACACCATCTTAAAAATAGGCTAATAAGTCAGTCTAATTTCTCTCCTGGGGCTATCATTAGACATTATACCAAACATGAATGAAGGTTAGATCCACAAAACAGAATTCAGGAGCAAAAGAACCGACGACATTCGACAACTGACATCCGTTACATTTCAGAACTATTAGTTTTCATGACCATTTGCTCTGATCAAGTTAGACAAACATTCATAAAGCAAAATGTATTATTTACAATTCCTACAATCATCTATCCCATACCTATTGTCTCCTCAGAATTTTTGTTTATTTTCCTACTTTAAGCCACTCCTACTTAGAAAAATGACCAGGTTTGACAAGATTTTACCAGAAATAATGAAAACAAAATTGCCAATATAATGTAAACTTAATTCAGCAGTAGCAATAACATAATCCTGCTACATAACGGTGTTCTAAAGTCTTTTAGTTTGAAAGTGAAACAGAGATATCAAGGGGTCCCAGCAGAGCTCATGTTAATAAGAATCTTTGGGTAGGGAAATCTGAACTGATTAGATATTTACCTAGCAACAAGATTATTTCTTTTTAAAAAGAAAATTCTTTCATGGGACGTGTGTATCATGGACTATGACAGTATTTATCAACCATCCTAATTCTACTCGGAGAGTTGGTGGGTTAGCCACCTTCTTGAAGTTCTGCAGTCCATCTTCAAGGTCAATCACTTCAGTCCTGAAACATTTCAGGAGTTCCTCAAAGTAGTGTCCTCGGAACAATCTTCAGATACTCTAAAGTCCTTTCTTTCATTATTAGCTCATAAGTAGCAACATTTGCTGCTAATTGCACAATGTTTAGCACCATTGGTCACCTCAAATACTGTAGTAGCCAGTGCCCATTATGCAAAGACGTGGACAACCTCCAGACTAGGACTGTTAAGTGGCAATTTGTATTTATGCCAGATAAATGTCAGGCAATGAACGTCCCAAAGCTAGAGATAATCTAACTATCTCCCCCTGACATTCAACGGTGAAATAATTTCCCCTTTAAAAACAAAGCAGCTACAGTCTTGGACCATTCAAGGTTCTATTTACATTCCCACTATTACAAAGTGGGTAAAGGAGCAGTTAACTCAAAACAAGAATGCACACTTAGAGCAACAAAAGTGCAATTCGTCAACTAATGAGATTGCTTCAAACCAGTTTCAAGTTCCCAGAAGCTGTAATTATACTGCAGGAGACCACGCTAACATTGTCTGACGCTTCGGTGTTGGGAGAATGGGATTTCAGTCCCTGGCCTTGGTGATTCAAACACGTTTCTTCTGTTGCTACAACTGGAAATGCATTTCAGATGTTGACAGATAGAATTTTATATTGGATTAAGTGCTTACATAAAGAACAGTGTAAAATTAACTTGAAGATCAGTTATCCACACAACCATTGCTCAAACTAAATAATGAATCAATTGAGTATAATGATGTGAAACAGTGACAATCATGAATGTCAAGAAATGCATACAATTTTCTATTCTTATGCAGAGGACAATGATAATAGCAATGGGATACTGAACAACTTTCAATTGATACAGTGGTTCATAAAACCATTTTTCATTTCAAGTATTATAAGCAGAGATGACTTTGGATATTGCATAGTATAATTACTTACACTGAACAGACATGGTTTATAACATTTGTAGACATTTATACACAGCAGATGGTTTAAAAAAAAATCAGTAATATTAATTCAAACGTTGTGACTTCAGTGTTGTGACCTGCATATTGATGAGCTTTGCAGTTAATTCAATATTTATTTAGTGCCTTTGATCAGATGAATCAAACCCAACAAGAATCCCATGAATCAACCTTCAGAGGGAGTAATCAAACAGATCTAATTTGTGACCAAAAACTCTGAAAACAAAGAAGAAACCAATATGTTACACAAACATCTAAACCCCAGACAAATTAAAGTGAGGCATCTCCTTTCTCAGCGATATTCCTGAAGCCAGTTGACAGGGTGTTATTCAGAGGCTGGATCAATTCCAAGTTGAACGAACTATTGAAGCCAATTAGATTAAGAAGCTGGGGCTTATCCAACCTGAAGGTCAACTGACATCAATATATGCACAAGACAAGGCTTGGCTTTTTACATTTTTCTTTGAAGAATTTACACAAGGGGTAGCCAGTGAAAGCAAAAACGTCTTGATATGTATAAGACCTTGAAAGACTCCTGCGTAATTCCATACGACCTTTCAGCTCAAAATCATGTCTTTGGAAATCTGTTAGCGCTTCTCAGTGGTACGCACTGGAGATGATAAATGCAATTCTTGACTCGGAGGTGCAGACAAAATGTTTTATTTTGCTCTTCTTGACATTCATCCAGCTAGTTAAGATTTCAACTATAGTATGCACCTCAAGATGTTTGGGAACACCAAAACGCTGCATAAATGCAAATCCTTTTCTTTATGTTTTGAGGGAAAAATCTACAAGAACCTTAGTCAAAAATTAAACGCTAAATACATCATCTCGACCAGTTCTTTTAATTAAACATCACATATTCAAGCATTGCTAAATAGTGACGGACATGAAAATTCTCAGTGTACTATTGATACACAATTCAAGATGATTTACTCAACAAGCTAACAGCTACATTGTACATTTGTAACTCAATGATGATTAAACCAAATTATTTCAGGATTGACTCTAAAATATATTGTAGAAAAGCACAGAACAAAGTTTAAGAGTCACATGTCAAAGATTTATTATTTTAAAGAATGTATTTGATAGTGTAAATAGGTTTGATTACATTAAATTCCCTACACCGTGGGAACAGGCCCTTTGGCCCAACAAGTCCACACCGACCCTCCAAAGAGTAACCCACTCAGACCCATTTCCCTCTGACTAATGCACCGAACACCATGGACAATTTAGCGTGGCCAATTCACCTGACCTGCACATATTTAGACTGTGGGAAGAAACCTGAGCACCTGGAGGAAACCCATGCTGACACAGGGAAAACATGCAAACTCCACACAGACAGCTGCCAGAGGCTGGAATCGAACCCGGGTCCTGGCGCTGAGAGGCAGCAGTGCTAACCACTGAGCCACTGTGCCCAACAAGTTTCCTCAATTGGAGAGGTGGTATAAACAAGATGGGTCAAATGGCCTCCTTTTGAGCTGTAACTCTGATTGCATGCAAAGAGCACAATGGTGTGCACTTCAACAAAAACAAATGCCGTGCTTATAATTCCGGCAATCTACTTCATAATCTGGCAGTAAGTTTACATGATCGAGCAGTGCTGAGTTCATTAAAGTGGAGCTGTTGCAGCCAAAGCCAAATGACCAGTCAACCACAGATTTCAACTGCATCATTCCCTTGCCATTCAGCTCCTCATTACTGCCCTCCGTCTCTGCAAAAGGTTTGTCCAAGATATTTATAGAATAATTGCTAATCTGCAAAAACAGACGGAGTACTCAATACAACTAACAGGCCTCACTGCTCCTAGGACCCGGTTTTGCCATGAACACAGTTTGTTCTTGGTTGTACCAGAATGTAAACTATGTCACAAAGCAGGATTACACTCCCATTGATGGTATCAGTGCCACAATATGTTCTCAACAAAACAGATAACATCAAGGATAATTAGATCACCAGTCCATAAAAGATCACAATCATCTCCCCATGACAGACAACGGATTATAACTAGCTTGAAGGGCATCACGCTGCAAGCATAGGGAGAGGATAGGAAGCAGGTCTATATGAACTGCCGCAGAGATAATGGAACAGAACTTGCATTATTGGCCATGATTTGGAGATGTCGGTGTTGGACTGGGGTGTACAAAGTTAAAAATCACACAACACCACGTTATAGTCCAACAGGTTTACTTGGAAGCACACTAACTTTCGGAGTGCCGCTCTTTCAACAGGTGATTGTGGAGGACACAATCCTAAGGCACAGAATTTGTAGCAAAAAATTCAGTGTGATGTCACTGAAATTATACATTGAAAAATACATTGCCTTTTTTTCCAATCAATGTATAATTTCAGTGACATCACACTGTAAATTTTTGCTATAAATTCTGTGCCTTCAGATTGTCTCCTCCACTATCACCAGATGAAGAAGCGGCACTCCGAAAGCTAGTGTGCTTCCAACCAAACCTGTTGGACTATAACGTGGTGTTGTGATTTTTGTAGTGTACAAAATCCCATGCAAGGACTGCACAAAACACTACATAGGACAAACAGGAAGACAGCTAAAGATCCACATCCATGAACACCAACTAGCCACGAAACAACACAACCAGCTATCCTTAGTAGCCACACACGCAGATGACAAGCAACATGAATTCGACTGGGACAACGCTACTATTATAGGACAAGCCAAACAGAGAACAGCCAGGGAATTCCAAGGGGCATGGCACTCATCCACAGATTCAATCAATAAGCACATCGACCTGGGCCCAATATACAGACCACTGCAGCGGACAGCTGGAACTGATAACCGGAAGTGGCAGATTCAAACCACTACAAATGCCGGAGGAAAGATCACAGAAGCGCTTCACAGGAGGCTGCCAAGCACTGAGGATGTCACCTAGACAGGGGACGAAACGTCTGCAACACAAATTCCCAGCTTGGCGAACAGAACCACAACAACATTTACCTCTGTTGGCTCATGAACAGCACCTGGCTGCATTTACTACAAATCTTATCAATAAAATAAAGCCAACGGAATATCAACTTCACTCACTCTAACCTGGGTCAGTCATAACAGACACAAATACGGGAATAATACTGGTTATAAAAATAGCAGTTTGAAAGGATACAAGCATTGGTGGTAGAAATGTCACACTGAATATCAGAAGTAACTGTAACGATAGAGTTGAGATCACATTGGCTTCCGGTCATGCAGAACTCAACTGTTGGAGAGAAATCAGCAATGTATCTCCAATGATGTCTGTAACCAAATTAATCTCACATATGCAGTCTGCGTGAAACAGTTACAACCTAAACCAAACCTTCACAAAGTTCCAGTTGATGAGCAAAACGTCGACATCTGTTAAATATGTAGGAAAGGAAACAAAGTTTCATTAAAATAATTCACTTCAGTCTTCTCCTTGGGCAACCCCTCAAGATTGAGGGAAAAACTTTCTTCCACCCTGGGCTGGTGGGTCCTGAGGCAGCCAAACAATTCAATGCTTTCCCTCACACCGTACCACAGAGTGGGATGGATGACATTTGAGGTGGTGGCTGGGTGGAATACTTGGCTGTATTTCTCAACCCCCCCCCCCCCAAACTTCGGTTTTCACTTTACCTCCATCAGTGCCTGTCAGAGACGTTCAAAATAATTTTTGTCCAGTTTGCGCTGTGTTGGGCTGGAGATGCTCATGGTTTGACAGGAATGATGCATTCCTGTGGGGAGACTTTAAATCATCCTGGAAGTGTTTCCTCTGGCCTCATGGTAACCATTTGACATGAAGCTAGGAACAGACAGTTCGATTTGGGAGTCTGTGTGCCCAATGCCATTGTGGCTGACCTGTTGCAGCTGAATGACCGCAAGCAGGTGTCTCAATATTGACGTTGGTCTGAGAGAAGACACTGGCATTGGACAACCTACCACCATGCCATGGGATTTGCATGACATAATTAAGTCTGATTTCCAATTGTCACATAATTTGTGCGTACACAGTTAAATTCTGATGAGTACAAGTCAGATTCAGCTGCCAAAACCCACCATCTAAAGCCATTCGATCACTTCAAATTATGGAAAAGGAAATCTCCAATAATCCCAACCTTACATTTCCACACCCTATATTGTGGAGATCAAAGTGCTAGAGGGCAGCAGATATCCAAAATGCTATAAAGTCATACTCAAAAACAGCCTTGCTTTCCCCAGCCTATAGAGAATATTCACATATAATGTTATAATCCACATCTATTCAACACAATTTTTTTTAAAAAAAAAACACTGACAATCTATAAGTAATGCAAGGAAAATTGGCTACAAGAGTTAATTAAAGCAATCTATTTTTGTCATAAGCAAAACGATGCTACACTGGTTTCAGCTCTTAAGGACTGTCACTGGGCAAGATGCAGTCTGGAGAAACCACAATAAAGTTAGCGAAATTAAATACAGAATGCATGATTTACAGGAGAAATTTCTGGGAGGTGTTGATCAAGCAATAGCAATAAACAGAATGGTTGAGTATTTTTCCGTTGGAAATTGGAAGAGAGGGAGCAATAACATGTATTTACATAAAGATTTTAATGTAGCCCAATATTACAAAGACAGCAGATTTATTCCAATTTAATTGGCTTCAACCTGATGGGCAGCTGGGCTAAACTGGAGCAGCACAACATCAAAATTTATCCATCCAATGTTATATTATATAAATAAGGATGTTGCAACAAGTACAGCCAAATTTTGAAACTGGCTTTGCTGTAATAGTCAAGATTGACCATCAGTGATTGTTTAAATGGATTAAATTCTGACACATTCAATCTGTTCAGTTGCTAGAATGCTGATGCTCAAAGCTCCATTCATCATTGGCCTACGGAGATGAATTTTCTTGTTTGAGTTAATTACTAATTCAGGCCTTGCATTGCCAAGGTTTTCAATTAGCATTCATTGGAAGTTGGCAATTAATAGATGGGTTTATGACGACAACACAAAAGGTGGCTCTTCAATGAGAGTGGAACTCATGTTTGGTAAGAGATGGAGTAGCAGCTGACAGGCCATAGTTGGTTAGCAATTTGAATAAAATGTCATTCCCAGTTGTAAAGACCACAAAGGTCTAAGTATGAACCCTAATTTATACTGCATAATCTTAATTAAGGCATAGATTTTAATTAGCCTCAGAGGAACGAGAATTTATTAGTTTTTAGGGGAACTAGTAATCAAGTCAGCCTGGACTAAATGATCCCGATCCATAACTTTAACTTCCACCTTTATGATGTAAGTGGGTCTTTGATTGGTGATCATGAAGCCACCAAATTGAGAAATCTTGTTTACTAATGTCACTAAGGGAAGAAAATCATTCATTTTATGTTGGAGTGGACTATGTGATGAACACAAGAGTAACATGGTTGACTCTAACTTCTGAAATAGCCAAACAAGCCACTTAGTTGCCATCAAATCTTTGGGAGGCAATTATGCATAGGTGGGGACAGAGAGTTTACAACTGGAGCTTCTGGCTTTAGGCTTTGGGTTCACCTTTGATGTGATTATAATTTGACATCACACACACAGATCAAACAACACTGCAATTGAACATGGTACGACAGGATGACTGGAACCTCTGCAATGGGTTAGGTTCAAGACAGAACAGCTAACAGCTTAGAAAGAGCCTTGAATATGCATGGATGGAATTCAGTGAGGGAACTCCGAGTTGTTCTTCCTCTAACTGGCATGGGTTTTTAACTAACATGAGAGTTGGGAGCAGGAATGTGTCATTTGGCCCATGAGCCTGCTCTCACTTTTCAAAAGATCATGGCTACCCACTGGTAATTTTTCTCTCCCTTGTTAATCAATAATGTAACCACCTCTGCTTTCAACATATTCGGCAGCTCTACCAGAGCTCTTTCCAACCACACAGTGATGATGCATTAATCACCACATTCGTAGAGACCATTGGCTCTTTTCCTGTAATTGTCACATGCTCTTCATAATTTCTCTCAGTGAAATAATGAAATGGGATATTAACTTATCAGTAGAGGAGTGATTCACAGCTGAAAACAAAAACAAAGTGCTGGAGATCACAATAGGCCAGGCAGCATCCACTGAGAGTGCATGACTAACCTAATGTCTCAAGTCAACATAACTCAGTTTCTTGGGTAATATCCTTCCCTGCTCATTGATCAGACCGGTGTAGGTGAGACCTTGTATAGAACTTGAATGCAGCACTGCTTACATAACAACTCACAAAATAATCCAATGGTAGCAACATATTTTTAAGACAAGCTGAAGTTCTGAAAAGGTACTATATTAATGTATTTACTTAGCTGGTTATACACATGATTCCATGCTGTTACAGAAGTGACTCTACATCAGTGGAGAATGTATTGGGAAACTATTAGATACAATTATTGGGCATTTCATCACATTCATATTTGTATGTCACACAGAAGTGTATTTCAGCTTCTTCGGGTTAACAATAATTTAAACAAATCGGTAAAAAGACAAGCTGCAAACTAATGCAGTGATCTAACATTTGCCAAGTCAATCAGAAAACACAATTTATTCATATCATGCCTTTGTTTGATTTTCACTGCATAGGGCTCAAACAGTGTCACACAAACACAAATTAGTCAGAGATTATCTTTGACCAGCAGTGGTCTAAGCTCAGTCATAAAACATTGTCCTTCAGGGAAACAAAACAAACAAACAAGAAAAGAAAGAAAATACCCCCACGCCCCCAAAATTAGCAGTACAATTTTAAGTACTGAAGTAATTAAGATAGTTATTACTGGCCAAGGCAAATTTAACTTACTATTCATTGGGGCAAATGGACAGATGCATCTCATTTAAGCTAACTACTGATGAGCTATAAACCATTGGAAGAAAAAACAAAATTTCACAGCTCAGTGATACCAATGTGTGAATGTATGCACACTTACTGAAAATGTATACTCCAAAGTTTCAATTCTAGCTTGAGATTAGTCCCACATTCCATTACCTACATAAGATTTTAACTTTACAGAAAAGCGCCACATACGGTGTGATAGCTAACTGCTGATGATTTTGCACACTGGGTTTCAACTGAAATCAGCATTTTATCTGGTGTCATGCAGGATTAAGGGGACTGAAGGAGATGAGAGGCCACACACCGTAGCAGCACCAACATTCATGTTCACGTTGTAAAACAAAATTACCGCCTCGAATCAGAGGTGCTGCTTTTTCATCACCTTGGACATGGTCAGACTAAATGATAAATTTCATCCAGGCACAGAACCAAATGCAACAGCTGGGGTGCTGTTTGCTGCAGTGTTTACAGACCTATTCAAAAGGGCTTTACATAGGCCAGAACCATTTAGTACAATGGACCGCATGTGCACCGGGGACCAATTCAAAATCTCAACATCGCAAAACACAGCTGTTCTTCTAATTCATAGTAAAGTGAACTACATAAACGCCAAACAGAAGCCAATTCTCACGCACCCCTCCCACAAAAACACTGCAGAGGTTTGCCAGTGGTTAGAGTTCAGATGGTCAAAATAACAGTAGGTCAGTCACATTAAATGGACAGGATCATCTCAACGGCATATTTGCAAGCACTTTATCAAGTAACCTTTAAAGACACCAAACCACCGGGGGAGGTGACCAGAAATTTGATCAAAGAGGTCCCAGA